>NC_071282.1:3740771-4072438 GCF_023375685.1 Ictalurus furcatus
AAATGCAAGTTTGAGATTAACACGCTCGTTCGAATACATTGTATCGAATATTTATTTCTAAAGCTCTATATAGTTTCTATTACAGCTCATTCACAGGTACTTATATAGACAATGTATATAATCTAACACTAATAATAGAAGGATTAAATAATGTGTTGATACTCTACAATTATAATCGTATGGTTTTCAAATTTTCTGTGAGGAGATGTTTATTTAACAGTTATGATAGGAGTTTCCAGTGTCAGTGCTTCATAATGTCCAGTAGGATTTTTTTCACCATGGGAAAGTCTCTCCACTGGAGGTTCAATTTTGTTGTTTTTTTTCTTATTACCTTCAAGAGAGAGAGATTCTGGTGAGGAAGGGATTGTTTGTAGCTGCTGTAAAGCAAATAATAACTTCTTCAGCAGGTGTTCCACAATGAAAAATGAAGCTACAAAACTTACTTATTGTGCACATTAATACAGCAATTACTTATGGTTCATACGTGTTAATTACAGAGCTTGTGTTATGTAATGTAATGAAATTCTTCTTTTTAACCCAACGTGGCTCAGAGCATGTGGAACTATTGTGCTTCATTGATTGCAATATACTTCTGTATATTCAAGCGATCTCCAACTGTTTGCCAGCCATTAGGGAAAGCATGGAGCAGATGCTTTTTGGAGAGAAGCGTTGGAGGAGGACTCTAACAAACCTCCGATGAGTTCATTAGGGCCATGTGTCAGTGCCGTCTCCTAACAACCGATGGTGTCCCTGGCCCGCCTCTGCCTGCTTCTGATATAGAGTGAACCAGCTGGGGTGGCAATCCCAGAAAGACTTCCCATGGCACAGAAATACAGAGGCAGCCTCAGTCAGCGCGGTGTGTGATGTAGTACCCTAGGAAATTCTGTATTGACTTATCTCTCCTCTAATCAGATGTTGTCTATGAACTAAGAGTTAATGGTATACACTGATAGTATGGTAACCATAAAACCCAATATCACAAACCCAAAATAGTTGTTATTTATAAGGTAGGCTTGTGCAATATAACTATATTACTGACATTTAATTACACTACATGGCAGTAGTCACCCAAGTATGATTAGGATATGAGAAATTAGCAGTGGACAAAATGTGTATATTCGAAATATCACAGTATCGCAATACATCATGGTATAACATGATTTTAAAGTGACTATATTTATTATCTTAACATTTATACTGACCTTTAAATTCCAAGCAAATCACTCCCAAACTTAATGAACACTGCTTCATCATTAGTTATAAAATGACAATAAATAAATAGCAAGGTTAACGCTCTGTAATCAATCCAAATCTGTTCCAGTTTTCTCTCTCAAGAACTTAATAAGACAAAAAAAAAACACCGCTCATCATAAATAAGAAACTGTAAAGTTTTCTGTCCTAAAAAAAAAAAAAAACTGTCCCAAACTGACACTGGAGACTCCTTCCATAAATGCTAAATAAACGTCTCCTTTCACATGCACAATCTTTGTTAAATAATCATTTTTAAAATCCTTTTATTATTAGTCTTAGATACCGTGTAGTGTCCGCTATACATTTCCCTGTGGATGAGCTGTTACTATGGAAACAATAACATTTTAGAATGAGTGCATTAATATAAACCTGTGATTCAAATTGCAGCCAGCGTTAGTGTTAGAGCTGCTGTTATAACACTTTCTGACCAATCATGATGAATTCATAGTGCTGTGGTGTAAGTATTGATATTTCAGATATTAGCAAGTGTACGCAACACACCAAAGTTCTAAATCAACGCTTGACATACTCTGGATTAATAGCAGTACGCTGCTGTTCTACACCTTGTTCACCCACTTGTCTATCGCGTGTCATGCTGGCACTGAATTGCGCATAAGGATACATTCGATTGCATGGTCAGAAGGAAAGAAGTACTGGACCACGATTATTCATAAAGAAATGAAAATAGCTGAATTAATCAGCAGCTTCAAACAAAAGGTTTGTAAGACAGATATTGTTCTTCATCACAACTGTGTTTCTGAAAGGTCACTAACAAAAGTGATTACAGCATGGAGAATGAGCAGCAGGCCAAAAACAAATTGCCTCTGGCCACACACATTTTGCGCTGTAATTAAACTCTAGCCCTAACTAGTAACCCTGTTATACAATACACCATAAAACCAAATAAACTCTGCACAAGAATTCTTAGACAAAAGCTGTGCTCGTATAGCGACTCTAATCCATCGCAATCACTTACACAACCATTAGATGAGTCTCAATTAAACCAGAAGACGTATAAACCATTCTTCAGTAGAGGGAGCATTTAGTAAAGCATTCATATTCGGGAGACAGTATTTATTTACGCATATGATTACGATCAGAAATTAGTCATGGCCCAAAGCCATGCCATTTCTGCAGCAGCTGTAAGACAGACTCACACAGTGAGCCAGTGAGGCAAGAAGAAAGTGAAAATAACAGCAGAGATAAAAAGACGTATTGGGTTATAGGCATTAAAATCTGCCCTGTTCTGTGTAGGCTGGGTAAAGTACCGGCCAACTGCTGAGCTACAGGGAGCAACTGAAGGGCATGTGGTGTAAAATTAATGCAAATTAATGTTTGGGGAGTTTTTGCACACAAAAGTGCTTCACTTCATGTTTGTAAAACATGAGTGGAGTGTTGCCCTGTTCACGTGTCAGGTCAAATGCGCAATGTTCAGCAGGAATTAAAAGTCACTTGCAGTTTTCACACCTATTTGTCCGAACTGAAAGAATACCAGTCAAACGCGTTGATTCATTGGGCAAAAAGGGAAAGAATGTTTTACCAAGCATGTATACAAATCACAAAGTCACCACAATCTATACAAAGTCTGGACTCAGTACATTACAGGCTAATTATATAAATAACTAGTTTAAAACATTTTGTGTATCGCATACAGGGTTTGTTTAATCTTTTTGTTTGTCAGTCCAAATCACCACAGCACATGGCATTTCCTAAGCACTACAGTGCTATGTTCTGGATCTGGCTCAGTTTGTGCCTTGCAGCTCAGATTTACTGCTCACATCTCCCAAAATGCTGCAACCCGAAATACCCAGTTTGGTTTACCTGCATTTGGGTCAATTCGGAGTCAAATCGTTTTCTCACTGAGTTCAATCGGAAGCATGTTTTATTATCTGATCAGCACCTAAAAGTGATTACTATGTTCTCATCTGCCTATTACACCACACAAACAAATAAATAAATGTCATGTTTTATAGAAAGTTCAGGTGCTGATGAGCTTTCCAACAGAGAAGCATTAAAAAAATTAACCCTCTGGCATAATGTATCATAATAAATAAAACTCAATAAACATTACTTGTAACTGTTTTCAAATAACTCACAACAACCATCACAACTGCCTCATCTGGTCACAAGGGTGTGTATATTCCCATCAGTCATTTCAGGCTGTGATTTTTAAAATGGCATTCCATCACATCTCAGCAGACAGACAGTCTCTCTTTTGTTGGTGTAAATATTAAATATTGCTGTCATCGCTCTCCATTTGGCGCAGAAGTGTGAAACGCTTGGCTGGAGGGTGCAGCGGAAATATGGCCATCATTGCCATTCCAGCTACACCTGTCAAGAGCTGATGGACCTGCTATCATCAGAGGAAAATCATCGGTCACGGAGGAAAATTGGATGTGAGCCACAGGATGACAGAAATCGAAAAAGGTCAAATAAGTATGACTGGTTTGAAAAGCTCCAACCATTGAAGCTGTGAATGAGGTGTTAAATGTGTTAATCGGCACTTTTCTGGTTGACATTTAAGTTTTGTGCTTGCGCATGTTTTAGCATATAAATGTAGCTGTATTCAGTTAACCCATGTTCAATCCAACATGAAGATTCCGGGTCACGGTGGACGATAATCCGTCTTTAAACAATTCCTATTACGCATTCATGAGGACTGCATGAAGATTCAGATTGGTAGACTTCACTCAACTCACCCCAAACACTGCCATCTTTAAAACCTTCTTCTTCGGCAGACCATCGTACATCGATGTTGAGTGTGTAGTTGAGTTCATTTTGGGCAGGCTCGTTTATGGGCCACAAGGCCCATATTGGATCAACAGTACCACCCGCAATGGTTACATCTGTGAAATGACTGGTCTGGCATGGAACGTCTACGTCCGTGGGCTTTAAAATACTCTATCTGCCATTTTTCTTGAATCGCTGGGATTGACTTTTCCACAACGCTGCGCCATTTGTTTCAGTCCAGAGCATCTTTCTCCTAGGTGTTGATGTCCATGACAGTGTTCTTCATATGGCGTTTTAACACATCTTTATATCGGAGTTTCTGTCCGTCTTGCTTCCTCTTTCCTATGCACAACTTTCCATAGAAGATGGCTTTCGGCATACGTTCATTGTTCATTCTCATGACATGGCCAATACATCACAGCTGAGCAGCTGTGAAGAGGGACTCTGCACTAACTGCCCCAGCACGTTTGAGCACCTCCACATCCAATACCTTATCTTTCCACTGGATGGGCAGTATTTACCTTCTATCGACAGGCGAGAGATTCCCCTGTGGTTTCCACACTCACTTCAGTCGCCTTTCTTCTTGTAGATGCTAACAATCAATGCATCTTTGAAATCCTGCGGAAGATATTGATTTTGCCAAAATGCATTGTATAAGTCCAACAGCTTAGACTTCAGAGTGGGACCACCTTGTTTCAACACATCTGATGGAATGCCATCCTGCCCGGGTGCTTTGCCACTTCTGGTAAACTTCAGAGCTAAATCTAATGTCCACATATCTCTTCTCTGATTGGTCTAGTTGAGAGCCTTCCACATGAACTTGGATCAGCTGTGCCTCGCTGGTTTAGGAGATTGTAGAAATACTCCTTCCAGCGTTCAGTGATGTTTTTCATGTCGGTGCACAGCTTGCTTCCATCTGATTTCACTGGGGCCACCGTGTTGCTTCTTGCTACATAAATAGCTTTCAGTCCTGAAAATAGCCCATGGGAGTCATTCATATCTGCTAAAGATTGCAGTTCATCTGCTTTTCTGCTCCACCAGTTATTCTTTATTATCCGTATTTCCCTCTGAACTTTCGCTTTTACGGCCTTAAATTTCGCTTTGCTTCTTTCAGTATTCTCTTTCAGGTCATGTATGTACAGCTTTTGCTTCTCATCAAGCAGTTGTTGGATTGGCTCAGCCTGCTCTTGAAACCAGTCAGGAGTGGCCAAGTACCTCACTAGCAGTGAAATAAATGGTATCCCTGAGCTGCTTCCAGCGCTCTTCAATGTTTGTCATGTCAATGCGTGGGTCTTTGTCATCCTGAAGAGCTGATGTTATTGCTGTGACCAGTCTCCTTCTATGCTCCACACTGTCTAACATGGCGACATCCATTTTCTTGGGTGCCACACTAGGGGTTTTTCACCTTGTCAGTAGCTGTTTCAACCTGAGTTTAGATCGCACTATGTAGTGATCAGTCGAGCACTCAGCCCCATACATTGCTTTAGCTGACAGACACTCTGTCATGTCTGTCCTCCGAGTTACAACATCGTCAAGCAAATGGAAATGCTTTGACCTTGGATGCATTCAGGTGAAATAGTTCTTCTCAGGTTGATAGAAGAAAGTGTTTGTAATATATAGATCCCTCTGAGCACAAAAGTTCAACAGAAGCTCACCATTTCGTGCCTTGCCCAAATTTGCCTATGACACCTTCATAAGTGGTATAGTCCTTAAAAAACCCTGGCATTGACTCTCCCAGGATGAGACACTTGTCTGACTTTGGGATATTATCAGCCACTTCGGCCAGCTCATGACAGAAGGGCTCCTTGACTTCATCTGGGTACCCCATGGTTGGTGCATACATGTTAATCAGACTTATGAAACGCTCTTTCATCCGATTGGGATGCGTAGCTGCATGAGCCTTTCAGATATCCCAATTGGAAGTGTTGATAGTGTGCTTACTATTTTGTCGGACAGAGCAAAAGCCACACCTGCATCTCTCTTTCCATTGCTTTTCCCAATACAAAAGAAAGTATGGGTATTTTCTTGAACCTGGCCTTCTCCTTCAATCCTTGTCTCCTGCAAGGCAGCAATATCAATGCTGTATCAGGCCAACTCCTTGGCTATCAGAGCTGTTCTCCTTTGTCTCAAGTCATTGTCCAGCATTGTCCGAACATTCCATGTACCGACAGTCAGTTTCATCTTTAAAACCATAAATATAGAAACAGAGAGAGGGGAGAGAGACAAAGCGAAAGAGAAAGATAGAGAGAGACAGAGATGGGGAAATGTAAAGAGAGCGTGAGGGAGCGAGAGAGACAGAAAGACAGACACAAAGAAAGACAGAGAGAGAGATACAGATTGGTAGAGAGATAAAAAAGACATAGAGAGAGGAAAGCGACAGAGACACAGAGAGAACGACAATGACAGAGAGAGAGAGAGAGGACAGGAATGTAGGAATAAATCCACAATATGGTATAATGAAAGAAACCTCCTACAAGTCCCTCTCACACATACACAGACACAGACATACTGTATATACACTCAGTTAACAGTTCATAATGTACACCTACAGTACAGTATCCACCTACCACAGTGCAACTGACTGTAGCCCATCTGTTTGTTATGCGTAATTTTTCAACCATTCCTGTTCATTACTGGAGAGAGACCACCACTGCACCACCGCACCACCGCCGCACCTCCGCTGAGCATATATTATTTGGGCAGTGGCTCATTCTCAGCACAGCTCTGACAATGACACGTTGATGTCATGTTAGTGGGTGTTGAGGGGGCACTTGTGTCACGGCCATCAACTATACACTGGGGGTTTTAAACATCTCACTGTCACTACTGGATTGAGAAATAGTCCATCAGCCAAAAATATCCAGTCAACAGCAGAGCTGCAGTGTGCGGAAGGACAGAGATGATGATGAAGAACTACAGGATGATGGACACTAAAAATGAGCTGTAGTGTGCACCAACAAGTCAACAAGAATGGTTATTATTATTATTATTATTATTATTATTATTATTATTATTATTATTATTACTACTACTACTACTACAACTACTACTATTATTGTCAGTGAATTTGCTTTTGTTCTCTATAGTCTGTTACATAGTTTAAACTCTCAATCTTATATATCCTCAACACAACAATGTAATAAGAGATAAGCGATACAGAGGCAGAGTGATCCACTGAAGAGAGAAGAGGGGGGGGGAGAGATAGAGGGAGAGAGCGGGATATACTGTAGATAGACAAAAATTCATATTGATGTTGCTCTATGATAGTGATATTTTTCACATTATTACACCTCCATGTTTATTTTTTCTGACTCCTGAATGTCATGTCTGGCAATATAGTACAAAATACAGACCTGCCAAAAAAAAACCACACACACACACAGAGTAAGAGGGAGGAAAAAGCTGGCAAGAAATGTGTGAAAAGTGTGAAAATGAAAACTTTTACATTGCATCAACTCAGCACAACATGATGATGATCTATAGTTTATCACAGACAATAATGATAACATGTAGCCAGCAGACAAAATAATGAAGTGCACCTGGATCTGGAGACAAAACATCTAGGAAGAACATACTATCAGCGTGTCACGTTATAACTCGGAGAGCAATAAATAAATAAATAAATAAGCAAACACATCAAATAACATTTTGACCGAGCCACGCAAAAACCCCACGATCACCCACATCAAAGACCCTGCATGTGAAGAGGGCAGGTAAATATCTCGTTCACACACAGCTACCAAATAATGATGTAGCTACCAATTCGAGTTCAATGCACCATTGCTCCAATGGTTACCAACAACCCATACACAACCTTTACACCTATGGAACATGAATAATAAAGAATAAACTTAACCTATAAATTAAAATTAAGGCTATTTTTGTAAACCCTTAAAATCTAAATGTATGCAAAAAAATTTACGATAAAACCAATGATAAAAAATGTTTAATATATAAGTTAAATGTCAAGATATATATATATATATATATATATATATATATATATATATATATATATACATATATGGGAAAAACTAAATACATTTAAATTTAATATCAGACAATTTCACAAACAAATATAGAAATAAAAACACAATTTAAAACACTGCTATAAATATGCCCATCAGAGGAATACAGTTATTTAATAATTTTTTTAATAGTTTTTTTTTTTAACTCACCTAGCTGGAGCTCAAACACGCTGAGGCTCGCGGCTCTCTTAGTCTCTGCCTGTCTGTCTGTCTCTCTCTCTCTCTCTCTCTCAGCCTGTGTGTGCTATATTGACATTACAAACACTGACAGAACACTTTTATAATGTAAATTATTTACCTTCAAGCCATATGATTTGTCGTATGCCGAGTTCCTGTCCGGAGAGTCCCGGGTTTACAGTCCTGTCGTTTACATTCGCTGTTGCTAAACGTCCAGAGTCCTTAATTCCCACCGCCCCGTGCTGTCCATTCTCATTCTCACAAGCGGTAATAACTGTTTCCTGCAGCACTCACAACGCTATGGTCTGAAAAAAAAAAAAAAACGATAAAACAATACCTTGTTCCTGACACAAGCTGTAACGCGATGTGAACTCACTCTGCCTCAGCCGCCTCTCAACTTCTGACTGAAACTAGTGGCGCGAAAATAACAGCCGCGCGCCTCGTTCCGCGCGCTCAAATACTGAAGCAGCTCTCGCGCAACAGCAAAGGGGCGTGGCTTTGAAATCCTCCTCACAACTCCACTAAAAGATAACTGAATATAGCCTACATTTAGTAATCTAAACATCTCAAAAGTCATATATGTTGTTCGGATATTAAACTAGTAATTAGCCGAAATCTCAGTTGAACACTGCAATATTTTAGTCAGAATGAGAATTTTGTTGTTGTTGGGTGTTTTTTTTTTGTACTATTTTTTTTTTCTTTCCACAAATCACAAATCACAAATCACAAAAAAAAAACCTACCTATAGGTAGTCCAGGTTCTTAGACAAGGGGTGCGATTAATTAAAGAAAAACTAGTGAATTAAATCAATTAAATATTCATCTTTATACGTAACATGTCTTCTTCGAGATTTATTTTGTGAAATTGTTTTGTAGTGTAAACTTTTATTATCATGTTAGTCTGTTTTCAATTTTTATCCAAATTGTTGTCATTTCGATGTGGTGATGGTGTCGCAGCTACATGCAGATGGCGGTGCCAATGCGATTTAGGTCTCACTTTGTCTCTACCCAAACCAGATGATGCAGCAGCGCTTTAATTCTTTATAATGTCCAGCTCTCTCACTTCCTAATCTGTACACTCTGCTCAGCGTCCAAAGCTTCAACTTCAGTGCTAATACTGTCACGTTGTATCAGCAAATAACTTCTGACAGGACATTACAAAAATACAGCACCAAACAACAACTTGCACCAGAATCACTAGGCACATCACAAATAATGTTGTATAAACGTATTTAATGTTTTTCATGGTGGGGGTATACTTTAATTATAGGACAATCAGAATATGTGATTTGTTCTGGATGAGTTCATCATCCTCCTTCCATGTTGTTAGGTGGGACAGAAAAAAGTGGTAGGCTACACGTGTGCAAGCATTGGCCCATTGTTCATTTGTTATCTGGGTAGGAGAGGAAAATATTCTTTCTGAATCAGCAATGAACCCCTTTTGATAGGTAGCACCTGTCCTACATAGAACAAAACATGAAAACTGGGATAACCATCACTGTCAACATTTAAATGGATTATTCATCATATGCGGTGTCTTTTAGACCTCAAGAATTGTTTTTTAAAACTTGGCAATGTCATTATGATGCAAGCACTCATTTTCAACAAGTGCTTTATCCTGGCCAGCTTGCCACAATTCTGGAGTATATTCTGGGAACACTGGGCGCGAAGCTGTAATGGGACACTAGTCCATCACAGGGCACCATGCACATAAACAATTAACTATTCACACTGTATATTATATACACTTATATATAAGGTATGTTAGGAAAATCTTTAAAATCAGCCTGAAACTATGCCTTACAATGAATACGATGTTTTTTTGTCAGGTTCAAAAAGTTTTACATTGTGATAGGCCTACATTACATGAGCTTTGGCATGTAGCTGCAGGCCTCTGGGAACAGATTACACTTGTGTGTATTGTTGTCAGATGGGTGCATTTAGGGGATAATTAAGCAGCAGCAGCACTGAAGCGTAGTCTTATTGATTACTACACACCTCCTAACCCTACAAGATAAAACAGAAAGAACAGGAGAAAATTCAATACAAACCCAGTTTCGACAAAACATTGCTTACAGTGTTTACTGAGACACCATGCCTTTATTCCTTAACCCTTTCTTGTTATTATATGCAGTTAATATTCAGCCCGTTGTAGGAGAGCAGTTCATTCTGATATTCTGAGTCATGTATCCATCACTCTGTACTGTACATAATTTAGTAGTAAATCCCCCTAATGAGATTTTAAGTGATAATAGATCCAACCATTGTAAAGGAAATTAGACAAAAAATGTGTGACCAACAAGGACTTGATTTGTTATTCAATAAGGTGGCTGGCAATAGACAGTCATCAAAGCCATTACAGCGCGGCAAGCAATATCCAGATGACAAAAACACAGGTCTCCAGGGACAAGTATTCATTTCCTTTCTTGTGCGGCCCTAGCCGTAACATTTTTCGTCCCACTACTGCTGAAACATGAGTGCACCAACTCTTTCTATGGTCAGCTCTTTGCTCATTTGTCCTCTCATGAGGTAGTTTGAATGAGGAGGAAAATAGCCGTAAAGATTAACCTCGTAGCCTGTCTAATTAAAAGACAAATGAGAGCAGCTAAAAATGTTCAAGGTTGTGTGGCTAAAAAGCACCAAATTTACAGTGAAGACAGACCTTGTCAAAGTACTATGCTAATTTTATGGTAATTCATCCCATAAGGAAATGCATTTTGCGGGAGCACATCCTCCAGTGCATGCCTTTGTATTGAAACAGGTTGGATGATAGATATTGGTGGAGTTAGTAACATCTTGTGTCATGACCATATAAAGGCTCAACCATGAACACTGAGCTATCTGACCACTAAGGGTTCAGCATCACAGACAGGACCATGATGAAGGTGAGATCAGCGCTCTGTCCCAAATGCTAGAATTGGTGTTAGTGTCCTTACTAGGACATCGGTCAGTGTTTAGAAACATCCCAACTGTTAGGTCAAATCTGTTCTAACAACCTTGACAGTTGGAAGGGGTGTACCCATTCTGGTATGGAGACTTTGTCAGGGTGAAGAGACTTGTGTTCTTACAGGAACCCTAATGTTCCCAATACGGCCACCCTTGGTGAACAGATATGTGGGGAGAGGTCAGACAAAGAGCAATCCTAATGATCTCCATGAAAGGTTTGAAAAAGATTAATGGGCGGTCATATTAAGCATGCATATTTTTGTCAGACGCCGCTGCGAATATGGGCGGGAACAGGAAAGGACATCATACGTCAAAACTACATGAATAATTACAAAAGAACTAAAAATAATTACTAAACAATGTAATTTAATAATACTGTCCACAGGGCACTGAAGTTTTCATATGTAATTACATTTTACAGCAGTAAAATATCAGGCAATATTTGAAGCAATTAAAAAATAATTTTATGTTTTCATCTGTTAAATATACCATCTGTTCTTGTTTTCAATGACACCCCAAACCAAGCAGACTCTCTTATTAAGTTGTTTTTATAATCTTTCAAAGCTGTGTTGTAAAGTACAGGATAACTCGAAACCACAAAAATTAGCACTTCCAGTTTTGAATTTCTTTTTTCAGTTTTTTTTTTTAAAAGGACACACCGTGACATTGTGATCATCATTGTTCACCTGTCTTCACGTGATATGATTATGCAGGTCAGAGTTCACCATAGTGGAACTTTTCTACGCATGAAGCTTGCGTTTCTGGTCTACCATTTTTGAATGCGTTTGAATAGAAGTCAATGGAGCGCTAAAGCCTAGTGTGACCGCCCTTTAAGTGTAGCTTGCCTGGATTAGGGTTCTGCTGAAGTGAGGCCTGGGGTAGTCTCCACAACTGAGCACCTAGTGACCAGGCCACTCATGTAATCCAGTTGTGCTCAGCTCTAAATGGAAACATGGAGTCATATGTGGCCTCACCACCTGAAAGATAAAGGGTAGGAATCAGTTGCAAGACTAGCCAGTAGGCAGTCATGTGATGGACAGTCTTAAACCAGGTTTACGCTGTACAATTTTCAGTGCAATTTTGCTGTCGCTAACAAAAAAAAGTGCATCGTAAAATCATTCTTCGGTTGAGAGTTAAGATCACATGCTCACTGGCCACTGGAAACAATGACAGATGACAAACTTCTGGCGGTAATGGAAATGGCAAAACATAAACAAAGCATGCTATTATACAGAAGAAGTATCCATTACCTCAAGCTCACTTTGAAGAATGTTTCTGAGCCAGGATCATGGTGATTGATGATGTAAGAAAAATGCATTTACTTTACTCACATTAGAGGATCATTAGAGGATCTTCATCATATAATCTGACTTGGAGATCACATGTAATTGCAGTTGCCTGTTGTAGAATTTGGTTTTACTGGGCTCATCGCATACAGTAGAACAAGTAAAAATCGTAAAAGATCTCTCCAGTTGCACACTTCATTAAACAAACTAGACCCTTGAAATGGAAAATGCAAACTGGATGGTATGTAGTCCAGTAATTCAGCTCAAACACTGCAAGTTAGAAATGACAAACGGCTGCTGCAGTTTTGTTTCAAATTAAATGTTACTCTAAGTGCCTTAACTTTTATTATGTCCTCCTTTTGTCTACTGATTTACGCATGTATCTTGCACACTAATGCCAATCAGTGTATTATATAGCAAACCTTTCCTTACCCATCATTTGTACTGTGGCTACCCACACTCAGAGGTGGGGAGCAAGGCCGGATTATCCATATATGGGATTGGGTGAGTGGGGCACCATCCAATGGGGGCACCAAATGATTAAGATAACAACTAGACCTTTAAAATATTTGTCATATTTTATATATATATATATATATATATATATATATATATATATATATATATATATATATATATATCATTTACTGGAAGAGATGCAAACAGATACAAAATTAACAGTTCAATATATATAAAACATATATATAAAAAAAAAACAATGTTCTGCTAAAGGTAAGGCTTGATTACCATTATTTCTGGGCAAATATGTGGCGCTGTTGTCAAACTGATATTTGTGGATGGGGGGGCACTTCAAGTGTGGCTACCCTAGGCCACCACACTGTATTATTCCGGCCTGGTGGGAATGTGGTTTCAACTGGAGCAATATGTTGTTCATGAACATCTGTTCTATGTGTATAAAGCCATCAAAGACATTGGCAAATTAATGATGATGCCATTAAATGAAATATACAATGAGAAAACTACTGGCTCTCGATAAATTTGGTAAACCAACATTTTTTTTAGTTTTAGTTTTTTACTTTTTTAGTTTTTATACTTTACTTTCTACATTTTTTTAATGAAAATCTCTTCTTGCTATTTCAGATGTCACTATATTTCTCCACGGTCACATAATTTGTAAAGTCATAATGTGATCTTTTAGCATTTACCCATTAAGGAGTTGATCTAAATTCCTAACAAATCTCAACTTTAACAGATGTGAGTGCAAGAATGAGATCTAATAGCCATCACTATATGCTGATATGTACACTTCATTTGTATTGTGTCAGATAACTATAGTATTCACTTAGCTTAACAGAAATAAAGCTGTTGTTAGCTAGCACAATAATACATCTAATGACAAAAATTATAGTTGAATGCTAATAGAAATCTGACACAATATAAACTGCAATGATAAATACAATCAACACATAGCAACAGCTTTATTCCTAATCTCTCAAATGTAAGCTAGCTATTAGCATTCAACCTGTTTGTGTGGTCAGAATTATTACGCTAATGTTTGAAAGATTAAAGTTAGGAATAAAGCTGTTGTTAATTAAGCTTGGCTAATGTTTTCCCACATCCTTCATTTCCTTGGTGAAAGGGACACTAAA
Organism: Ictalurus furcatus; assembly: GCF_023375685.1. Taxonomy (NCBI): domain Eukaryota; kingdom Metazoa; phylum Chordata; class Actinopteri; order Siluriformes; family Ictaluridae; genus Ictalurus; species Ictalurus furcatus. The sequence goes on from NC_071282.1 coordinate 3,754,799, forward strand.
TCATTTGATTTAAGGCACATTTTTGTTTTGTGGTCCTTTCTTGTACTTTTACTTTAATATTTTAAAGAAAAGTTTATACTTTTCTATCTTGAGAGGAGACTTTGTAAGCTGTACTATTTTTAATTGCACTTTTTAGTAAAACAATTTGGGCACTAACCACCTTTGCCACTATGTTCCTTAATAGAATTACACATTAAAAGATATCTATTTGTTAGCATTTCCACAATTGAATTCACCCCATCTACCAGTTTTATAATACGGTTATTACCATGTACTGAAAACACAAATAGGCTTCATTAAATTCTCAGCAAATTTAATGTTACATGTAAAAGCTGGTATTACCCAGTTAACCTTTTGGAAATTACATTGTGTTAATTATTGGATACTACCATTCATTTTTTTATTTTATTTTATTAGAATTTTGTTTGAACCCAGGGAAACGGGAATACCAATTAAGTTGTCATTTGAAGTGTAAAGGTTAGGTTATTATAATAGGAAAACTAATTAGATTGTTATGTCCTAAGTAGTTCTGATAGCTGTTAAAACATTAATTACATTCTTGTTTATTTAAAAAAAAAAAAAATTGCAGTCCAATAACCAAGTTATAAAATTGCAATGGGAAGAATATGATTTTTTTTCTCCATACTTTAAAATGTCTGGGGAAAAGCTCATATCTTAATTATATCTACTCCCATGGCAGACATATCATGCATTGTGACAGGATTTGATGAAAAGTCGTACTTGTTCATCTGGACTTCATTGTAAAACAGGCCGATGTGCTGAACATATGCTTTGATAGTTATACATTTGCTCTTGGAGGTTGAAATACAATCTCTACAACATTTTTTTAAAAAAAAGGTTTTATGCTTTACCTGGAGTTTCCATTGCTGATCTATGCTGCTGAAGTCTTTCACATGATAACACGTTTATCCAAAAGACATTCTCTTCTACATTTCATTGATTTTTTTTCCCCCCCTGCTTCCAAGCAGCCAGGAAATACCTCATGATTAACTGCTTACTCTATTCCTGCAATGAACATTATTAAAATCTGATAAAAGTGCTGCATAGATAATCAGGCTTGGAACATGGCACTGGAAATGTAATTTCAACTGGAGCACTATATTGTTTATGGATGATGTGCTCTGTATTGGAAACCATCAAGAACACTGGTAAATTAATAGTGATGCCATTAGTCATTCTTCTTTTTTGAAATGCTAAATAAATATAAAAATGGGATTTACACTGTTGATGCATATTTTTAAAACTATAATATTCCACACAGTGCTGTTGGGTTCTTGATTCTGATTGGTTAGAAGGTGTTGATTCATTTTCTAGCACAGCCTATCTGATAATAGTTCCAACTGCAGGTTTATATTAATGTACTTGTTCTAACACATTATCCTTTCTGTAGTAATCCCTTGTATGGTTTTATGTGAGGAGACGTTTAGCATTTTTGGAAGGAGTCTCTAGTGACAGCACTTGGAAACAGTCAGAAGCGGTTTCTTTAAGATTTCTGACACAGGCAGGTCTTTGGGATAGAGGACTTTGCACTTTGTACTTTCTCAGTTTCATGGCAAGCTGCAATTTTGTCTTATTAACTTTAAAAGAGAGAAAAAGAGAGTCTTGTGAGAAAATTAACACTTTGTAATTGCTATAACATACGTGACAACAGGAAATAACTTGTTTGCTGTACATTCCACAACATTAAACGTATATATAAATGGATAAAAAGCAAAAACAATGAGTTGTACTTTATTTATTAAAAACTGTTAAAAACTGGGATTTGCTCTACTATTAAAGGAACAAAACAATCCACAATGTGATGTTATAGGAAAATAATCAACTTCGGGCCACATCACACCACAAAGTCATGGATTATTTTCTATAACAGCACATGCTAGAGCAAATCATGCGATGTTTTTTTTTTTCCCTTCCACAGTCTTATTTCATTCTAAAGGCTAATGTTGTGCTTACACTGCTAAAATTTTAAGTAACACTCAACCTTTTTATGTGCTTACATTGATTCCAAATATAACAGAGTGCAAATAACCCTTATTGGTAATCAAGGTTTTCATTCTGTATTAGCTGGCTGGTAGGCATGATCCTTCAGGCATCAGGCATGCACAAATCCCCAACTGCAATGACCTGAGGCAACACATTAGACGGGGTGGCCATAAATTCTACGGTAGATGCTTTGACAACCCAAGGAAGTCAATAGGCTCTGACTGATCAAATGGGATTCTGCTGTTATATACAGAGGTCTAGCATTTTCCTGGATAGAATTTTTTTGTCCACAGTATCAGTTACTTCACCCACAAAACATCTGCTGTTAAAATCAGCACACTGAACACAGACTACTTAGTTATAATTTTAAAAAAGAAGAGAGGAGGTAATGAACAAATCAAAGCAATCAAAGGACAAATAAATGAATAAATATCTGATTATGAACACAATTATTGTTAACACATATGCATTTATTATTTAACATTTAACTAAGAGTTTTTATAACAAATACTAACTTATGCTAATCTGTGGTAGCCTAGATTCTGAACCTCTATGTTTAAATGTATTAATACTGTATTATTATTGTAGCCTACATCATATGTAAACCTATTTATAACAAGGTTGCCATTGTAAACCCTTTACTCTTCTACAGTCCATATGCCTTTGTCTTTGTGAAATCTTGTGATTTAAGCAATATCAGACAAGCAAATGTTCTGGTGTATTGAATATCAGCTGTAGGTAATCAATTTGGGAAAGTATTTCCCAAAGAAGCCATGGATGGATAGTATGTTGTGTTGTCATGCCAACGCACAGATTGATTTACAGCCTGTGGAAAGTGTAGTAACCATTTCACTGTAAGGAGCAATTGCTGGAATTGGAATGGCACATGTCCAGTCAAATTAGTGGAGTTATTTCACTGATATGTCAAAGAGCTTTATTCCTCTTATACCACTGTAATTTGCCAATTTTCAGTGTCATACATTTTATCCATTTATAGTTACAATTCATGTTGTGAAACACCTTCAAATCAAGTTAGTGCCGGTTATCACTTACAGCATAGCGGCTGTAAACACCTCACCAGTTTCTATTTTTTCTCTTGCTTGAAGTTAATATGACAAAACTGCAGCTTATCATGTTATCAAAGAAATCAGAAACCACAAAGCATTTCACTGTAAAGACTTTCACATGGCAGAAAATTTACCCGTGACTTTTACAAAGCACTGACACTGGAGACTCTTTTCAAAAATTAACATTTCCTTAGAGAAAACATCATCAAATCAACAATTATACACTTTAAAATCCATTAATTACGTTAAAGAAATAACATTTCCTTAGAGAAATCAACACTTATACACTTTAAATCCATTAATTACATTAAAGAATTAACAGTTCCTTAGAGAAAACATTACCAAATCAGCAATTATACACTTTAACTCCATTAATTACATTAAATCCAAGTTTATACTGTTTATCCAAGTCCCTGTTTACGTTACTGTAGAAACAATAACATATTAGAATGAGTGCATTAATATATACCAGTCATTTTTTTTTTTTGTAGCTGGAACTACTTTCTCAGCCATGCTGTTGTTGAAAATGAATCAGCACCTTCCAACCGATCACAGTGAAGAACTCAACAGTGCTGTGGTGTAAGTAAAGGATAATCCACTGCTAGGTGTGCAGGTCAGGATTTTAATGCACAACGTGGAGGTAAAGAACTAACCAACATGAATCGGAGTGCATTAAACTTCTGTAATGCACACCTAGCCATGGATTATCCCACTTATACCATGGTCCCTTTTCATTTAGTTTTTTTTTTAAATCTCCTTGTAGGGGGATTCATTAGAATGTGCAGATCTGTTGTGTTAATGCATCATAAAATATATGAGTCTAACATGTTCCAATATACAAATGGGCTGCTGGTTCCTCAAATCTGATTGGTCAGAAGGGGTTTGAAAAAATTTCTATAACAGCAACTCTGAAAATTTTGCTTGGTTTATTTAGCATTTTGGAGGGAACATTTAGAGGTGGAGATGTAATTTTTAAGATGTAAGTTTTCCAACACAGGAAAGTCTTTGGGGTTTCTTGATAACATGCAAAGTTGCAAAGAGGCTGGAACTTAAATATGCATTCAAAATTTTACATAAATTTCTTGCTTCACATTAATTCCACAACATTAAATGTAACTATAAATGAACAAAAACCATGACATACTGTTCTTTAACAACAACAACAACAACAAAAGTATGTTGACAAATTGCTGTGGCACAAGAGTAATAAAATACTTTCCGCTATGCAGTTATAGGAAATTAATCAGCTTTGGGGTGCTAATATTAACACATCTGGCCCCGTCTGGTCACTGAGCATGCTCCATCTTGTTTTATTCCTTACTTTTTTTTGTGTGCAATTGCCTCACCCATTTTTGGGAGACGTTAATTCATTAAAACGTTTCAGTTAATGAATATGAACAATTTAGAAGCTACACTGTAATCAGTAGGGTAAAGGTATTTAATAATGAGCTTACAAGAAATGTGATTCTGGACTTGCCAATGGGAATCTAAAGGGTTAACCACTGAACTGAAACAACACTGCATTAACCTCTACTGTCAATCCATTCTCTAGATAGATCCTTGTGCTGATGGGAAACATGGAAAGGCTTTGTGACAAATCTGCAAAAGCAGCTGCGGTACCACATAAAATACATATATATGGAAATATTTCACTGTCTGAGCAGTGAGCTCAACAGTAAGCCCATCTTCAGTGACTAATAGATATGCCATGTGTATATTTGTCTTTGTCTACAAAACTGCTTTGCTCATGTTTAAGTGAAACTTTCTGTGACTAAAGATTTTTCTAAACAAGTTTTTAGATACACTCAATGACAATAAGTGTGATAAGTGTGAAAGTCCTATCCAGACAACATCCTGCTTTTTTTTTTGCCTATGAATAAGGGCATGTTCTTGAATGTTCTGAGTAGCGAAGACATTATGTTTTTGTAGTGTCACCGAATGATGAATGGCTTGTGTTCAGTAAAGAACCTGAATAATATATTGACTGTCCCTTCACCTCCTGGAACTACTCTGCAAACTGAAGCCATACTTTAAAGCAGCAACAGCCAATTATTCCCAGAGCATATCAATCATAGGCGGCAGCTCCAATCTGGAGACAAATGCAAAAACTAAACAACGAAAGCTCTCCGTTTGGCTGTACTCAACCGCCATTTGGCAATAGAGGACTGGAGAGAGGCTTCAAAAGAGATGTGTTTCTGATAACAACAGCTTGGGTCGGATTCTGAAGTCTGAAGGCTTTGATAAAGGAACACTGAGGATATCGAGGGATGCTGAGCATATAATGCCTATCAATTAGCTGGTCTTTAGAACAAGAAGCCGTGTGATGAAAGACTTGTTTATATACTTAGGATTTGGATGAACTTATGCAATGTAATGTCTTCACTTATGCAAATCAGGCATGTTTTCACAAAAGGAGACTGGATCAGGGTTCCTTCATGAGCCGTCCCATTTTCAAAACCTTTAGCAGAAATTGTGCATTCAGAGAGAAAAGCTTTCGGAAAAAAAATGTCTTAATGACTGAGCTTGAGCTACCTAAAGCAACATGCCTCGGCCAGAATTGATCACTGATAATGTGCCAAGCAGTTTTTTTTTTTTATTTGTCTATGCAGGCAGCAGCTGGAACACCTGGTCTGGTGAACATTATGAAGCAATCGTGGGAGCTGAGCGTAATGAAAGGCATTATCGCTTGATCACAGCAGGCTCTGCTCGGAGCCACACCAGCTGGACGCAACCCATCTTTCTGGTTGTCTTAGCAACCAGTATGGCATGTGGGTCACATGGCTTTATTAAAGGAAGAATTTTTTTAATGGCTGTGTCAGTTGTCCAGTCAATAAGATTTACAACAACATACTGTATGGCTGTGTGTCCCTTCATGATATACTATACACTCTCATTCAAAAGTTCATCCAATAAGTTGCGAAAAGAATAGAAATGATAGTCAAGATGTTGACAAGGTTAGAATGAATGATTTCTGTTTGAAATAACAATTTGTACTTCAAACATGGCTTTCATTAAAGAAGCCACCATTTGCAGCAATTACAGCTTTGCAGACCTTTGGTGTTCCAGCTGTCAGTTTGTTGAGGTAATCTGCATCAGTTTCATTCCATGCTTCCTGAAGCACCTCCCACAAGTTGGATTGGCTTGACGGGAACTTTTTTCATACCATCCGGTCAAGTTGCTCCCTCAACGCCTCAATAGGTTTGAGATCTGGTGATTGCGCTGGCCAGTCCATTACAGACAGAATACCAGCTGACTGCTTCTTCCAGAAATAGGTTTTGCATAATTTGGAGCTGTGCTTTGGGTCATTGTCCTGTTGTGGGATAAACTTGGCTCCAGTCAAGTGCCCTCCACAGAATCTGGCATAGCATTGCAAAATGGAGTGATAATCTTCATTGTTCAAGATTCCTCTTACTCTGTACAAGTTTCCCACTTTAACAGCACCAAAGCAGGCCATTACATTTCCTCCACCAGGCTTGATAGATCGCCTTAACTATCTTTTTATTTGTTCTGTGCCTTTTTACCAATCATCCTCTGTCCAGTGTGTGTTTTATTTATTTTATTTTTTTTGCCCATTTTAATCTTTTCTGTTTATTAACCAGTCGCACAGGAGTGGCATCACTATTCCAAAAGTGATGGGGTAGAATTTTTGTCTGAGTGAAGAGGTACATCTTTCATTTGTCTTTAAAAACAAACAGACTAACTATGTATGTTGCTTTTAGTGCTATATGGAGCCAAGGTCTGATTATAATACAATAACAGGGCACAACACACTTTAATAAACTTAACTTAATGAATGTCAGAGTAGTTTGTTTCAACCCCACACACTTCATTTTGCATTTTACTCTTCAGGCATCTAATAAAAGCAAAACATTAGTTTGTGCACCAGGGGCTCCCACTTCTCTGGTTAGAGCCAGTTTGTGCTGTTCTGTGCAGGGACTAGTACACACCTTTGTAAGATATCTTCGATTTTTTTTGGCAACTTCTTGCATGGAATAGCTTTCATTTTCCCAAAACAACAATCGTCTGACGAGTTTTTGAAAAAAAGCTCTTTCTTTATGGCCATTACAACCATGATCAAAGTCACAAATGCTGATGCCCCAGATACTCAAGCAGCCCAAAGAAGGCCAGTTTTGTTGCTTTCTTAAACAGCACAAAGATTTTCAGCTGTGCTCATATGGTTTATTTTAATTGGGAAGAAATAGTGATTTCTTTCAAAAGCAAGTCGATTCCAAACTTTGGAATGCTATTGTATATAAACTGCTTACTATTGTTCAAATTACAGTCATTCTGGGCAAAACTCTGGACTGGGAAATGAAAACTTTCAGATCCAGGGTGTCTTTTATGCTTGAATTCTTACATTTATATGCTGAGATTAATAACAGAGTCCTCCATTTATCTGCAATGAATATCCATCTGGATAGTCTGTGCACTGAAAAATCACAGTGTACCCATTCTGGTACATGCAATATCCCTCATTTCATATTGAGTCAGCAAAAAGGAATATATATATATGTATATATATATATATATATATATATATATATATATATATAAAATATCCTGTATGTAGCCGGACACATACATGGCCCCCAATTTTCCTGCTCGCACATAGTGTGATATTAGCAATTGCAAGAACATTGAAAATCTGACAAATTTGCAAGTAACACCTCCTGCACAAGATGCATTGGTCCATCTGCATTTGTTATGGCTGTGTGACACCTTAAGTGGATTTAAAGACCCCGACAGGAATTGCTGCAATCAGGAGACCGGTTTTGAAGTCAATAGCTACTCCAGGTTATGAAATAACCACACTGGATCCACTAAAATATCCCAAAGATACAGTATAGCATATTTACTATGTTCTATGATAGAGCCCTTAAGCACCATTGGTGTTGTTTAGACATGTTCATAAACATGTAAGGTCATAGCTTTACTGTGAAGAAAGATTCACATTTGCATAAAATTAAACAGAAAAAAAACCAAGCCGTTATTGGAGTGGTTTGTTGCAAGTGAATGATACATTTTCTTCCTATCGACCCGCTGCCCTGCTATACATTCCGATAAGCATAGGGCAGAATAACATGGTGAGAGGAAACATTGTGTAACCTGATAGCTGAAAAGTAGAAAAGATCCCCAATAGTGCTTCCAGGGGGTGACAAAGGTGCTCCTGAAAATCACTTCATGGAGGGGATGAGCAGAATTGTTCACATTGATCTCCAAACCTGCTACTGTCCTCTTCTCTCTCACTGCCTCCTGAAGGGGAAATGGTGTGTGTTTGTGTTGGGGGTTTAATGGATTTGCAGGGGGTCCTTTTCTTTTCTAAACATCTGTGAAGAGGCCGGACAAAGTAAAGCAGTGTGAGGAGATGGCAATAACTAGACTCTATTGGTCTATTCAGAGGTCCAATAGCTATTGTGTGTAAAAGTTTTGCTGAGAGGAAAAATCGAAAAACTATCTACAGTACCACTGAAAAACGTGGAAAATGCATCCCAATACCGTCCAAAGCTTTTTCTACTTCTGCTTGGCACTTCTGAATCAACTTCTGCTGCTGTGAATGGTGTCAAATTGGTGGCAACAGTTCGGGGAAGGCCCACATATGGGTGTGATGGTGAGGTGTCCACAAACTTTTGGCCATATAGTGTATAATCCCACTATCTGTTGTCACCCAGAAGACGATGTAGTCCCTTTTGAGTCTGGTTCCTCTCAAGGTTGCTTCGTCATTTCATCATGGGAGGTTTTTCCTTGCCACTGTCTCTTCAAGCTTGCATAATAGAGATCAAAATCTATATCCAGATTTTTGTAAAACTCCTTTGTGATGATGTCTATTGTTAAATGTGCTATACAAATTAAATTGAATCTCACTAGCCCTGACAGCCTGTAGACATTAATAGGCATAATGCTCCTCTTGTCCAAACAGACCTTTTGAACAGCACTGCAGCTGGTAAAAAAAAAAAAAAAAAAAAAACCACAAAACCAGACTTTTTATTCCCAACTCAGAATCCATCAAAGGGTCTGCCTGACCAGGTTTGTTATCATAGCTCATCTATGAAAGCCAGAAAGGAGACAAGATTTTGTCTTAAAAATTCAGTGATCTCACTTCAGTTTTTGGCTGCCATCACAGATCACAGTGTTGCTCTCATTTTCCACAATATTCCTCTGTGAGCTGATCTTGTCAGGTAGAAAAAAAACTTATATAAAAGGCAAAATATAAAGAAAAGCTGAAAACAGTTGGCGTTGACTTCTAACCAAGATGTTCATCTAAGTAAGATCAGGATTAAATCTGAAGGTGAGTGGGCTGCTGTTAGCACATCTTCAAAATCACTGTTGATCCTGCTTGATGTGATGTTTTGGGATCCTTAAATGGCGGCCTGTTTTGTCTGGGCCTTACAGAGTCACTGAGATGACATGGCGATTATTATTTACCACTGCATTGCCACAAATTAATATACTGAGGTCAAAAACTAAATTCCTCATGGCCATGAATGATTATATTGTGGCCACAACTTGGGTTTCTCAGCTTGGTATTACACAACTAGATAATAGTGGCAAGACTTTGTGGAATCCAGGAGTTAATATGTTGTTGAACATCAGAATTAATACATGGCGTCCTGTTAATATGTCACCACATTTTTCAACAATACCCCACCCCGTCAGCAGAGGTTGCTATCTACACAGTTCTAGTTTTGTTGTTTAGGTTCGGTTCCCATTCCATGAGCACGTACAGTACTGGTTGAGGACGTTATGTCTCTACAAAGTCTTGCCACTATTATCTAGTATTTTAAGTTCTGAGCCATGATATTCTGTCTGCTTTGCCTGTGTTTTCGAGTTTTATTTTATTTTATTAATTTGCTCTTCTCTCTTTCGAATACCCTTTTGGGTTATCCTGGCCTGGTTTTGGTCTTTTGGATGATTAATGTGTAAGACCATGTTTTTTGGTCTCAGTTTTATAAAACCTTTGCACGTGGAGCTTCACTCCTCTCCTAAGTCTATTACATCTTTACAATAGTTTATTACATACAAAGTTTATTAAATCTTTACAATACATCTTTTTTTTTTGTTTTTTGTTTTTTAAGAAGCTATATATTTGTTCACCTCTCTTTTCTTTCTCTCTGTTGAAGTTAATAAGACCAAAAAAAAAGCAACAGAAAAAGTCATCTGTCCTGAAGACTTTCCCACAGTGGAAAACTTTTTTTTTTTTTTGACTGTTACAAAGCGATCACAGATAAGACTCCTTCTATGAATGTTAAATAAACGGCACCAAACCTTTCAGCAATGATACATTTTTCTTTGTCAAATAAAAATCTTTTTAAACCATTTATCATTAGGCTTTCTGATTGAGTTTCTGCCATACAAATCACTGTGAATGAGCTTTTGCTATAAAAACAATAACATTTAAGAACAAGCACAATAATATAACCCTAACATTTGAGTTACAGATAGAGTTAGATAACAGGTGGCCTGGTGGTGCCTGGTCCGAACGGTAATTTAGTTAGTGGTTAGTGGTGTGTCGTGGTTGTGTGTGTGTGTGTGCGAGAGAGAGAGAGAGAGAGAGAGAGAGAGAGAGAGAGAAACAGAAAAACAGGCTCAAAATCACTGACTTCCAGCAGCTCACATGACTTGGGAATGCATCATCTTGGGAATTCTATATTAAATGCACCATGTGTAAACATGTATAAACATGATGTATATACACGTCAAAGCAAGATTACATATTGCACCATATTTGAGCACGTATGCATATGGATTAGCCCGAATTTCAATGTCCTGTGTCTTATAATATTCTCAGCTAAAAGCAAAGCCAGATACAGGATTTAAATGATTTATTGTTTATCTTTATTATTAATGAGGTTCTGCTAGTGAGCACAGGGCTGGGAGTTGTGAATCCCAGGATTGTTAGACTAATGCTTGACTTGGATTCTAACTAACCTAGAGGTTGCTTGTAGCTCTGCCAAATGAATAAATGTGAATGAATACGAGTTCACAGAAAATGGGTTACGCCAAATGACCAAATTTGACACGATTGCTGTTTCTGAACTTATTTGCTCCTGAGTGTTTGCTAAAATTCTTTTTCATATATTTCATGTTCGTGATGACTAGAATTTCTGAGCTTTCCTCCTGAGCGCACACATAAACATAGAAACAAGAGCATGAATGAACATAGAATATCTCAAGATCAATCCAGTCTCCTGATTTATTTTGGCTGAATTTCTAAGACCCGCAAAGCATATTCATAATTCAAATCCAAGCTTAAACAGCAAAGTTCTGCAAATAAAAGAGAGAGAAAAAGCGAATTGTCACTTAATGTGTTGTGCCCTCACACACAAAATCTTCCGGAAATAAAAATTCTTCCGGAAATTGAAATGCAATTGCTGAAAATTGTCGGCAGACTCTGGCACTTGAAACGATCGTTCTGTTTCGCGTTCCAGCATTAAAAGGACACCTTTTTTTTTTTACCACTTTGGAACAAAATTACACTGACCTTGTTTAACTGGCTAATTAATGGTGGGTTGAGGTTAAAAGGGTATTCGTTGGTATTTGAAGAAGTCCCATTAAAAAACTTTGTACTCAGTAGAAGGACAAACCTGAAATAACCACAGACCATTCTCTTTTTTTAGGTAGAGAAACACACTGAGCGTCCTAGCCCCCAAGGTGAACAGTATGAAGTCAAAGAGCACAAAGCGCAGAGTATATTACCAGAAGACCTGAATGTACGTGCAGGAAAGCAAAAATGAAGTGGTGCTAAATAAGAGGAAGCACAGCCATGCTGGGTTTTAAAAGTCAGCAGAAACAGTTCATGTATACAAAACAGAACAGGGAGACCATTACAGTGTAACTGATGAAGAATTGGGTTGATATGTGCGATTTTTTTTTTCTATGCTTGAGAAATCAATTATTTTTTGAATATCCTGAAGTTTGTGTAAAAATGTAAACCATCATAATTATCAGCATATAAAGAATACAGGGAAACAAAGCACCTAGAAAGACCCTTGGATGGAATATACAATAGTTAAATTGAGTATCTGGACTTCATCCAGGTTTTATTATCAGATATCAGTTGCTGTAGTTAGATACAATTCCTCTAAAAAATATTCACCCCAATTATTATTTTGATTTTTACTGTATTGCAGCAACAAATTTAAGCATCTCAGAATGAGATACTGTCTCTCCGCAGAAATAATATTAAATAAAGTGTTTAGATGTGCTGAGAATTATTGTCCTTTTGCAGTGATTACAGATTTGGGTTGTTCTGATGTGTCCACATGAACTATGCATATTTTGATTTCGTCATTTTTTTCCATTCCCCAAAGCAAACCTTCTCCAACTCCTCCAAATTAGATGGAGAATGCTGGTGCATGGCAATTTTCAGGTCATGCCACAGATTTTCACTTGAAGTATTGAAGTCTGGGCTTTGACTCGGCCATTCAGGTACCGTCTTTTTTCAAGCTCTTCCTTTGTAGTTTTTGCCCAGCTCATTGTTACCCTCAATGCACATCTCAGGCTGACTGGAACAGGTTCTTGTCAATAATTTGCTTATATTTGTCTTCATTCATGTTGCCTGTGATGGCAACAAGCTTTCCAGTTCCTCCTGCTGAAAAACAACCATAGAGAATGATGCTACCACCAACGTTCTTGAATGTCGTAGGAATGGTGTTACCTGGGTGTTGGACTGTGTTTAGTTTGTGCCAAACATTATGCTTAGATCAAATTACACAAAATCTTTTCCCAAAAGCTCTCAGATTTGGCCATTCTCAAAACTGGCTTCCTTCTGGCCATTATCCCAAAGAGGCCGGATCTGTGAAGAGCTCATGGTGTTGATGTCTGCACAGGTTCTCCTATTTCAGCCAGTGAGCTTTATAACCCCTTCAGTGTTGTAGATGGACTCTTAGACACTTCTGTGACGATTGCTCTTCTTTCCTGAGCACTCAGTTTGGCCTGATTTTGGTACTGTCTAGGTTGCACCACAGATTTTTCTGCTTTGGATATAATGGATTTCACAGTGCTTCTAGGATGCTTCAAAGCTTTGCTGGTCTTTTTATAACCACCATCTTTTTTCCTCCTAACAACTTAATATCGGAGCTTCACAGGCAATTCGTTGGTCTTCATGAGAGCAGGCTTGATCTGATCTGCCGTGTTAGATGCGAGACCTGATAAAATCCGGTGGATTTACATTGAACACCTTGTTTAACGAATTTACTGTGTGCTCTTGAAAATCAATAACACTTTTTATGGTTTAAATCATTCTGACGACATCTAAGTACATTATTTTAATTTCATTTCTGTAGAGACTATCTTGAGCAGAAAAATAACCAGGAAAAAAAATCTCATTCTAATACACTTAAATTTGATGTTGCTATAGAGCAAAAAGAGAGAAACATCACAGTGGGGTAAGGTGGGTGAGGTTTAGAGGTGTTGATTACTCTCTGGAGGCACTGCATATGCTCCATTCTTATAACACTGACCTTCATACATATTTAGACTCATTGCATAGTTGGCATTATAATACAGTATATGGCTATTGCATTAGGCTACCATCAATGCATTTTATATTAGTGGTGAGCCCCATGCATATGGAGCATGAAAAGAGCTTTGTAGGAGATGTCTGACATGCTAGGTCTTTTCATATAGGCCTACTGAAAAGGATCTGGTGCCATTTGTCTTTGAAGAATGCAAAGTAACAAAAAACTATTTTCAGAGAGTACATCCGCACAATATTTTAAAACCTTATCGGGTTATTGTTGGAAGTATGGAAATAATACAGAAAGGCAGAATTGGGAAGTCGATTGTTTTGGCACAAGGGTTCTGTTCTTTGCAGGCAAAAATGATTTATGGACTGTTCTTCTATTTATTTTTAATGGAGCTTGTGCTAATAGGCTTCTCTGTGTGAGAGATGAAGTTTCGTCATCTTCCCACAGACAAACTGATCCAAAGAATTGTGTTTGCTGTTTTAATTTCATTTGTATTTGGTTGAATCCTCATAATTAGAAGAAGAACTAAAGAACTGTTACTTATCATTTATTAGCTCGTTAACATATCTGTATTTTTCAGCTAGAGAATTTTGCCAGAAGCGCATCGCGAATCTGTCACACTTCTGTCTTTCCATTTACAAATAAATATGATTGTCTTTTTAAAAAAACTGCTTTGAAGATTGAGTCTTATTTTGCCATGTGTTGTGGATATACACGACATGACTACATTATTATGCTAGCTAGGTACCAAACAATTAATTATCATGCAAATGAAGTCAGGAACTAACTAATTTCATGGACATTTCACAATGTTAAACATATCGTTCATTAATAAATAAAAACATTTGTTAGCAGTGGCAAATTGCAGTTGTGTAAGAGAAACTCACTCTTATAGGAAAATAATCAACAATATAACTTAGGTATTTGCAAATGTAGTGTATATTTGTAACATTGATACATAGGTATTTGTATATGTAATATCGGTGGGACACAAATGGCATGTGAATCATGGAATCACCCTCAAAAATACACATAATACATACACATAAATCTATTGTATGATATACATAAGCAGAAGACAGCCTACAAAACAAATTGTACAGTGTATTATTTTGTTTATACTAATATATTATTAGATTTTTTTGGTAATATTATACAGATTAAGCATAATAAAATAGTTAAACTGTTGGGGAATTGTCCTACTTTGCATCCCTACCATAGTCTGACTGATTACAATAGGAGCATCTTGCCTCTGGTGATGATATTGTGTTTGGGTTTGCCAAATATGTCTTCTAAACTGGTAGTGACAGCTTAATCTATGCTGAGATAAGTACATTATAGTCAAGGCCTTATGGAGTGCTGGATTTAAAAAAAAATTTTATTTGGCTGCCTCTGAAAGAGAGAAATTGTTGTCCTTTGAAACCAAATGATGCGATTTGGTCAAGTAGATTCATCTGTTAGATTGGTCTCCAGCTGAACTGTCATTTAATTTTTGGACTGTAATGCAGTTTTGTGTGTAGTTTGCACTGTGTGTTGTTCAAACAGTGCATTAGGTTACATTTGCAATAATAACTCCACCATAATAATGCACCTTTGCTTCTGAAGTAGATATAACTATAAGACAGTGGCAGTGTTATTGGAATCATACAGAGCATTTTAGAGTCTTAAGCTTATATTGGAAGATTTTTTGTTAAAATCCAAATGGCATGCTGATATAGGAAAATAATCAGTGGTGGAGTGGTGTTATGTGGTCTGACCCAAAGTGTAAGTGTGTTATTCCTCTTATACCACACCCATTTACCAGTGATGAACAGTTTTTAATCATTAAAAAAATTAATGTCCATTTATGGATGAAAAACCATTTTTAGTTATATTTAATGTTGTCCCTATTATCACTTAAGCTATGGCTACAATAAATAGTCATTCCCTCACCAGCCTCTCTTGAAATTAATTAGAGGTGGGGAAGAAACTTGTCATGCATAGCCCTCCATACTAAAGACTTTCGGAAAACCTAAAGCTACAGCTTACGGATTGCTACAAAGTGCTGACACTGGAGACTCCTTCATAAATGAATAAACAACTTCTCACAGAAGACTTCATCAAATCGGAGAAGAAATGATCAAATAAAACAAGTATAAGTTTGAGTGCGTTAATAAAAACCTGTGATTTCCCTTGAAGCCAGAACTACTGTCCAAGATACTATTGCACAAAATTAATCAACACCTTCTGACCAATCATTCATTCATTCATTCATTCATTCATTCATCTTCAGTAGCCTTTTTGCTAACAGTGCCACCTTACCACCCTCTGACCAATCAGATTCGAGAATTAAACATCTCTATGGTATAAGGAAGTATATGTACTTGGATTAAATGGGTTTACAATGGGTTCTGCAAACCACTCAGTTGAACAGATTGGAACAGCACTATGGAACAGAATGGGAAAGTAAGGGATGCCATATTATTATTATTTTAATATATTAGGACTACTCATACAAAGTAGTAAATCTGACAACTCTGACCAGAAGGATCCATTATCAAGTTCCGTCCCTTTAAGGAAATCAAGTCTGCCTTCTCACATTTGCAAATCAGGTTGTCTCCTAGCCCTGATAATTATCCCGTTTTTTATTTTAGACTGGTATGTGATAAGATTTGCAGGTCTATTTTAAGAACTCCTTTGAGGAATCCCATCTCTGCAGTCCAGTGAACAATGCTGCTATCTAAGTGATGATTTATGAAGGGAAGAGCTGTGAACTGCTTATGAACTGCTCAATTAAAAAAATCTGCTGTGCTGTACCTATGTAGCAGTGGATGCTGAGGAGGTCAAATGGGAGTATGTATCTCAGATCCAGGGTTGGGAGGGTTACTTTAAAAATGTATTCCGTTCCAGTTACAAATTACTTCATAAAAAAATGTCATCAGTAATGTAATCCAAGCATCATAATATGAAAGTAATGTGATTACTTCAGGGTCACTTATATGAATAAAGTCAAGAGAAAAGCAATATGATCTAAAATACTTTTATTTAGAGCTAATTTTAGTTTATTTTCTCAAATGGTCACCCTAAGAAAAGCATTTCAGAGAACAATCTATTTGCGCATACACCAGAAGTCTGAATGTTTCCAGACAGATGTACTGTAATGACACAATCAAGCAATTGAAATCCTACAGTGCTCTGCAGCACATATCCAGTTGACTTCGGTTTTGGATCAAGATAACAAGAGGAGAAGATCAAAGTTATTTTGAAAGAGGGTTCATTAGCAGGGCGTCAGTCACAAAAGACTCAAATGTTCTGTGTTTCAGTAGGAGCAGTGACTAAAGTGACATTTGCATTCAGATCTATAGAAAAGTCATCAAGACGTGGGGTTGGAAATTGTGGTCGAAAGCGTACATTGAATGACCACAATGCTAGTGCATTAGCGTGTTGTGTAAGGAGAAACAGAACTGTTCTTCGGGGGACTGAGAATGTCAATGCAGGATATGACCAGACTGTTCGAAAGAACTCTTTAACGAGACTTTGTGTTGATTTGTCGTTTAATTTGTCAGGAAACTCTATATACCATTCATTAAAAAGAGAGCAATCTTGGGAAATACAAGCCATTCTTATGCCACACACTATACAATTTCAAGCAATAGCTGATCATCATAAAATACTTTAGTGCAGTCCTGTCACTAAATAAACGTTGCTGCTTTTCCACTGCATAGCACCGTGCAATGTGCCACATTTTTTTGAATCACAGATTAAATGTAAATGTCTGCCAGGTGGCGATGGCCCACTGAGACCACTCTTTATGTTACCGTACTGGGAATTCATGCTCATTGATTTCTCACTGCTCTTTATTTGATATCTCCATTTTAATGTAGTCTATTCAGACACTATTATGTGCATTTATTATCAGCATTTGTTATGTGAATGTACCTCTGAGAATATTGAGCTGTTGGCCAAAAAAAAAAAAACAGAAAGCATGCAAAATACAAATAAATGACTTTTTATTCTTTATTGTTTCATTTGGTTTTCACTGAATTCATTCATCCATCTTCAGTAAACACGTTATCCTGGTCAGGGTCACAGTGGATCCGGAACCTCGGGGGGCTCTGGGCATGAGAAGTTGAGTTGTGATTTTAATTTTTTCCCAGGTATATTATTGTAATAAATAAAGGATTACCTAAAACGTTTTGAGCAGCTGTGACTTGTACTTGTACTTGTGACTTGTAAAAACATGTACTAGAAGAGTAATAACTCCTTTAACATAACTCCTGTCCCAGCTTTAGCCTTGTATTATCTTTATCCTAGTATCTTTCTTTTGGCATCAATTTTGGGGTTCTTTTAATAGGCTTAACAACTTGTATATGGATGAGCACTGACATTACAGAGTATCAGGATTTTAAGATTTTAGATGTCTGGAACACAAAAGGTTTATTAGGGGTGACAAGCACAAATGATTTTGTTTAGAATTATTATTCGTAGTTTAATAATTTTTCACAGCTAAATCGAGCTGGTAGATTCTACAGACATAGCACAAAGAACGGGGCACTTAGGGTGCTTGGACCCTAAGCTTATAAGGGTGCTTATATATATATTATCATTATTTTTTTAACTTATCAACTTGCTTCCTAGTGAATATCATTTATATTTCAGCTATGCTTCAGCCCACAACCTTATCACATGGTCTCCAGTTGATTCCTATCCCACCTCAACGTCACCTACAGTGATAGTTGAAAGTTTGTGAACCCTTTAGGATTTTCTAGATTTCTGCATAAATATGATCTAAAACATCATCAGATTTTCATACAAGTTATAAAAGTAGACAAAGAGAATCCAATTAAACAAATGAGACAACAAAAAAAAATATTGGTATAGTTATATTCGGTCAGTTATTTATTGAGGAAACTGATCCAATATTACATATCTGTGAGTGTGTGAACCTCCAGGATTAGCAGTTCATTTGAAGGTGAAATTAGAGTCAGGAGATTTCAATCAATGGGATGACAATCAGGTGGGAGTGAGCACCCTGTTTTCTTTAAAGAACAGGGATCTATCAAAGTTTGATCTTCACGACATCATAGCACAAACAAAGGAGATTTCTGAGGACCTCAGAAAAAGAGTTGTTGATGCTCATCAGGCTGGAAAAGGTTACAAAACCATCTCTAAAGAGTTTGGACTCCACCAATCCGCACTCAGACAGATTTGGTACAAAGAAATCATTATAAGTTGCATTTTCAGTTGAATTTGTGGAAACCAATTGAAGCATTCTTTGTGTTGACCTACTTCAAATGTATTTGTTTGATATGTTCATTGCAAACAGCTGAAAGTCTGTAAATTTTGAAAATAAGACAGATTTGCATTGGAGGTTGAATCATTGTGATTGCAACTGTATGTATGTGGCAATTCCAAGCCTTTGTTGCCTGTTTTGATTGGTGTTTTGACTGGAGTCTGCTTCATGTTTACTGATTAACCTTGTCTTATTTATACCTCTTTGCCTGCCTCACATTTCCGAGAAGGCCTTTTGTTTGTCTGCAGCATTGGATTTTAATAAAACCAGAAAACTTGCACTTGCATCTGGCTGTCCACTTCATGATACATAGGCACCAATTACTATCATATTAATATTAATGAGGCCCTTAAATAAGGTCGGGAATTTATGAGAAAATAAAAAACACTATTTCTTATAAGGTTCACCCAAAAGGGATATACCCTTAGGGTAAATCTGACACTGTGAATCATCACAAAAATATATGATTTATATATATATATATATATTGAAGATAAAAACTAAATTTTTATTTGCTTTTATTTGCAAGTATCTCTGTGGCAAAGCTCATAACCCTTGTTTTAGGCTGAATCCTGCTGATATTTAAATTTAATGCATAATGAACCTGACCTTTAGTTTAGTTTAGCATTTAGTTGTGTTCACATTCCCAGCACAGGTTGCTTAAAAAACAGCTTGAGTTATATTTTAAACAAATCTCTTTTTACATAATGAAAACCCTAAGGACGGACACGATTGGGAAGGATTAAAGGCTAATATTATCTCAAAATAAGAAAATAAAGATACATTATAATATTTTATACATAAAAACTATTCACGGCTGGAGATGATACACATTCACACTTAAACTAACAAAGTTAAGAAGCACAAATAAGTGCACCTAAGTGTAATTGTTCTCCAAACAGACTTTATTACTGATGGCTCCATTGTGTGATGGGGAAAAATAAACTTGCCTATGCAGCATGTTTAAAAAGTGTTCAATTTCCATGTTAATGAAGTCAAACTCCAAAACCAGAATATGATTAATCCTAATTTGTACTGGGAAATTGGATAATTTCCCATTCTCTGACTGTAGTGAATGATCTAAAATGTAATTTAACTCCAGCACGCATATGTTGTTCCAAAAAAATATATACTGGTCCCTTGAACAATTCAGAATAAGGTTTCCCTAAAGCATCTGTCACTATAGTGACTGTTTACTTACTTGCAAAGTAAATGTGTTTGTTCTTAGACCATTTATGCAAAGATGTATTGGAATAAACATGAAAAATACAAAAGAATAGAACATTTTCTATTTTCTATTCGAGTTTTTGTGGCCAACCAGATGGTAATGACTAGTGGGATGAGAGCATCATAAACAATACCAACTGTCATTATCATTTAAATATGCTAATCCCACTGTGTACATACACAATCACCTAAATATGTTTACAAAGGTGTTCAGTGGGGTTGAGGTCATACCAACTTTGGCAAACCATGTCTTCATGGATTTGACTTTGTGCAAAGGGAAATTGTCATGCTGGAACAGCTTTGGGCGTTTTAGTTCCAGTGAAGGCCAATTGAAATGCTACAGCATTAAAAAAAAAAAAAAAAAAAAAAAAAAACATACAATACTACTGCGTGCTTCAAAGTTTGTTGTGTGATGGTCAGGTTTATATAAACTTTCGACCATATAGTGTATTTGTAAAAGCCAATTACTACCTAAACTACCCAGTACTGTTTTTATTTCAGGATGCTCCAAATACAGTGTTTCGATTACTTTTCAGTTTTGCTAAAATATGATCCAAATTTACTCTGAACGTTTTACTAAGTTCGAAACAGTGTTAGCTTCCCTTGTCCGTGCTGCCAAACAGATAAAGTCAAGACTGTCTTCACTGAAGACATGAACAGGGGATTAAATTAAAAAAATTAAACAGAGTGTTGTTTATCAGGGGGACTTCACTATACAAGAATTCAATAAGTATCCCTGCGGCTGTTCAGCAGAACCAAATGCAAGCTACAGCCGACTCCTAACTATCTTCCGGTATTTTTTTCCACTGCAATGATATGTGTTATGTAGGTCTGGCCACGCATTCAAGCAGACTATTATCATCCATCCATCCATCCATTTTCTATCCCGCTTATCCTTACTGGGTCACGGGGAACCTGGAGCCTATCCCAGGGGACATGTAGCACAAGGCAGGGTACACTCTGGATGGGGGTGCCAATCCATCGCAGAGCACAATCACACACACATTCATACACTACAGACACTTTTGGACATGCCAATCAGCCTACAAGGCATGTCAGACAGAGACAGATTTATTTCAGCTTTAATTCACTTTCTATGTATTCTATGCATCTTCCTCAACAGTCCTGAAAGAAGCTTGGCAGATATCTGGAATCCTGCAGTTATCAACACTCTAATTACAAAGAATACCTTCAGACCCTCTTATCTACAGTACAGTCCATGGTCATTTGTAAATTATGTTTCTGAGAACTATATACTCTACAATCCTTGACAGTACAATGATGCTGTGTTATCAAGACACAGGTTGTAAGTTTGCAAACCTTTTATCTGGAAGTGAAGGTCATTGCTTCCCACAGGAGACAACGTTATCATTTTTCCTGTTCACTTTCTGCTATCCATACGCTTTGCCAAGCTTTCTCTCAAGACTGAGAGATTTGTTTTGATGAAATAAGACCTATCATGAAGACGGAAATGTCACTGAGGACTCCCTGCCAAGGCAGATGCAGTTACGTTGATGACCTCCTTCTTCCACCTGCCAGTTCAGAAAAAAAAAGCAGAAACAAGTTCACATCTTTGATTCTTGGACTATTGTGTTTCGCATCGGGCATCCTTATCTGCCAAAGATCCACGGAAGAACAAAATCAGATCCTTTAATGTGGAGCCTGGCAACATGCAGGCACTTTTAGATGTTTCATAACCATTATCTTATGAATAGATTTTAAAGTGCTCAATGTGTTGGGAACTGGGGACAATGTTATTAAAAAGTAAATATGAATTCCAAAGAACTAGTTAAGGAATTGTTTATCTGAAAAAAAAAAAAAAATTGATGAAAATGAGAAAAAAAATCAATTTTAAGTGTTGGTAACAACTATTATGTAAGGATTTGTATTAAAAACAAATTAAGGATAAGCATACGGGTACTACTCCAGTGATAAGGAAAGCTGCAGTTTAATACCCTTTTTTTCAGAGCGGTTTCTACGACATTAACATTTCTGAACATATAATCAAAGGTTGGAATTATAAGTATACTTAAAAAACTAAGAGCCAGTCACTGATTTGGTTTTAAAATAATGTCAAAGCAATTCTAAAGCCACATCAACTAAATATAAGAACAAAAAAAAGCACTTTACTAATTCACTAAAAGAACCACCCACAATGAGAGTACATCAAGAGTTAGCTGAGAGACTATTTATCTTTAATATAATGAATGAAGTTTGAAGCCTGGACCATGACATCTGGGTGGGAATTTTTTTTTTTAAATAAGACATGGTCATGAATTAATACATTGAGGCTAGATGTTGACATTTCCAGGCCACAACCTAATTAGTATGTTGTGGCCAAGAGGTATCAGAGTTGTGGCCAGGAATTGTGTATCTTGAGCCCCTAACGTAATACAGTGTCCTTGAATAATATTGGCACCGTTGGTAAATATGAGCAAAGAAGGCTGTGAGAAATTGTCCTTTGATCTTTTACACTCATTCAACTTATTAATAATGAAGAGTTCCTAGCTTCCAAAAATTATTCTAATTGAAAGCTTTTCTAATAGGGAAACACTCTGTTGTAGGGTTCGGCATAAATCCTTTAGGAATTCACCTTAGGTTCAAAATTTTCATGTTTCAACAGTACACGACTGTGCTGTAGTACTGACTTATTTATTTATTTTTTTAAATGCCAACGTTACCCTCTCCTACCTTTTGTAATGAAGAAATCTACATATCATGAGGGGAAAGATTACTATGTCACAATTATGAATTAATTTGAACTGTGTGCATTTATTTATTTATTTATTTAATCATTAATCAATCAAAAGAGCCCCAAACACGTCTATTAAAAAGTGAAAACCTGAAAGAGACATGGAGCGAGCCTGGCTCAGGGGACAATTCAATCTCCTCCTAAATCTATGCCTGGAGTCTTTTGTTTAAACAGAAATTGATTTTGGGAAGAGCTATGTCACTTGTGAGAAATCTGGGTTGTAAAGTCATAAAAGTTGGACCTGCGGTCTGATGGAAACAATCCACTTTTGCATGGTGTTTGTTAGCAGACTGTGCACCAGGGGGACATTTGTAACTTTTTAAATGTCACACAATTTGTCACTTCTGTCTCTTTTGCTATATTCTGCTTTCTTGAAGCAAACATTTTGCTCTGTGCACACATTGTACCAGGCTATGCTGAACACACTCAGCCTCTTCGTTTGGCTCTCTGTTCTTTTCTCAGGTTGTTTATTCATATAATAATAGAACAAGTTGCTTGGAGATGCCATTTTCAAATGATTCATACTACACGCCTGAAATGAAATTAATCTTTTCTTTTGAAAGAGAACAAATGGGAGTGACAGGAGATTCAGCACACTCCAGGGTGCAACCAATTTCTTTTCTTGCAAAGTGAAACATTTTCACCCAGAGGGACAGATATAATAAAGCAGCACTGAACCTCACACAGGATTTTGGCTTGTCAGGTGTCACATTTTAGAAGCATTGCTGTACAATAACTGCAGTGGACCTAAACATTTCAGCAGGAGCCACAGTTTGAACTGACTATCAAGAGATTGTTTCATTATTCAGTTCTATATTATTTGTCAAATTATATGACTAAAAGCAGTAATGAGTATAAATATAATACAAAAAAGACAGTGATTGCTTTGATGAACTGTGTTTTTAATCTTATGAAAGACCAAATGTGAATAAAGTCTGCGAGATGGAAAAGCCACTTCACTGAAGGGGAAAGGGCGCAGGACGTAAATAGTTTTTTTTTGTTTGTTTGTTTTTTTACAGTTGCCTTCGCTTTGCATTGACTTTACCTTGGTGAACTTTGACCTGTGAATTTGAAACTCTCAATAGTGTGAGAGAAGGTTGCTGGGCATTCTTCATGATAGCGTGAGAAACATCCCAGTTGATGGAGACCCCAAGGCCAACACAGGATCTGTTGGACCTTATATCTCAGTTGGCCTGGGAAGGTCTAGGGATCCTCCAGGAGGAGCTGGAATCTGTGGCTGGAGATAAAGTCTGGACAAAATCTTGCCACAACTGTAGTTGTGTAAGTTCTCAGTCTTGTTATCCTCTGACCATTTAATGATTTATTTTGGATTTTTTGCAGCTCAGGAGCCACTAGTTCAACCGTGATCATACACCCCTGACCTATTGTGATCAGACTGTATCATTACTGGACTGGACTGGACACCAACTGCAATGATCAAACATTTGGAGTGTAACGCTACAGCAGCATGGCAAGGACATAACTAGCATGAAGGCTTGGTGTTCTGTGTTGGAGGTGTGTGAAACTGGAATCAACTGAGTTCATTGCGCAACCTATATAAGTTAGAGGCTAACCCTGTGTTTGACTGTGTGGCCACTTTCTTTATGCTAGATCAAACACCCCTGGGCTTTGGTGATCAGAGTACATCATTACACGTAATTTTCTCAGCAACAGATGAATATCTCATCACACTGAAGTATCTGCTCCACTTCTGTATCTACACTGCCATTGATGGGGATAACATAATTACAGCAAAAGTACATCTATTTAATAGTTTGACCAACAAAATTACAGAATTCTGAGATGTTTAAAATAAAATGTGGGTTTATCCAGCAACTATAAAACAATCCAAAAGAAACTGACAGGAAAAATATTTTTCAAAAGACATCTTGCCATTACCTTCTGGGTTTTCAGACCTGATTTGAATAAGGCAGTTTTTTGACACTTGGTAGACAGATTTTGCCGAGATTTTGCCAAACAATCTGACAGACTATAACAGACGTATCAGGGAAAAAAAATGTGTGGGGGAGTTGTAATATCCAGTGGAGCAAAATGTTTTCTGACATATCTGTTTAAGTCTGTCAGATTGTTTGGCAAATCTTTGTCCATTGTTTTTGACAAGAGGGGCTGAATTTTAAACTAAGAGGATAGAAAAGAAGTTCGCGGCAGTTATAAAGGCAAAGGCTTGACATACTGGTTTCTGGAGAATATTTACAATATATCACCTTTAGAAAATCAAATGAGGACTCTTGAAGAAACTCATTTAGCTTTTTACTTGTATCTTGACAGACACTATTTAAGCATTTCTGTAAGAACTAAGGAACATCCATGTAACCTAACAAAATGTCCTTTTTTTTTTACTTTTTCAATTTAATTACCCAACATTGCTAACAAGAAAATGCTATCAGGCAGAGAGAAAAAACAACAACATTAATTTATCACAGAAACCTTAGCATTTGTCAGTGGACGAGGTAGGTTTTTTGGTTTTTTTTGGCAGATTTACGTCAAGGAAGAGCACCTCTGAGGGATCCTCTGTATATATGTGATGGTCAATACTCCTGGTTCTGTTGTTTGTAATCATAGATCCTGTTAACATCAGCACCCAAAGACCAGAATTGCTTAAGGACCATGACAGGGTCCCATCAATCAACAAACGCACATGCACCTGAGACTGGAATCAACCTTGCAGCTGGGGAATAATCATGACCGCAATCACAGCAAGAAGGCTCATCAGACAGGAAAGGAGCCGACTCGCTTCAATAGAAGAGTATAGATCAATGTTATTTAAACCCTTTAACTCATACGGTCCATTAGTAAGTCAACGTAAAATCCTCAAGCTCAAGGAAATGATGTCACTTTCCAGTTAGTTACTGAACAATCCATAGTAGTTAGTGAATATCATGCCTTATGATGGGACTCGGAGGAAAGAGTGGTGAGGAAAAACTGAAGATACGATGATGTGAGGAAGAAACCAGATTCCTCCACCTTCCTTCACCTCCCAGAAACGTTTGAATACGACCCGGTTTTAGAATGAGTGTTTATGTTCACACTTTCCCTGAGATGGTACTTCATCACACCCTGCTTTCAGTGCTAACACTATTTTAGCAGCGTTCCACTACAATATGCACTTTTAGGCTTTCAGTTGCCATAACCTCATTATGGGAGCAAAATTAATTTTATCCCACATTAGGTTAGTATGGTACAGTGTGTTAAGGAACATGTGTGAACAATGCTAAGTTTAACTAGGATAATACAGCATATGTTTTCAATTAAAGATGTTTCAGGGGGTGATGGTTGGGTTATTGGCTTACAAAGTAAAACATGTTAAGCCTCTTATTTGGTCTCTCTTTCTCCTCTTTTCCCTCTCCACCATATACAGTATCTTGTCCTGGCCTAATTTATGCAAAGTATCATTATTGCAAGATTTGTGCAGTAGTTCCTCTCTTTGTGGTTACTCTTTTCTAATTGGGAGATATGGATCATTGTGGCCAATCAGCAGATACACTGTGGTCACTGGGGAGAGTTACAATCCCCCTTTAATGCTGTAATCTTTAATCCAAATTTGTATGCATACAAATGAGATTAAAAAAAAACTAACTTTTCCTACAAGCTGCTGTCCTCTCTATCAGATTAATCTGAACTGTTTTTATCTTAGCCAGTGATTTTAATTGCTGGCAAAGAGGTCTACTGCACCAGTATCTGAACTGATTATTTTCTAATTAACAACAGGCCTTTACTATAGCTGGCTGAATGTAAATACCGTTTTATCAGATTTTGCCCCACAGATAATAGATTTATTTTTTTTACCTTTCCTGTGATCTGTGCTGTCTAAAAGTGTGTTTCTTCTCAGACGATGAAGTTCTTTCATACGAACAATGTCTGCAGAATATGTTCGGCTATATTAATAAAACATTTGATGTTTCAGCATATTTTTATGAGGGTCCTTAAAGGCGTATATTAGAGGGCACATAGTTCCTTATTCTCCACAAGAAATGGCCTTTACTTACAAGCATAATTTGTCAGGAATGAAACACTTTGGTGACATGACGTTATATGAAAATAATCAACTTTTAGCAACATCAGCTCCAATGTTGATCAGCAAGTCCTGAAGTGTTTTCTTCATCTTATAGCAATTCGCCAAGACTAAAAAATTTTAATGGTTAAAAAGAAAGATAGGTTATACTTTGTATTAATTTATAGTTACGTTTAATGTTTTGTAACATTCATTGAAACAAGGTCATCCTTATCACTTACTTTATAGCAGCTATAAACAGTCATCCCCTGCTTGTCGTGCTACTGAAAAACAGAAATGCACCGTCCTGAGACTCGATCTATA
This sequence comes from Ictalurus furcatus, assembly GCF_023375685.1. Lineage (NCBI taxonomy): Eukaryota > Metazoa > Chordata > Actinopteri > Siluriformes > Ictaluridae > Ictalurus > Ictalurus furcatus. The sequence continues at coordinate 3,781,923 of NC_071282.1, forward strand.
AACATTAAATAACAAATCGGTACAGAGAACTTTATTTGTTTTTTCTTTGTAAACAACACATTTTTAATATGTGTATTATTAATTTTTAGCTTATGTGGACATCCGTCATACAAGCACCTGTGCAGGTTCTTACTATAGAAAGAATTACGTATTAGAAATAAAATGAACCTCCAATTTGGCTTGTCAGAGCTGCTGATACAGAAAAATTATATATACCTAATAAAAATAATTATAAATAAATAATAATACCTTCTGACCAATCAGATTTTGAGAATTCAGTGGCATTGTGGTATAAGATAATACATCCACCAGCCCTGTTCAGGGAATTCTTTTAAAAATGAGAGGAAGGTGTTTAATATCAACATGGCAACAAAGCAAGCAAACTGGTACCTCGTCACCTCTCACCAGATTTCTCGAATTCTGCCCCTTTCACTAATAAACACTTGAGGAACTTATATGCTTCGCTGTATACATCTTAACAGACTGTAAAATGCTCTGCTCTGCTCTTGACAGCTCCTTTGAGACTCCCAGTCTCCAAGATTCCCAGGATTGTTGCTGAAGGACCCAATAACCACTGAGGAACTTGTTCAAGTAGTACCCGTATGCTACTCCCTGATTGGATTTATATAAACATATCTCTGCGAAAGGTACCTCACCACCTTCTACACAATCTCAGCACACGTTTTTTGTCATACTGCCAAGTCATGAAAATATTAGCTAAAATGATTAATGCCCTCCCTAGGGTTATTTTGACCTTTTATCATTGCTTTTCATCAGTCCAGGTTTCTTAAGAAAGTATTCATCTCTAGTGATGCTGAGAAAGCTTTCAACCATGTGGAGTTCTCTTCTTCGCCCTAGAGAAATTTGACTTACGTGATAACTTTATGAAGTGGATAAAACTACTTTTTTTCTCTCTCTCTCAAGGAGCAGTTACCACTAATCCATTCTGAAAACTTTCCTCTGCATTGAGCCCTGGGCCATGGGTGTCTCTTAAGGTTGTTACTGTTTGCGAGTGTCATTGTGCCCTTTCCATCACCCTTTCATCAAGCTGCAGTGGTAGTTTCTCTTTATGTAGATGATTTGCTCATATATACAGTACAGTACATTGTCAGTTAAAAGTTTTTGAACACTGTATTTTTTTTTTTTTGCATTTATATATAAACATTTGAAAATCTAACTGAGAAATGTTTATTATTGAATGTTAGTGAATTGAGAAGTGTTAGAAGTAAGTAGGGTGTGTGAGTGTGTGTGTGGTTGTGCCCTGCGATGGATTTGCACCCTGTCCAGGTGTACCCTGCCTTGTGCCCGATGCTCCCTGGGATAGGCTCCAGGTTCCCTGCGACCCTGAAGGAAGGATAAGTGGTATAGAAGATGGATGGATGGATAGATAGAAGTAAATAATAATAATAAAAAAAATTGATCCAACAATGCTGACACTGGACAATACTTCTATAAATGTTCAATACAGAAAACCTCACCATATAATTATGCATTATACGCATTATATACTAAAGAATTATGCATTTCCTTTGGCAGAACTATTTGAGAACTATTCTCAGAGCTGCTTCTTTAGAAAATGAATCAAGATTTTCTGACCAGTCAGACTCAAGAAATCAGCAGCACTGTGCTATAAACCGTACTAAAACATAAGAAACTCCAGGTGTTCAAAAACTTTTGACTGGCAGTGTATTTCAATCATGAACTTTTTTTTTTTTTATACCTTCCAATATCTGAATATCTCTGAATCATTTTATGCCGTATCAGGTCACAAATTCAATCTTAAGAGGGGCAAGCATTTCCCATTAAAATTTAGCAACCCCTTCGAACACCTTGCCCCATTAAACTGACATGGCACAAGTTTACTCATATTGCGATCTGGGAGAGAGATAAATTTGCATAAGACTTAAAGAATAACTTTGCCCCCTTGCTGATCAGAGTCAAATAAGCCTTCCTTTTGAATAATTTAGATTAATGTTATTACCACCCTAACTTTTCCTACTTATTTTACTTCACTCTTGGTTTTCTTTCTGCAGACGTCCATGTTTGGTGGGTTGATTTATGTAATTTTCTTTAATTACAGGGTACTATATGATCATAAGACTATCCTGCAGTAAAAGTGACTTGAAAGCATAGAATCACTTTACATTAATTGCTGGGCCGCCAATATCTGTATATACCGTACTGGATGAGTGGAGACACTTTAGTTTGAAAGCCTTCTCATGTAGTTCTGCCTTTTTCACAGCCCTAATTTATTATGCTGTCAAGTTAATACTTGCGATTAAAAGTTCTGGAAGTAGTTCAGGCAACATTTTGGTCTGTTAAGTTCTTCCCTCTTGTGAACCATTTAGCTGCAAATAATTTCGTTTCCCCTTCTATGCTAAGTGGGGCCTTTTACTCTGTATTCTCAACACAGTATAAGTTATCGGAATATAAGTTATATATCGCATAACATTGGTGGAGAAATTTACTCTTCCGAGCTCTCATTTCTTTCAAGCGTGTAGCTTTGTCTATGATATAGAGGCATGCACTGGGACTCAGATTTCAGAGGTCACAAGCAAAAAGGTGGTCGAATATGAAGGTCATTTAAATAACTAAATGTATGTATACTGTATTTTAGAAAATAGAATCAGCTAGGTTTATTTGTTCTTAGTAATGGACTCTGGGTTTTGGTGGATATATTTTAAGCTGCAAAACCACTGGGCTGTATTTGTGCTTCCATTACAAGTGATCTCATATCCTTGAACACATCCTTAGTTACCTAAACATGTGCAATCATTAGACAGGATAAAGATCATGATATTTTTTGGATTGCATCTGCTTGGAATTTTCTGAAAGCATTATTGATCTCATTTGTAAGATTTGGTTTCAAAGCGCATCTTAAGGGAAATCACAGATATTTATGTCTCAGGACATAGGTCCTGGCTTTGCCTTCTCTGTATAGGTGTGTGATTACTTGTTCATGGGAATAAATGACATAGAGAAGTGGCGAGTGGCTCATCTTTCTACATTTGCACATAATTTGCACCAAATGCACACCAGCACAAGCACATCCACAAGCGTTAATTATAGAGCAGCAAGAAAAGAAAGCCGGAGGAGATGAAAAAGAGGATTGATTATATCAGTAAATTAAAAACAATAGGCATCTTACAATGACCACTAAAGCCTGCATTTCATTATGGTATAAGAGAATAATAGTAAAAGTGGGATTTTTGACCATTTTTTGCCCAAAAGTTTATTATTTATTATATGTAGCCTATATCTTAGATTTGTTTAAATGTGAGCAAGTATTAGTATCCCAGGATTTTTTTTTATCTGAAAAAAAAAAACATCTAGATTTTACTGTAAAATACTGAAGTACTCTAACTTGGCACTTGTAATGTTACTGGACTTACGGTAACTGTTTCAACCAAGTGCTCTTACCCATTATACGTCCCATTACAATCTGAAAGTGGATGATGCAGTAACCCTTAAATACAAAGATTTATGGATTTGTTTGGCCTAATTTAATTGCGAATATTGAGTAATCTCCACGTTTAAAATACTTTTGACTCGCCATGTATTTTTATGCCCCTGAGTCGGTGAATCCTTCCAGTCATGACCATGATTCACTCAATTGGTGAATCTTTCAGCCATGACTAACAGTCACTGTTCTTACATTTACTGTAGCAAATCACTTGAGTCAGTGAGCTCAGTGAGTCCTTTTCAGGCTCATTGAACTCACCGACCAGAATTAGCCAACACTATTAATTTTTTTTTTTTATTAAAGAATGACAAGTTGTGATTTCAATCCATTTATTGGTACTTTTACTTTGTTCTGGAACATCCATGAAACAGCTTAGTTCCTGATATCCCTTACGTTAAAGTAGATACAATCTCACCAATCCCCTCAGAGAACAGTGCTTTTGGCTGCACTACATGCATAGTCCATGATCTGATTGTGTCATTGTTTGTTTTCCTTTCCTGGTCTTGTCTCTGCCCCTTGTCTATTCATTTGTGTGTCTCCCGTTTGCATCCATTTCTTTTCAGTTTAGTTCCTAATTGGCATGTCTATTTATACCCTTCTGTTTGTGTTTCTTGGTGAAGTCTCGTTCAGTGTCTACATGCATTACTAAGTCTGCATTCCTGTGTTTCGTGGTTTCTGTTTTTTGGTTCTACATAGTTCTTTGGTTTCTGAGATACGCCTGCCTGTGTTCCGTCCATTGCTCCAAGCTTGGACTATATGATTGTTGGATTTGTTGGAATGTTAGATTTATAGGATTGTTGGATCGTTGGACTTGCTTCACACTGGAGACTCCTTCCATAAATGTTGAATAAATATCTCCTCACAGAAGACTTCTGCTATTATAACACTGTTATGTTATTATAGAAATGATAACACATTAGAATGAGTGCATTAATATACTGTAAAGCAGTGATTTCCTTTACAGTCACAACTACTGTTTGAAAATTAATCTACACATTCTGACCAATCAGAATCAAGAATTCAATGGCATTATGTTACCCAAGCTAATTGATCTAATGCGCTACACATTTGGCCAAACTGTGCAACTCATCTCAGATGACTCGACTCTTCATGTCATGTATGTTGCGAATTATGTAAAACCAGGGACTATTATGAGAAAACAATATTAGTATACAGTAAGCCAACTTTCACTTGATTTTCTTGTCCAATTGTGACTCACATAGAAAAACTTCCGAAAATTTGGTCAGAAATCCACGGCTCCTCCACGGCCATAATTGGATGTAGGTCTCATGAACCATTGTGTCAAACTAACTCTGTCCAACAACACTTGAACACAAAATCAATTGCTGTTCTCATGAAACCCCCTTCATGAAATATCTCAAATAGCATGTGAACATGGTTGTGGTCTATAATCTACCATAAAGGTCTTACTTTTTCTGCTTTCTTATTTTTACACTTAAAAAGCCTTCACTTGAGCAAAAATTGAAATAACCACTACAGAGACCTCCTGCTTACTTGTTTTATTTTCTGTTTTTCTCCTACCTGATTCCAACTTTTCCTGTATTTCTTTTACTCTGCTGCACTTCTGGTCTCAGCACAAAAATGTATTTTCATGTACCTCATAATTAGTCTCAGTGTGTTTTTTGAACCAGCGTATATTATATATATTATATATACACACACACTTGTGTTTGTCTTTGTGGTTTGCTTGTTTTTTCTGGAATTCTGTGTTCAATTTCTGGTTGTTTCTTGCCCTCGAGTCCTTCAAGTTTCCATTCTTGAAGCTCCTACATTCAAGTTTTCATCCCCTGTTTTGGATGAGTAATGATGGATTTTTCTCTTGATCACTGTATTGACCCCTTATATGGACTTTCCCGATGCTTCTAGGATTACCTTTAAAAAATAGACTTATTAATTGCCAAGCCATCTCTGGCTCAGTCAATGACATATCTAATACCAAAAATGGCCCGGGGCTGAACCTTGCCAGGGCTGACATCGGCACATCACGCAGTGTGTCTTTCCACAAGCCTCATTAAACAATGCTGATTATTACTTGCTACCTTCCACCTCTCCCTGGCATCCCAAATCCCAATAGCCTCTGTTCTGGCAATGCCATCATTTCATCTCACCTCCATGAATACCTTCCAAATGAACTCATACCAAAGAGGAAGGATACTATCTAGTGTTTTTTCATTTTTAAATTGTGTCTCCATTAATTTAAATACAGCAGCAAACACACATGCAAATATTCCCAGGCTTTCACTGCGCACAATTATATAACACAAGAAGCAGTGTGGGGGTTTTATGTGCACGTGTGTGTGTGTGTGTGTGTGTGTGTGTGTGTGTGTGTGTGTGTGTGTAATAAGAGAGACCTCAGCAGAAGCTGAATGCCTAAAAGTCCCTGAAATTGTTATATTTAGATCACAAACTAAATTAGATTAAATATAGCTGCTGTGATAAATGAAGTCGTTTAAAGCCTGACTTTAAATGATGATGTTTCCTGATAAGTCCTGAATATTCAATTGTAAATGTTTCCTCCTGTGTGTGTGTGTGTGTGTGTGTGTGTGTGTGTGTGTGTGTGTGTGTGTGTGTGTTTTAATGAGATACAGTATAAGACTGATAATTTAAAATCTTATCAGGTCTGCCACGTATCTATTAGATTCCTGTTAGGTCTGTCATCCTCCTGCATCTATAGAAAGACTGAATCCGAGCTTAAAAAGCAGCATTTGGCAGGTTTTGACGAAACTATATTCCTTAAGGAAAATGTAACGGTCACAATGAACGGTCTCTGAATAAGCAACTTTCTTTTTTTTTTTTTTTTTAAATATTCTTGTCTTTAGCAGTTATCCCTTTATTTTATTTGTAACGCCACAGTGAGCTAAAATGCCTGCATTTCCATTCTTACTAGGAGAAAAAAAAATCTCACTCTGACATTTTCATGACTTTTACATGTCACCATTCCACTGAGAAAGTCAACAAAATAATGTACAGCTGTACAACTTATTATACTCACGATGCATAATCACTCTGATCAGCATTATAAGGCTAAGAATAATGGTTAGAGCAAACATAACGATGGCAGTTCAAAATGTCAGCTGTTTCTATTTTCTGTTGGTGGGTTGGCCTATTAATTAACCTTGCACATAAACTAACTTGGAGATCGTCACAGATTCAGCATAATGTCCATTTTGGTAATATAGTCTGTAATCGGTACTGTAGTCGGTAATATATACTGTATATTATATAGTGTATGTATGTTCAATGCTTTAAAAGTGTTAGTTTTGTCCTCTTGAATCCCAAGGTTAACACATGGTTGGTGAAGTAGAATGGATTATACACCCTCCCAGTGTTGCTGGGGTTTTTCTTCACAGTTGTAAGCAACTCCTTTTTTCCTCAGAAGTGGAATTATCTCACTTTTATGAGCAGGTGTTCACCATCTCCACAGCAGCAAATTCAAAAAAGGTAATCCCCACTGTTCTTAGATTAGATTTGAGGACTAGGATTAATGTTTTTTCGTACGTTTTGATGTGTACTTTTATAGCTATATTTGATTCCTTATTTGCACAGTAGCATGGTTTCATACGCTATATATTTATTGAGCGTTATGGAATAAGACACTTGGGGTTGTGCTGTTGTAGGAGAATAGCCAACGGTGGGGTGGTATGGGGGGTGGCTTAGGGTTAAATAATGACATATTGTACTTTTTATCCATCTATAGTTCTATTTATAGTTCCATTAGTTCCATTTAAAGTTGTGGAACATCCTTGAAACAAGTCAGCCTAGTCGTCCCTTCACAATATTGGCATGGATTTTGTATCAAAGGAATCTTAACTTTTCACAAGTTGGCTTGTGTCATTTCGTATGAAATTGCAATCGTGATAAACTATTAATCTTCAGCATAAAAAAACACCTTTTTCATGAAACACATGTCTTTGTCAAAGATTGTATTCATATAAATTTTTTTGAAATATTTTTTTACTTATTGTAGTCATTCAATTTGAACTGTCTTACTACTAGCATCAGCTAAACATAACAAAGAGTGCTAACTTCACTGACATGAGGTTTTAATGATAAAAAACACATTGTATGCAAAGTATCTCAGTCATTATCGTTAAGGCAGTCATTGATACCTTATTCAAAATGTATTGCTAGAATTGTTGGCTTTTATTTCCTCAAAGTAGAACTATAAGATGTATTGCCTGTGGTCTAACATAGGCCAAACAGAGGTTAAACCTTTTTTTAAAGACTGCTAATTGCACTTTTTTTCCTGAACTCCAACCGTGTGTGTTTGTGTGTGGCTCAGGCTCAGGCTCATTTTAGATGCCTCCTGTTCTTTCTTTGGATAAAAGGTAACAAAGAGTGCTAGCAATGCATGTACATTCACTAAATTCACTAGAATCAACCTACTGTAAGGTACAGTAAGGTATTAGACTCAGCTGGTGGCTTAGAAAGCCAAACATTTCTGGACAGTGCAGTTAAACATCAGAGTTGTCCCACTACATGCTCTACATGTTTTCTTGATAGAAAATCCTATTTTCAAAGGTAAACACAATCCAGCACTCACAGCTTTCTCACCAGAAACTAAGCATCTTTAATGAAAAACATTCCAGCAGAGTGAAAGCGCAGTCATTGGAGACACTATCAGGTCCAACCACATGTCCAATTTGGAGCAGTTAACCCGATCTGCATGGACACTCAGCTCTCAGTCCACAGCCAAGGTTTTAAATCAGTGTAGATGATAATGCAGTGGGTTAACAACAAGGATGCCAATAAAGAGTATCAGGATCAATTCATGGTGTGCCTAATGATTTCACAGACCTCCTCCATTAAATATGGTTTTAGGTTTTACAAAGGTTTGTCTTTTTTCTTTTCTTTTCTTTTAGTTCTCTTACATTAGGTCCCATCATTTGGGCCCTGTTCCATATGCATGACTCATAAAGTGTGATGGGGCTCATTAAACTGTGATCACACATGCCTTAATACCACATGCTGCAATAATCCATGGCTGATCAATTACAGTTGCAATTAGCAGTAAACATTATTAGCTGCCATTGACAGCTATTGCCAAGTCATGCTGGACGTAGACCACCAGTCCAAAAATCTGCTTCCACGGCAAGAGCATCGAAAGTTCATGCTGATCTGTTGACGCTAATGAAATGTATGTGTGTATATCGTACATACTTATCTCAAGAAGAAGCCCCAGGCGTGAGCTGCCACTGAACTGAGAAATTGCACGAAACTAGATTAGTCACATTATATGCTTGCCAAGGAAGCCACGTGCTCACAAATAAATGAGAGATGAGATGCGACCATAATCGACCGAAGAGAAAATATATATTGGGTGGTATACCACAGTGCTGATGGATATGAGTAGTTCAGGAGCCATTAAAATCACCTTACATTAATGTTTGAATAACTTGATTGGATTGGATAATTAGCTTAATTGAATGATTTACCTGCCTATTTATGTGTTGGCTCATTTCTCTGGACTGCATTGGTCTGTAAGTTTAAGTGCATTGATCATAACAGGTTTAAACACATTTGTCTAAAATATGTTGTTCTTTTGTAATTGCATGCCAGTTGTTTTTGTGGCTAATGATGACATGTTACTGAATGGCGTTTTCTCTTCTTTTTTAATTTTTTTAGCACACTCTAAAAATAGCTGGATTATAAAGAACCCCATTTGCTCAATAACCCAATTTGTAAATCCAGCACTGTGTCCAGTATGGACTAACCCAGCGTGGGCTGTTTTAGCAAGGTTGGTTTACGATATTGAACTAGCATGCTGAGTTCATTTTTTAACCTAACTTTTGGACAAAAAAATGGATAACCAAGTTGTTATGGTAACAGTGTGCAATGCTCATTTGCATTATTTATTAATTATTTATTAAGAAGCGAACTTCAGCTATATTTCCCCCAAGAATAACGTTAATCAAACACAATATTAAAAATACGTTTAAAAACATCGCGCCGAAATATCATTTTTAACAAATTTATAAATGATGCTAAATTTTCAGTGGATTTCTTTGTAAATGTTTTGTTGTTGTTTTTTCGTCTCTGGTGCTAGACGTAGCAGCCATCCAATCAGTTGATGCACAAGACATGATGAATGAAAAGGCATGTAATCCCACAGTGTAATCCCTCAACCCCCACAGAGAACCAGTCACTGGAAATTAGCCATACGTGAGCCTTCTCTATTCATCAACGAGGCACAAAGGCAATGTTGTTTTTCCATTACGGCTTCAAGGCACGTTCACGGTCAATTTTAGCACCCCTCCAAGGTGCACCAATGTCATCTCTCTGTCAAATCCAAGTGTGAGCTTTGCCCTCTTCACTAACAAGCTTTTTATTGGATTTGTCATTAGCTAACTGTATTGAATTCACTCTGTCATTTCACCAAACAGTTTAGGGGGTCATAACAAATCGCTCAAAGAAACAGTTCTAGTTTTGCGCCAGTTCACCCTCCTTGCCATAAAAGGTAGTTGATCTTGGATGGATGAAGGCGTGTGGGTGTGTTTCAGTGGTGCGTGACATGGCAAGACTCCATTTCACAGGGACAAAGTCAACCCAGAGTCCAGATGGCTGGCATCCTGTTACTGGCAGCTTGGTGGCGTAATTAATGATGGACGAGTGACCCGGACATGAAAAATAAAGAAAATAAAGTAAGCATTTCACACTTCTGAACCTTTTCAGACTTAACTAATACACATGGCCAATTCAGTGTTAAGCAGGTTTTCTGAAACCCCTCCAGTACAAGTTCTCTGTAGGAGGTTTTCGGAGCACACAATGCTATATAACCTTGTTACAGGCATAGTTTATGATGTAAAATCCTGTGTGTTTTTTAATATTTTGATGGCTTGCTTAGCTGTTTCATGCGGGCTCATTGGAGAAAAGAGAACGCTGCCAATATTTCAGCAGGAAAGCGGATTAAGGCCTTCATTTTTCTTTATTTGTCCCCCTTTAATCTTGCATTTAGAACAACAGGCATCTCTTTATGTCCTTTATGTCTGAACACATGGGGAAATGGATAATGTGCTAGAGGCAAAAACTATTGTTCTAGTAATATCATCTCCATGGTTCCTCCTGAATATCCTACTTCTTTTTCCCAGCAGGAAAGAGAAAGAGACAGAGAGAGAGAGAGAGAGAGAGAGAGAGAGAGAGAGAGAGAGAGAGTCATGCATAAATTACAATTCTGGGGTAATGAAATAAAATAAAGAGACATTTTTAAAAGACGACTCCATTCAAGTTCCATTTAGTCATTTAAATATTCATGCATGCATGCGTGTGTATATGGATTGAAGCGCTTATGTGCAGTGACAGCTGATATTACATGACATGGCTAAAAATCTAATATCTATCAATAGCTCGACATTGAAAGTGTTGAGCAGTACATTACATCACAAGGTCTCAGAGGCATAATTTCAAATTATTTGATGTCCAAAATGGCATACTTGTTTCATGCTATGTTTCATCCACATATAAGATATTAAACAGAATTATTATTTCAAAATAAAAGCGTTAACAGTATGTGCATAACCAGCAAATGGAAGCATGCTGACATTTAGAACGAGGGTTCTTCATAAGGCAAAAAACTGGTAGAGCTTGTTGCATGGTGTCCCCCAGGTACCAAAGGAGACCTAACATTTCATTTTTAGACAATCAATTCAGCATCACGGCATCTGGTAGTCAATGATGTGCTGTCAGGTCTTGTTATGAGAGTAAAAGGTCAGTAGTCATAGCATGTTGGGATTTTAACCGCAGACCTTAAATAGCTTTTAGTTTCTAAAACTAATTAAGTGCAGTTCATTCTGATTTGGAAATCAACCTGGAATGAAACTATCAGTACAGTGGAATGGTTTTCCTTTTTCACACAAGTTTTCTATGCTTTCTATGTCCATTTATTGCCAGAGCTATATATCTTCTAGAACTTGTTAAGTCACCGGAGAATTCCAACACAACCAGCTACAAGGAGCCAAAACGAGAGCAATTGCCTAGCAGCTAATCACGCTGCAGCTAGAATTGGCTAGTTCTCCAGTGCAGTGCTCACAGTGGCATACTCTCAAATATAACTTTCCTGAAAGCTGAGAGCCTCCAAATTCCAGCCTCCATAATTTTGTGCTCTTGTCAGTTAATCTGTCATTTATTACTACAGAGGATAATTGCCACAGATTTTCACTTGTTGACGATTGGTGTATTATTTATTAAACCATTAAATTCAGAAAAGTGCGAGAATTTTCAAATTGATTATCCCAAATGCAACCTATACGAGCTGGGCTTAAATCAGTTTTCTGTTCCATAGATTTTGTTCAGACATTTTTCACTGTAAAATAAGTGTTGACAGGATTTCTTTCTATAAAATCAGACAGATGGCTTGGACCAATTACAGTATATGTCCATTAGTAAGTAGTAAGCACAACACTACTAAACATTACTAGGCTAAACATTACAGCTATGTGTATATGGCACTTTTACACCCTGTTATTTTTAAATAATATTCCAAGCTCTTTTCCTAAAGAGATCCTATTATTAGAGAATGTTCCAGGCCACTTTTTTCCTTGTGTTGTAAAGAAAAAGAAAAAAAAAACGCATATTACACAATTTATTATTATGCTTTTTATTATGCAAGGTTTAAAGTGAGATGCTTGGGAGAATTTTAACACTTCCAACGGATGATGGGCAAGATATTTTATAGAAATGAAATACAAAGTGCACATCTTTAGTTTTGATCCAAAGCAGCTCAGTGCTTCACCTGCATGGATGAAGGAATTCTGTAGGCATGTGTGCTTCAGTGGAGTGTGCCATGACGAGACATCATTTCTGAGGAAGGAAGTCAACCACAGGCCAGGTGGCTGGCAACCTATTACTGGTGGCTCTGTGATGTAATTAACAATGAACAAACCTGGAACCCAAAAAAAAAAAAAAAAATGAATAGGCATTTGTTATAAGAATACTAGAGTTTATGCAATACTCGAGAGCATGAAGTAGCTGTATTGTCTTGAGTTGGGAATGATGGTGCTCTTTTGTTATCTCAGACTCCATCCATTCAAATGTCAAGTCCTTTATTTTTTCTTCTTCAAACATGACAGGACTCCCAGCAATGCTGCACAACCAATTAAAAATGAGACATTCGCTGGTGTGGTGTCCTTCTCCATCTCAGACTGCAAACACCACTGGGATCAGTAAATACATTTGAAAAAAAAAAACATTAACTGAATTACAACACTCAAGATAATTGAATAAGAAGTGTACAAGAATATACCGAGCTCAGGCGGCTTTCTGAAGCTTTGTTGTCTTTATTTGTCAATACCAGGACATTGTGGAGCTTTAAAATATATCATCTGATAATATTTCAGGAAGTGCACCAATATTAAATACAAAAAATAATCAGTGCCAATGATTACTCAGAAGTTACTTTAAAATCTGTAATATCTCTATATCAAAACCAGGAAAATTTACTTGTGGGAAAATCTTGCCCTCCAGTGGGAAAGGGGATGTACAGCTATTGGTCTGTGTGTATGCACTCTATTATGGAGCTAAAATTAGGTGTTTTGCATGATACTGATAAAGATGAAGTTGTAGAAAGCAATACAGATGACATCAGGAAAGCTATCTGAGCTATGATGTGAGAGGTAGCGGTTCAGAGCTGTTCAGCCCGTTGTGACTAATGATGACTGTTTGTGTGCTGGCTGTTTTTCCATCAACCTCAGGAGTGATGGCGCTCAGAGATACGGTCTCTGTAAATTAACTACAGTGCAGCTACAGGAGCAAGACACAAAGACTGATCATGCAATGAATAATGATGTCTTTCTCCTGCTAATAAGTTTATCTCCTATCAAAATTTGAGCTCTCTAAGGCACTAAGATTTAGGGACGTTGAGTGTCTGTCAAATCCAATTAATCTCACGTAATTTGTCTTGGCGTATGTTCATTATTTACTTAATCCAAAAGATAGTGCTGTTCTTTAATGACTTTGACAGCTTTAGTTTCAGCCCAGGGTTCTTGAAGATTAATGCAGATTATAATGACGTTATGAAGATGAGCTGCTGGCTTGGAGTGAGTCAGAACTCATCCAATACCTCATTTGGGAATATCACCTGCTAGTCACCAGTATCCTGTGGATAACACCTGAATGTTGGAATTTTTCCCACTGAATTGTCAATTTAGGTTGAAATTAGGTTCTTGGAAAATAATGCAAAATGAAAACCATAATACATATTGGCCGTGATAATCTGTTTCATAAGTAATGAATAAAGCATAATGGGATCTGGTGTTGTATAGGAAAATAATCAACGAGGTGTTGGTTTGATGTGCCACCATCCAGAAGTTGGACTATTATCCAGTAACAGCACATCCAAGCCTACTTTTTATCCATTTGTGGTTATGTTGTGGTAATGTTGTGGAATTCCCACAATCACTTATGTTATAGGAGCAGTAAACAGTTGGTCCCTCACCCGCCTGTTTTTTTTTTTTTTTTTCCAGTCTTTTGAAGTTAATTGTCACGTAATGGAGGCTGAGACGGAAGCAAGTGCAGGTTAATTAGTTTAATCCAATAAGTTCAAAGGATCAGGCAGAAATCACGGTACATAGGCAAGCAAAGGTCAATCGATCAGGCAAACAGTCCAAACTAGGCAAGGCAAAGAGAAAAGGTCGTAAACGAGAACAAGGTCAAAACCAGGATAGACAAACACGGTATCAAGGCTTGATCACGCCAGAGACAGAAGCCAAGTGAGCGTATATTTCGCAAAGAGTGAATGCATTGAAAGTCCTTTTAAACTGTGGTTGTGATTGTGCTGTCAATTTGATGCAGGTGTGCTTGATTAGAATGAAGGTGACTGTTCTGGGAATTGCGGTCCGTGGCGGCCATGTTTGTAGGCCGCAGTGCGGGATGGGAAATGTAATCACTGGTTTGCTGTGATATGATATTAATAAGACAAAGAAATAAAGAATTTCCCATTTCTGAAAACTTGAAGGAACAGCTTTAAGCTGACACTGGACACTTCTTCTATGAATCTTAAACAAACATCTCCTCATAGGAAACGTCATTATATCAATAATTCCGTGCTTTTTAAAAATCCATTTATGTGGATTGTCCGCCATACAAGTCACTATGTAAGTTGTTACTATAGAAAAATTATGTATTAGTACAAGTGTATTAATATAAACCTGTATAAACTACTTTTTTTTAAGTTCCTGTTATGGAAAATTAATCAACACCATCTGACCAATCACAAATGAAAATTGAACAACGCTGTGGTATAGCTATTTTTATGCGCTCCTATTATTATAGAAGAGCTACTCATATTATTAGAGTACTATTAATTTTCAAGTAATATTTTCTATGTGTGTGCGTGTGTGTGTGTGTGTGTGTGTGTGTGTGTGTGTGTGTGTGTGTGCTATGACTTCTTTGCCCTTTCACTTTCTACAAAGTGAAAGTTATACTGCAATACATATGTAGCCACAAGCTGAAGTGAAATCTCTGTGTGTCAGCAGGGTCTTTCCAGACAAAAGGCGTTAGACGGACAAGGGGGGGGGCGGGGGGGGAGGGGGTCGTGAGAGAGAGAGAGAGAAGCAAAGAGAGAGAGAAAGAGGGAGACGTACTTATGCACCCTGGTCATGTGAAACATTCATCTGTGAAATTTTAATTTAGGTATAAGGACATAAATATCCCTTATCAAATCCCTTGTTCATCATTATATTCCTTATAATAATTGTCCATTCAAGGGCACCCCTATATCCCCAGAGCAAATTCCCCTACGCTTAATGAATTTATGAGTCATATTATAGCAAGCCCATTAAGGAGCATGATCCAATGAGAATAACCACAGATCAAATTATGATACACATCCCTCTTGTCAGGGCAAGATCCAGAAACTAAAACTAACTGCCGGATTTGAGCTGGACTAGGTTTCTGTATGTGATAGTTTTATAATAAGCTCATTAGCATAGAGAAAACTTAGATAAATAGGGAAATCAATAGTGTTTGAGCCAAATTTAAGTTTGACAACAGAACACAGGGACATGACAGACTTGATGCTGAGAATGATGGTGCTCACTTTTGTGTTCAGAGGTAAGTCCTTGCTTTTTTTTTTTTTCAATAATTTACTTCTGGCCAACATGATACACTGAATTTTTTTCATCTTGTTAACTAAATAAGAGAGACTGGTGAATTTATAGCTCTTATAATGCAAGTGATATCAGGAACTAACTTGGATGTTCCAAAATTTTACTTTAAACAGATTTTTTTTCTTTTTTTTTTTAAATTATGAAATGTTATTCGGTACTAAATAAAAAATCTTAATGCTGGTAAATTTCAGTATTTTAAATTATTGATGCTGTTGTTAGATTATTAATAATAATTCTGTTGCTGTTATTGTTGTTGATGTTGTTTGATATTATTATTGATGTTGCTGCTGTTGTTGATATTGTTGTTATTGTTGCTACTGTTGTTGTTAGTGTTGTTGATGCTGTTAATGATGTTGTTGTCGCTGTTGTTGTTGTTAGTGATGTTGATGTTAATGTTGTTGTTGCTGTTGTTGTTGATATTATTGATGTTGATGTTGTTGTTGTTGCTATTGCTTTTGTTGCTGTTGCTAATGATGTTGATGTTAATGTTGTTGCTGTTGTTGTTGATATTATTGATGTTGATGTTGTTGTTGTGGCTATTGCTTTTGTTGCTGTTGTTAATGATGTTGTTGTTAATGTTGTTGTTGCTGCTGCTGTTGATGTTTTTGTTAATGCTGTTGTTGTTATTTAACTTCTGAGTCTTACACAATATGATTGAGTACAATGTAAAACAAGATTTTAAACATGTAAACAAGTACCTGTTTACCAAACTCATTCTAAAAAAAAAAACAAAAAACAATCGATGTCAGGCTTTAGTGTTTGGGGTACACTGTTTAACTGCCCTCATGCTCATGTCTGACTGTCACAGTGAAAGCCTTGCAGCTTCATTCTCCACTCACACAGACACTCAGTATGCCCTGTGAGTATGACTACGAGGCAGATGGAGCCATCGAGCAGCTCTCTCTGCAGTGGAGGAGCCCCAAAAGCCAGTTGCTCTGCCATTTCATCAAGCACAAGGACTACAGGAACTGCACGCAGGGCTACTCAGCACTTTACACACCAGGAAACATCACTCTCATCATCCACAAGGTGAAAGAGGAGGACTTTGGGAAGCATGTGTGCTCTGTGAGCAAGCGTCATGCTTTCGTGGATTATATCATTGAGCTTGTGCAGGTGACGGGTATGTAACGTTGACATAATCATACATTCATTCATTCATTCATTCATACATACAGTGGCGTGCATAAGTTTTTGTCCTCTTCAGACCAAATTTTTTAAAAAAGAGAGAGAGATTTTGTGCTCGTGAGTGGCGTAACAGTAGAGCATTTGTGCTGTCATCTGGAGATCAAATCCTGACAATAAAATCCTGACGATTCATGGGTGTCTGTGAGCTCATGTATGCAGAAGAGGGCAGATAGCACTTTCCTCTGAGTGTGTTAGACTGCCCTGTGACGCAGCTTTACAGATGGGTTTTTACAGACGCTTCTTGATCGTAATATTATGTTAGGATGTTACGAGTGGGAATAAATCCAGATATCAGCTCAAAAGTTTCCATCTCAGGTTCACCTTTATCATATCCTCTAAACAACTTTTGGATCCTCTCAGTGTAATATTTGCCCCCATTCTTCTAGACATATCTAGACATACTGTATATCCCCGTCAGATGCTCCCCAAGAGAGTCATGTCAGAACATCATTTTAAGCTGTGCCTTAGGTTTGGGGATTGCCATCTTGTTTCAGACTAGATCCACACTTCATACTGAACATTGGTGAATTCTTTTTTTGTAGATAAATTGAACAATTCTTCCAATTTTAAAAACTATTGGTGGTGGTGGGGGATAGTATTCTGTAGTATACTATAGAATTCTGTAGTATTCTGTAGTGTATTCAGACATCCCAGTTTATATTTTTCCAGAATTTTCTTGCAGGACAATGACATATTTCTGTAATCTGAAATTCTATTTATCATCTTCTTATGAGAATACCTGAGCTATAGTTAATAAATCATACTTATATTCTGTTCAGAGTCTTCCACACCTCCACCAACGGACAAAGAAGAGCACTCAGGTATGTTTCTATGTTGAGAGACTATCCATTTTTCTAATTCTCATATAATTTGGACACAAAACAGTGTGTCATCTCCTAATGAGCTTTACAGACAGTGAACAGCTTTAGAGCCTTGGTGATGACTAGATAGAATTCCCCAAAATGTCACTGAGGAAGCAGAATTTCCCTTTGTGTTTGTAACTGGCCATGCTGTATGGAAAGAAAGAACAATTGTACATTTAGTTTATAGAATGACGCATCAGCAGATCCTTGATCATGAGTAATACTCCACCAATGTAGTGAGCCAGTCCAGCAAAGAGGATAACAATGAGCATACTGTACACTGTAAACTGTAAACTTTAGGACTGATGTCAACGTTATGGTCTGGAGGTCCATTAAACTACAACCATCCTAAGCTCTGGCCCTGATTTTAATCATATAGTAAAACCAAAATGGACATCTTCATGGTGTCATTTTCTATTGTTATAATAAACTAATTTCTCTACCATATGTAACTTAAACAATGAGATACATGACGTTCAAAGGGAATTTTGATAGTGATTTTAATTTTTGTTTTATTTTTCCTGAGGCTATGCTCAAGAACATCTTCTCCTTCTTGGATGCAGTCTCTTTGTGTCTCTATTTGGCTGCTGAGAGGACAAAACACTCGACACCATAAATAAAGCTTAATGAGAGTGGTGAACAGTTTGAACAGTTTGACCCTCGTGCAATATTTCTTATAGAGGTCTTCAAATTTGGTTTAGATGCACATTGTGACCTACTGAAACACTAAATTGTTTATTTTGTTATGAATCTAAGCAGTATAAATCATTTTCATATCACTGTACTGATGAACACTGAACACTAGATGGTAGCAAATCCATGAACTGTTTTTATGTCTTGGTGAGGACCCGATGTCCCCACAATGACAGTTTTGACAAAGAAGTTACCTTTTTTAAATACAAAAACTAAAGAGCTAAAAGGTTTACTTTTGCTTACAGTGGTTAAAAGTTAGATTTAGGTGTACGCTTAGCATTAATTAACTGCATTAATTATTATGTCAGTGGAAGGTCCTCACAAGGATAGTAAGACAAACATGTGTATTATTCGGTCTTTGTAGTGACCAAATGTCCTCAGTGATCTTTGACTGCTCACTGTAAAATATAAGCATCTTCCAGTCTGTTTTTGTTTCTCTTTGGCAGCCTGAAAATTTTTTGATTGCTATTCAATGTTTCTGGCTGAGAGAAATGTTTAATTAGACTTGGTTTTGATACACTTTCTAAGCTGATGAAAAAGTAAATAATTTAGTATTATGAATCTTTTTAACATTTTACTACACTGAAGATCACTGGACACTACATTGGAAAGAAACATTTTTGTTAAAATGCAACCTAATGTTAAGGTTACACTTAGGGTTACAGTCACGTGTATGTACAGTATTGAATTATTTAATGACATTAATTCACAAGTGAAACAAATGCTAAAGATGTGTGTGTGGTATAATGGTATACCGTAATAATAATAATAATAATAATAATAATAATAATAATAATAATAAATCATTTAGAAAATATTTTTCTACACCATTTAAATTTTTAATAAATAGTATACCACTTAAAAACTATTCTGGAAGTTGCCCTAAAGGAAAGAAAAAAACTGTACTACACCATGCATATACTGCAAACCATGATATGAGTTGTAAGGTTGTCATAGTGTAAATGTTTCATCCTGTTCCACCTCAACCCACATGCAGGCCTTAGGGATTACTGACCTATAAACAAAGCAGGTGAAGCCTCGGGAAGAGAAAAGCTATGGAAACAATAGTGTATCCTAGATTTCTGTCATTTGTTCCACTAATTATCTCACATTCTCCACTAATTACCTTGTGTAAATGCTGATCCAGATGAGGACAGGAAAGAAGGTAGGAGAAGAAAAAAGGAGGTAATAAGCAAAGGTGTGAGCGTCATTTAAAGCTACTGTGGTAAAGACATCACTGAGCGAGGAAGCGCTCGTAATGTTTATGTTCTCTGTGGGATGTAATAAAGTATTGGACATTTTTTTGTTTGGATAAAATAAAGATGTTGCAGGGAGTATATTTAGTTTTAATTAAACGTATTAACGTTAAATAAAAGTTTATGGTCTGAATCTGAATCAAATAAATCAGAAACTTGACTGAAATTATACTGTAGAAATATTTAACATTAATTTAAATTATGTGTGGTGTATAATCATCTGTAGACTGTGTGAAGTGTTTGAATTCTTATTTGTTCACATGGCTTAAAGATCATTTTCTCAGTAAAGAAAAAATTCTGCACATTTCAGCATTTTAAAACAATATATATATAAACGCCTTCTTTTAAAGTGAAACACTTGTAAAGATGTGTGTGGGAGTCACCCAAGGATACAGTTCTCTTCTACAAAGGATGCACTCAAGTATCTGTCATCACACCCCCGCTGAATGAGATGACCAAGGAAAATTTTAGCTTCCTCCACAGTTCTCCTTCTGAACTCTCCGGACCAACAGTCCAGACATATATTCCTCGACCTCATAACTATATTTTTCAAAACATAAAAAAAAATCATATGCTAAAATTGAAATGAATTGTTGCTGTTTAAGCCAACTAAATGGGATTTTTTTTTTTAAATATTTGCCAACCAAGTTTTTAGTCAGTTTTTATAGTCATTGGCATGTCTAAAACAACCTTTCTTTTTTCTCTCTCTCTACCTAACTGATAGAATAGGCTATTTTGTGAGAAGACATCTATTTTGGAAAAACATCTCAATTATAAATAAACATGTTGTAGCATATTTCTGACACAGGAAACTATCTTGTCTTGTTAACTTGAACAGAGAATAAAAAAGAGAAGCTCTTTATAGCTTCTTTAAGTGATTATGGATGTTCCACAACAATAAAACTGTAACTATAAATGTATAGTTACATTGTACTATAATTAGGCCTACTATATAATACATAATAGTAATATATAATACAATTACTATAGCCTATTAGTTTTGGCAAATTAAACCTATTGTGCTATTACTACAAATATGGATGGTAACTGATGGTCGGCTACTTGATCACACCATCCTGTCATTGATTATTTATCTATAACAGCAAACCCCAAATGTTTGTATGACGAATGAAGTACTTTCACTATAGTAGACACGAATATTGATGTCCAATTTGCGTCAACACCTATAGCTACTGGTATATCAGCCGTGATTTAGTCACCAAAACACTAAACTGAGGTTAAATCTTTTGAAAGAATGGTTTTCCATCTCTCCACTTCAGTTCCAGAAACTTCCAGAGTCTACATAGCAACATAGCAGTTGTTTTGGCGGCTCTTTACGTCCAAACACATCATTAACACGCTTTATGTTGTTGTTGTTGTGGCTGTTGACTTCAATTTGTCACGTTTGTATTTACAAAAAAAAACAACAACAAAAAAAAACATTTTTAAACAGTCTACCGTAAAGGTAAGCAGTGTGAAAGATGTTTTCAGGCTGTGATCTTTCGAGATGCTGATTGGTTGCTACCTGAGCTGTCGTGGAAGCCGATTGGCTGATTTCGTCCACGCGCGCAATCTGATTGGTCGGTGAGATTACCGCGCGGAGGTGGGATGGAGCGCGAGCCGCTATAGATCCGAGAAGAAGCCGCGCGCTGAGAAGGAGGGTTTCAGCGAGATACACTTACCTGAGTGCGGTTTATAATTAACGCTCACAATTATTCATTAAAAACCTTTCTTTACATCGCCATGGACTGTCGGAAAGTAAGTAGAGCTCTTTTCTGTCAAGCATGTTGGGATTATTTCTAGTTCTGAGTTTGAATAAACTATTTTCAGTCAGTTTCTCTCTTTTTTATTTGCAGGTGTGTGTGTGTGTGTGTGACAGAGCTCAAAGAAGGTTTCCAAAATGTCGCCCATAGAATATTAATGACAGTATTAATGTAACTGAATCATAATTGACGCCTGCACCTGCTGAGTGGTTACATAAGTATCAGCTGCTGAGTGTGTGTAGGATGTGGAGGATTATTGGCTTGACTGTGACTTTGATGAGCTTTGAACACATCAGAGATCCACACCTCAGAGACTTTATTCTCTTCTTTTACATCCTTTCTCATAGACTATAGTGTGACAGTAGACCTATAAGGAAACGTGGCAGCATATGTAGGCTTGGGTGTGCAGAAATTTGCTATGCAAAAAAAAAAAAAAATGATTGGCTTTGTGATGCTAATGAAACTCAACTCTGCATGCAATCCTGCAATGAGCAATGTAACAGATCAGAATCTTTTTCTTTTTTTTTTTTTCCATCCCAGTTGAGTTCAGATCACAGTTCACAGTTTATGTGGGTGTTTTAAAGAGCCCTGGCTTCAATACATACTGCATTTTGGTCTGTATAAGATTTTACACGTCACATCATGGGTGCGTTTGTGATCAGTGTGTTTAGGGCTGGACGATATGACAAAAAATATCATATCATGATAAAATCTCAAAGGTATTTCCTACCGTACATGATATGTATCATGATATATATATATATATATATATAGCCCGGATCTGCTAACAAACTCCCAGCAATTGAGTAAAATAAACTGTTAATATGTTAACTGTTACTCATATCATTTCTAATAACTAAACGTGTTTGTAGCACGGCGCTGTTGAATTCTAGATTCTGATTGGTCAGAAGGCTTTGATTAATTTTCTACAACAGCAGCACGGACAGTGGACAATTCAAATCACCGGTTTCTATTAATGCATACAATATATAATATCATATATAATACAATATAGTATAATGCATCTAATATCGTAATAACTTATGCTCCACATAATAATCTGATAATAAACAGATTTTTTTTTTTATTGTTATTTAACAACAACAAAAAACCTATACTGTTTATCACTGATATTATGACGTTTTTTTTAAAGAGACATTATTTAAAATATTTATGTGAGGAGTAGGAGTCTCCAGTGTCTGTGATTTGTAGGAGGCATTTTGTGTGTGTGTGTGTGTGTGTGTGTGTGTGTGTGTTGCATAGAAGGATGAGTGCGTCTGCTATGTAAGTAGCAATTAAACGGTCGCACGGGTTGCCGAAGCACGGTGGAAATTGCACTTTTCAGCTGAAGCGCCTTTGCTGAAATGCTGTTGTCTCATTATCTGTCATAATGTTTGCTGGAAACAATGGTCAACATTTTTGACATTTCTGATACCAATTTCTGTAGTCAAAGCCCGCCAACACAAAGAATCAGCAACACAAGCGATGAAGGACGTTGCATAAGCGTGGGTTCTGACTTGAGGGCTGAAATACTTTCTGGAATCACTAACACTAACTGCATTATCTGATCAGAATCCAAAGATCAGGCTTGTGAATGAGACAGATGGCAATTTGCATGTTCCGGACTGATGGGCCGCTGTTCCAGCAATACGCACTTGCAAGTGCACTTTCACACAAGATGTTTCGGCGTCGATTGGGCTCTGTAACTGTGCCTAAATTGGTTACTATGCACATTTTTTATCCAATTCGATTATGAATGAGCACCATTAATATTCAAAGGTCTATGCAAGCCAAAACAAGTGCATAAAATCTTGTGCAGTGTCTCAGCTTTGGCTTCTTTGAAAGGCCTTTGAGCAGAAAGGCAAGGCAGGCCCGCGAGGCCTCGTTTGTCGTACAATAGATCGCATGTTTATCCCTCTGTAATAGCAGAGCAGCCCCTAAGGAACGTCATGCTTCCTTTTCGCTCAACATGGTTCCTTGCAAAGTTCCATGGTGAAGCTCGGGATTTGCAAGGCATCGGTCTCTGCAGAGCAATATACCCCCAGCAGACAAGCTAAATTAGATGCGATGTCGGAAACTCAGGCCTCAATAGGCAGTGATGACAATCACTAGTCGTGTGGGAATGATGAAAAAAAGCGCTCACAGAAACCCACAGGGAAGAAAGCGTGTCTTCAACTACAACCTGATTCTTTAGTGATAAATCTACAGGGAATTGGTGGAATTTCATGGCCTGAGGAAATGCCACACTGATTATTTGGTTGTGGTTTAATGACATTAAGTTATATCAACTGGATATAACTTGCTGTAATGAGTCTATGAAGGGTGTTGCATAATAATTGGTATGGGTTTTCGGGTATAACAGATCATTAGAGTCTCCTGGCAAATGCACTTGAGGTTATCATCCCACCTGTTGAATTTTTGTCTAAAAAAAACTGAATGGAATTACAAATTTTGGGGCGGAGAAAGGCTAAATAACAGAGCAATTGTTTATACTTTACAATTTAGACTTTATCAATAGAGGAAATATTATTAATACTGTAAGAAGTGCTGCTTTCTAAATAGTACTAGGTTTATGTATTTATTTATTCCATTTGGTTTATAGCCTATAGCCTTTTTTATTACATCAGCGCTTACAAATATCTGCATGTCATTCATTTCATTTCCTCATAACCAACATGGCCGCCCTCACACTGTTTTCTGCCCTCTAGGAGGGCTGCGCTCAGCCACAAGACGAGGACATCATGGATATCCCACTGGACGACCCTGCCGCTAACAAGGCTGCCACTAAGATCCAGGCTGGCTTCCGGGGTCACATGACTAGGAAGAAGATGAAGGATGACAAACCACGAGAAGAGGTGAGCAAAAACACACATAATGAAGTTCTGGATGGCTGGAAAACAACGTTCCCTCCAAAACAAGATTGCATTCACACTTTTCGACCTCACAAACAGGAACCTGAATGTTCTTTTCCTCAGAGGTTAATCACGTAGGGATTTATCACACCTCTGCCTTTTTCTAAACTTTTCATGGTTAATTGGAGGTTTATCTGTTACCATTGAGCTAACTTCCGCAAAGGGTTGTCCTACACAGAACAGCTGTATGTTATTGTTCAAAAACATCTAGTTATGTTCTAGTGGGAATCAGGTGTCTATTGTTTATTGACTCACAAACACCTCACATGTCCTCAAAGCTTATGCTATTGATTTACTGATTAGGACAGGATAAGATTTACATTAAGTAAGTGAAATAAGAAATGGCCACATAATATTATATAATGGTGTTTTTTTCACAACAGTGAAGTGTAGTAAATTATTAGTAGCAGCTTGAAGGGGATTTGCATAACCATGCTTCTGGAAACATTTTCACCAAACAGCACAAAACAGCTGACTCACACCTCCAAACATCTTTTTTCATTCTGCCAGATTTTGTTTTAAAATTGCTCAAAAATAAACAGTATCAGTATAAGCATTATAACATTACAGATCACTCTAACATTACTAACCAGTGTAACGTTACTAATTTGTATAATATTAATAGTAATAAAAATAATAATAAAAGTAATTGCTGTTATACTGATTATTAATGTTACACTGATTAGTGGCATTACACTGATTAGTAAGGTTACACTAATTAGTACTGATTACTAATCAGGGTACTACTGCTAATCAGTATAACATTACTAATAGTATAACATCGCTAATAAGTGTAACAGTTCTAATCAATGTAATATTACTTTACTAATCAGTGTAACATTTATAATCAGTGTAACATTACTAATCAGTGTAACATTTATAATCAGTGTAACATCACTAATCAGTGTAACATTTATAATCAGTGTAACATTTATAATCAGTGTAACATTACTAATCAGTGTAACATTTATAATCAGTGTAACATCACTAATCAGTGTAACATTTATAATCAGTGTAACATCACTAATCAGTGTAACATTTGTAATCAGTGTAACATCACTAATCAGTGTAACATTTGTAATCAGTGTAACATCACTAATCAGTGTAACATCACTAATCAGTGTAATGTCACTACTCAGTGTAACATTTGTAATCAGTGTAACATTTATAATCAGTGTAACATCACTAATCAATGTAACATCACTAATCAGTGTAACATTACTAATCAGTGTAACATCACTAATCAGTGTAATGTCAATAATTGCTATACAATATCGCTATACAATATATGAAGAACAAAACAGTTCACAATAAATGTATAGCTAGTAATACAATAAATAGTACTTTCCAGAAAAACAGAACATTTCGTACCAAAGTTACTTACATACATACTGATAGGTAACAAATTAAAGGAAAAAACAACTCATTAACCGGGATGAAAGTCAGGTGCGGCTGGTCATGTGACCGTGATGCAGGGGGAAATGAAGCTCAAGGTGGAGCCCGAGGTAGAAGCGACGTTAACCACGGAGCTAGAGCTGGTAGCGACACACTCCACGAGGTCAGAGGAGGGTGCGAAGTTCTCCGCGAGGTCAGAGGGAGGGAGTGATGCTCTCCGTGAAGCATGGGGGGAGGGGGGATGTACTCTGTGGAGAAGGACAGGGGAGCAGAGCAAAGGAGTGACATCTTCAGCAGCGCATGGAGGCCAAGTGACGTCCTCAGTGGAGCAGGAAGGTGAGCGACATCCTCATCCTAGCAGGATGGTGGAGCGACATCCTCAGTGGAGTAGGAAAGCGGAACGCTGTCTGAAGATAAGCCTGGCGTAGTGACATCCGAGGCGGAGCAGGGAGGCTAAGCGGAGCTCTCGGCTGAACCGGGAGAAGGAACAGCGTCCTCAGCTGAACTTGGTGGCTGAGCGGCGTCCTCAGTCAAGTAGGCAGGCTGAGCGACGTTCTCCGTTGGTTCAGGAGGCTGAGCGACGTTCTCCGTTGATTCTAGAGGCTGAGCGAGATCCACAGTAGGGGAAGGAGGGTGGCCAAAGATCTTATGCCTGACCTCCAGCCATTCCTCTGGCCCTGATGAAATCCTCCTTCCCTTCTGGATTCGTCCTCAGGGACTTCAGGATTGCCTCTTGGGTCACGAAAAAGTCTGCTGCATCCATTTGTGGTCTGGCTTTCTGTCAGGAACGGAGACGGCAGAGACGGACGCACGTGCAGATGCAGTTTAATAAAGATTAAACAAAACACAAAAGAGACACTAAGCATATGTGAACAGGGAAACAAACATAAACCAAGACCTGGGAGACCAGAGAACATAACATCAGACAAATGAAGCCGGACACCGAGTGCTGTACAAACCAGGTGTACAGTAAATACACACAGGTGCTCATTAACCGGGATGAGAGTCAGGTACGAGTGGTCATGTGACCATGATGCAGAGGTGCAGTGGCTGCTGGGAAGTCCCTAGTTCCTTCCGGAGATTCGTAACATCAGCTAAATAAATAAATGCCCCCCAGTGCATAATTTACTAGTTTAACCTTTATTTTGTCATTCGTCAGTGTCTATACAGTATATATGATCTATTTTTGAAATATTTTTGAAAACAAAGTTCAAACCACTGAACTTTACAGGTACTCTTGTCACAACCAATACCCGATGAGAGCTTCAGGCACGCATATTAAATCGGAGCATAGACCCTTTTATAATAGCATTTCGATGCCTCTGATTTCTAGCAAAAAATAAATAAAATAGCAAGAAGTGCAAAGTATAACGTTATATTCTGTGCAGAGCATCAAGCTCCGTATTTAAAATAATAGAAGTCGTATAAATAACTCAGTACCAAAGTGCAAATGCAGGCAATTTACAAGTACAATAAAACAAAAATGTAGACTCAGCAGTACAATTAAAGACAGATAAACAATACAATAAACCCAGAAACAATAATAATAATAATATGTGTGTAAAAAAAGAAATGTGTATACATATTTGCAATTACTCAGTGATTGTTTTTGATGCTGTCTTTGGATTTATTATTTCTAATTGTAGGCATTTCCTGATTTGCTAAATTCGTTAAAAACGTTAACAACTGTCTGTGAGAAATGAAAGAAAATGTCTGGTTTTCAGAAAAAAAAAATCTCAGATTTGCACTTTCCTTTGTATAATAAGGTGTTTCATGTCTAACACACACTGCAGTCTCCTCTCACTGCTTCGGTCCTGTAACGAAACCACCCACAAGTTCATGTCACCAATTTCTATCTGGTGTCTAATAGGGCAGCATTTCAAACCCAACTCCACAAAGCATGTTGTGTCTGGGATTTATTTTCTCCCCATAGACCTCCTTGTGGCTGAAACGGTTTCCTAGCAATGCCGCCTTAATTACTTGTTGCTAGGCAATAATACAGATGGCATGGGAGTATAGATCACAGGAGTATCAGCGCTCTTGGTTGTTTTATTTATGCACAGGAAGTGCTTTTAATGTGCTTTAAAGCAGTGAGTTTTTTTGCACACACCTTTGTAGCACTGAATAAACTGGCCACTAAGTGTGTATTGTAGTTTTCAAAATGCTCAGTCGGTGGTTTATTAAGTACTTTATATGGTGTAACTAACAAACTGGCAAATCCGTGTATTTATGTCTATATATTACAGGTTCGAGTGGCAAGGCTGATTCTAAGAGAGTATAAAAGATACATATAGAAGAGATGGTGGGGGGGTGTTAATAAATGATAAATGAGCCTCTGACATCTGGAATCGGAAATCGGAAAGTTCCAGAATTTTGAAAAAAAAAAAAAAAAGATATGTTCAATATCTTGAATATTCAAGATGCCGCACTGTTTCTAAGCAAATTTGTCATATTGACCAACTCCTGTATGTTGAAGGTCAGATTTCCCTCGAGTCAGTTCAGACGACGCTGCGATGGATTCGATCTAACGTATAGATGTCAATTATTTAGCCGAATTTTCAAAGCGATGTATCTCCTCAGTAGTAACGCAGACCAATCGCTAGTCAGAGGTTACACATTAAAAGGTAATTGGTAGTTTCAACTCTCATAACAAAAATGGCGGTCTCTTAAGTAGTCTGTTTATCTTTCACACATCACCGATGCTTAAATGAAACTCTACCACTCTATAGTGTGAGTATTTATTCATTCGGAGTTGTTTGTCTTGTTCTGTGCTGCGTGATTTTGGACCGGCAGCCACAAGCTGACAGTCTCGTCTCTGTTCCAGAAACAAAGGGATAAGAAGTAGCGTGAGACGACATCCACTGCCGCCCTGACAGTTTTCCACACATCACTGCAATAACCAGAGGTTGAAGAGAAACTTTCAGTGTATAATATATACAAGTGTAAACTTAGAAACTAAGCCTGGATCAGTGACCTTTCACTCCTCCTCCGCTCCTGATAGAGTTTGGACAGTAGTCTGTGGCGCACGATAGCCCCTCAGCATGTTATATAGCTTCTGTGGAAAGTTTCAATTGAATTTTTTTGTTCATATCGCTTTCAGTGATTAACGTTTTTGGTTTAAATACTCTGTCGCTTCTAATAATACAAGCAAAAACGTATACTGATTTTATTTATTTATTTATTTATTTATTTATTGCTCACACCCGCCTGTACTCTTTCAGTAGAAGTATGCATTTATTACATCGCCTTTTCTAGTGTGGTTTTGTTTTTGCCTGTTTAATAAAGCAAAAAAAAAAAAAATTTAAAAAATGGCTCAGATTCAGTGCTGTCAAGGTGTTCATTGTACAAAATTCCCTTAAACCATTATGAAATGTATTTTTTATTTGTTCCACATTAATGTTTTTCACACTTTTGAAAACTTCAATCAAAACCAAAACACAAGTTGTTTTTTTTATTATTATTAATCAAGGGGAAAAAATTGCATTAATAAATGCATTAAAAATGTAGTATTTTGCTTTCCTGTCAGCCTTGGTACTACAAACGGCATTTATGCTGCTCGTATGTTTTTTTATGTAAGTAAACCTGCCTGCCTCTTCCTCCTATCTGAATTTTGAAGAACTGCATTAATATCCTACATCAAATGAACGTCTGTCTTTGTAACTGGTTTTCCCGTACAAATGTACTGGAACCCTACCCAATCTCCACTGCAACCCTACCCAATCTCCACTGGAACCCTACACAATCTCCATTGCAACCCTACCCAATCTCCACTGGAACCCTACCCAATCTCCACTGCAACCCTACCCAACCTCCACTGGAACCCTACCCAATCTCCACTGCAACCCTACCCATTCTCCACTGCAATCCTACCCAATCTCCACTGCAACCCTACCCATTCTCCACTGCAATCCTACCCAATCTCCACTGCAACCCTACCCAATCTCCACTGCAACCCTACCCATTCTCCTCTGCAACCCTACCCAATCTCCACTGGAACCCTACACAATCTCCACTGCAACCCTACCCAATCTCCACTGGAACCCTACCCAATCCAACATAACATCATTTAAAATCAACTAGCTAATGTTAGAAAGAACAGTCTAGAAGCTTAAGCGCACTCACACACATTTATGCATGCTTTTCATGGCCACTGTGCATGTAAACCAAAGAAACATGAACATCAACAAAATAAAATGTTCCATGGTTGCACTGATCGTGCATCGGTAGCGGTATCAGTGAACACCCAAAAACATGTACTCGTATTCGGTCAGAGAAAATTGTATCGATGCATACCATGCTCAGAAAGTTCCCGGGATAGATTCCAGATCCACCATGACCCTGACCACATTCACCTGCTTGCTGAAAATAAACGAATATATCAATGAAACGGCTTTGTCCTCCATTTCCCCGCAACATGATCTTGTAAATTCAGAATGATTCCATATAACTCCATATCTAAAGTTAAAGTCAGGGTTAGGAGTACTGTTTGTGTCTTTTCTGACTTCATTTAAAACACTTAAGCTGAAAAAGTATTATAAGTATTGGTTCTTAACATGGCCACTGGGATTCGACGAGGCAAAGTCAGTATTTTCGAGGCTAAATCGCACCTTGTAGAACATAGTCTGGGTTTATTTTTTTATTTTTTATTTTTTAATACCTTGAAGAAACCGTGACCTTAGTCAGGTTAGACAGCATCTTTGCTTTGTACGGCGTGACTGTGGGGTGGAAAAAAACAAACAGTTATGTCTTTCCAGGGGAAAAGCAGGAAGCGATAATCACCACATGTTCTACTTTCTTCTGTCCATTGTGATTTGTGTACTGTAATTAAAAACATGAGCTCTGGCACTCCTGCAGCCTGATTAAAAAACCTCTCTCACGCTCTCTCTCTCTCTCTCTCTCTCATACACACACACACACATTAAGGGTCAATTAAACAAGTACCCTTCGTTACTTTCATGGTTGTCAATGATCGATAGAGGCTGAGCGTCAAGAACAACATACTGGGTAAGAGCTGTTATTTTCACTCACCTAGTGTTGTCTGTAGAGGTTTTTTCTCACCTAGTGGTTAGCATGTTTGCCTCACACCTCCAGGATTGGGGATTCGAATCCTGCCTCCGCCCTGCGTGCATGGAGTTTGCACCTTCTCCCCGTGCTTTGGGGGTTTTCTCCAGGTTTCCTCCCCCAGTCCAAAGACATGCTCTGTAGGCTGATTGGCATTTCTAAATTGTCTGTAGCGTGTGAGTGTGTGTGCAGTTTTGCCCTGCGATGGCTTGGCACCTCATCCGGATTGTTCCCCACCTTGTGCCTTAAGTGCCCAGTGTAGGATAAGAAGTATGATGGATGGATATGGATGGATATCTATGTGACTAGGCTTACATCACATAGTATCCCCTGGTATCGAGCAGTTTGTTTCCTTAAATTAGGATCAATCAAAATGATGACAAAACATGGACAATTACTTTGACATCATCAATTTTTTTTATTTTCTTGCTTAAAAGCCATTTTGAACAGAATAGACCCATATCTTCCTCTCTGCATTAACAATAGCATACGACCCGTTTCAATATGAAGGACATTTTCCGGCTGGTATTTACTGAATTATAAATCCATGGCCCTTAAAACCTTTGTTCTACATAAGTAAGACATATTTCCAAGCAGTGAAGGAAAATGTGTGTTGAGCGCAGGTTCTCAGTTCCAGTCCTGCTTGACCTTCTACACCTTGCCGTTTCAAGTTTTTCTCCTCCACCGCACCTGATCCATCTCCACAGCTCATTACCAAGCCCTTCATGATCTGGATCAGGTGCGTTAGGACAGAGAGAACATGAAATTGCGAAGGGCCGTGGCTGCTCAGGCCTAGAGGTTGAGAACCCCTGACTCACGTGATATTACTTTCACTCATTTCCATTTTCCCTTATCTCTGCATGGGCCACGGATGTTTATTTGAGTAAAATCCTGGCCAGGATCTTGTCAGAATCAGCAGTACAGGTCATTCATTCCGTGTCATTTGTGAACCAATGCTTCCCGGAGTTTTATATGAATGCGCTCGTTCTATTACATTATCATTTCCAAAGCAACCACGTACAGAGGGACTTTGTAGGCTGGACGCTTAACATAAACAGATTCACTTGTGTAACTGTCGATACGGTGCCGTTGTCTGTCAGGAGAAATTCGTTTATCATTTTTGGAAGGAGTCTCCAGTATCAGCGATTTGTGACAGTCAGAGGTAAGGCTGCAGCTTTACGTTTTCCGTCACAGGAAGCGGTAACGTGACAAGCTGCAAGTTCAAGAGAGGGGGAAAAAAAAGAGAGGCTGTTGCTGCTATAACGTAAGCGATAACAGGAACTAACTTTTTTCACAGACATTCCATGAAATGAAATGGCCTGTACTTTTTTAACCTTAGTGGTTCCAAAGCACTTTACACTGTGTCTCACTCACCCATTCACACACACACACGAATGGTAGCAGAGCTGCCATGCAAGGCACTAACTTTCCATCGGGAGAAACTTGGGGTTCAGTGTCTTGCCCAAGGACACTTCGGCATGTGGAGTCACGTGGGCCGGGAATCGAACCGCCAACCCTACAATTAATGGACAACCCGCTCTACCACCTGAACCACAGCTGCCCACAAAAAAATGTAACTATAAATGAATAAAGAGTACACCATGTTGTTTATTAAATACAAAGTTGCACTCTATGGGAAAATGCCATGGTATAAGAGAAATAAAAGACTTTGGGACTTGATGTTAGCTGGAAAATCATCGAACGGTAACTGTAACTCCGCTTCATCGCACCACCCTGTCATTGAATATTTTTAACAGCATGCACCCATGTGTTTCATTCACTCTTGCTGTACTTATCACCAATCACTACATGTTTTCATGTATGCTATGGTTATTTTGAACGATTCCAAATTTTATGAGTTTTAATGAATCACGATCTGTAACCACGTTATATCAAGGGGTTTACTACAGTGCCTACAGCTATTACAGTATTTATCACCACAGTCAAAATATGACATTTTATCCATTTAATTGATTTTTTTTTGCCAAGTTCTAGTTGTAGTTCTGCATGTGCTGTGTGCATTAAGCTGAGCAAGACTATGGAACGAGGGCCTGTACCCACTCAGTGCCCACGCAGCCCGGCTCCCACACAGTCAGCAACACGGCCGGGGGCGGGGGAGTTATGAAATATGAATTTTCACTCGGTTTCCAATAGCAACACGAACGGCAGCGCTACTTCTCCACGGCTTCACCATCTCTCTCTGCTTCGGCTGTTCGAGTTACATCTGCCATGCTTCTCGTGGGTGAACGAGGCTAGGGTGTGCATGGTTTACTTATGGAAATGAGACATAAATGAATGTTGCCAGATTCAACACTTTTCCTTCCAATTTGACCTTGTTAATATCACAGTGGAGGCGGTGGATTTAATACGTTTACTGATTAGTGTATAATATATCTAGAATTTCTACAGCAAAGTTCTATTAAAGGCTTGATTACGGGGATGTAAATCTTCCAAACTGGCAGCGCTGTATATGAAGGGTCACCACAAGCATGCTGCAACTCCTACACTCACTTTCCTGTGATGGAGTGATGAAATTACTGTATACAGTGACAACCTCCACAATTCACTCTCCTCTCTGTCTCTGTCTCTGTCTCTCTTTTTCTCTTTCCCTCACAGTCAAAATACTCTGATCAGGCATAGTTATGGATCTGAACTGCTCTGAGAAACCTGGGAAAATATATTACTCTGGCCTGAAATGCTAAATGTTGCATACATGCCGTGAACATGTGAGGGTGACCGACGTGGACGTGGACGTGGCCGGTTTCGCATGTGAACACTGAATGCAAATTGCCTTAGAGCATGCACTATTCTACACAAGCTGAAAAGAAGCTCGTAGACCGCAGGTTGTTGTATGTGTGTAAGTGAATGTTGAGGCTTAAATATGTATAAAAGAAGGTTTGAATGTAGAATTTTCAAATCACATTCATACACCAAACTCCAAACTCACTCATCAAATACTATGCAAGGAACAAAACACTTTGTGCTGTTATGGGAAAATAATCAACAACAGGGTGGTGTGTTGAGTCCCAGCATAAAGTGGGGTTACTGGTACCACTGTTAAGTTGATTATTTCCCTACAACAGAATATGAACTGTTTTGTTCCTCTTATACCACACCAATTTGCCAACGCAAGCATTTTGTATTTATTTATTTATTTAAAAGGCGATTTTTGGCCTGGTGGTGGTGCTCCAAGAACAAGAAAAAGGCACTAAAAATGGTACTACGAGCTATGTGTAGCACTTCTATCACCCTGCCTCTGGAATGCTCCAGTGTTATAATAGAAGAAGAAGAAGAATTCTGATTAAGTAGAGCCTTTGCATGACGATATTGTATAATGAGATGTTAAGGTTTTTGTGCTAGTAACCAAAAGGTGGTAAGTTAAATTCCCAGGACTGCCATGACTGCGCCCTTGAGCAAGCCTAATAAGCCTTAAGGGAAAAATCCACCCTGAGCAAACAGTGCTGCTGTAAACAAATCTTTATAATTAATATGCGATATTAACTTCGCGATGTTAATTTGCTTCTAATGTTACCCACAATGCTATTCAACTACCTCTTCTCAAATACCAGTTCCTTCGCCATTTACTGAGTGACATCAAATCAATATGGCCACTCACACTGTGAACAGTGTAAAGTTCCCCTTCTCTAGTTTTAAATTAGCTTATAGCAGCATAGGCTTTGGGTCGAATAATATACAGACACAGTACTTGGTTAAATCCATAACATTGACCAGACTAATCGGTGGTTTGAGAAGGTAATCATCAACGTCTGAGTTATCACTAACTATCACTAAATGTTGAGTGTTTAAAGTTCACTATAGCAGAGCACAAGCAATAGCCACTCAGGCCTCTAACTGTAAAAGTGCACTTAAAGTAGATTTCTATGAGCGTTACGTTCTCTGACAGAACAAACAAAAGACACGCTTTCGTGAAGGCATCCATGGTGGGGTTTTTTCACTTAGTACGTTATAACATTATTACAACCTGCAAATTACCACCTACATCATCCTACGTCATCTTTTCCTAAAGAGACTGATGCAGCGGCGCTTTAGTCCTTTAGTCTGTCCAGCTTTCTTACCTCCTAATCTGTACAATCTGCTTTCATAGTAACTTTCATGCTAAGAACACCATTGTGCTCATCATCTGGTAGATCATGAAACTAGCCAAGCCGGGTCTCGACCATGTTTTTAGATGTTAATTGAGCAAAACTGACTGTCATCACATACATTTTGAGATCTCTGGGTGTTTTTTTTTTCCTCCTATTAAACATTATTGTAACTGCGCTAACAATGACATCAGCATAGCACCATCTCTGACTTCTCCCTGGAGAGTGTTCAATGGACGGGGGACGAAGTTCTGCAAGGATTGACACAGGAGGAGCTGTTTGAAGAACATCAGAGGAAATATTGTGTAAGTAGTAATGTGGACTTGAACACAATCCAAAACGCGACCCCACAAAAAAAAAACAAGCATTTCATTTAGCTCTGTTAATGAAATTATCCTTCACAAGTAACCCATTATTTACACACATTACAAACAAAACCTTGTATAAAATTCTAGTCCGAGACTATTTGGGTTACGTTGAAAGTTCATTCCCTTCGTCCTCTTTCGCATGACTAGCTTGTCATCCTGAATGAATTCTCTTAGCCCAAATTTTATCAGTCCATTCAGTGCGTCTCACAACAACAAATGAGTGTAGACGCTGTCATAAAATCGTTTTTTTTAACACTGTTTCACATCCAGTTTGGTTATGGCATGACACTATAGGTGAATATGGTAACAGATTCAAAATGAGGCTGTAACTAATTAAATACGTATAAAAGTGCATACGTATTAAAACAAAAAAGCACTTTTTTAAGTTGTTCATTAAAAAGTTCATTTAACTATGAAGATGCTTTTTTTTTTTTTACGGAAGAGAATTTTTACGGAAATGAATTTCTTTGTTGCTTTGGTACATAAATACAACAATAATTCACATTTTCTGAAATCCGGGATAGAAATGGACATGTACAATTTCACGAATGCAGATCATCTAGAAATTTCTGATTATGAAAGTAGGGGGAAAAAATTATTTAGAGAGAACACCGTTTAGGAGGTTGTGTGTTGACAAAAACAGTGAAATAAACTTTTTTTTTCCTGTGGAGTTTGGATGTTGTTTTTTTTTAATTGCTCCGGTTAAGAGAAGACGCAATTTATCCATAATCAAAATTGTTCCTCATGCTCTATTTGGCCTAGACTGCCTCTCCCTCCTGCTGGACCTATGAATGATGGGATAGCGGGGGGTTAGATTACTCAACAATGTCCTGGGTTCAAGACTGTTTAAATATGGTCCATGGACAGGAAGGAAGGAAAAAAAAAAAAGCTACAGCCTGAAAAGGGGACACTTTCGCTTATGGTAGTGAAATTCCTGATTTGTTTTTGTAAGACCTCATTCTCAGAAATAAAGCCACTAAACTGTACTTTTCCTTCTGGCTGGGCTGGACGCATCAAGGGTACATCTTTTGTACCTTCAGTATAGTATCATTTACCTTTCAAAATTATTTTATGTACCTAATGTACATTTAAAGTTAAGCATGTACACAACATGTACCCTTCCCAGGTAAAAGATACGTACTAAAGGTACAAAACATGTACCATTAACGATTCCATTCCAGTGACAAGGAAAAGTACTACTACTTTGGTACTGACAGTGTATCTTGACCGAAGTGTGCAATTTCAGTGTGTTAATAAAGAGGAAAAATGGTGCATTATGGTGCATTATTATTTACTCTAATCATTCTTATAGCACGTCCAATGCACAATGTCCATGCAATGTCATTAAAGAAATGCTGGGCTCTTATTTTCTAGTGTACTGATCATTCAGTACTTTAAGTCCTGGTTAACGCCCCCTACATACAGAAACAGCACACAAACATACAGTACAATAGTTCACTCAAATACATCGTCGCACACTGGGGTGCATAAATCCAGACTACACATGTACACACAAAAACATACAATGCTTCACACAGTCCATTACTGCATGTGTGTGTGTGTGTGTGTGTGTGTGTGTGTGTGTGTGTGAAGCCTTGGCATAGTCCAGCCTCAGTAAGAATAGCGGTGCTCATTTAGGAGGACGTGCTTGGAGTGGACAAATCATGCGAATGGTTTTGGGAAGAGAACGCGCGTTAGACCCACGATGAAGGAAGGGAGGATGAATCACTGCAGAACATTTGCCCTCTGTTGCATCCTCTCCCTCTTTCAAACAGGTAAGAGAAGCAAAACTCATTTTTTTTCCCCATTCCTACACTACTTATTACCAATTATTGAGTGGTTTGGAGCAGGTACTGCTGAGACGTTTGGGTTTCCATGTCTGTTACGTGATTTTAGTGACAGTACTCGTGGAAATCTCCAGTTTTAGGTGGACAAAGTTTGCTTAAGGGTGCTTTGATATAAATTCTATACAAACAGATGTTTCTTGGTATCCGTATGATGGCTGAACTTATTCCTGTCTAGCTACAGAGAGAACGAATATACGAGATGTTTATGTTCATATTAATAAAGTAAATGCAAACATAACAAAGCAAATGTGATACTCATAAATAGGCTTTTATTGTTTTATTCGTAAAATGTCTTTAAATAGACTCAGTCCCAAGCAGTTTAGTCTATAAAAGTATGTGGTTATGGTCAATTAGCCCTTCCCAAAGGAAGTAGTGTCGCGTATTTAATGCCGTCTATGGTTGGTGTATACAAGACTTAACTACAGGACAGTAAAGCATTGAGATAAAGAGAGACCTAGCACAAATGGTCACTTCATATTTCCGGCGATACTGGCATGAAAGCGTTGTTGGACGCCATGCTTCCCAAAGCTGTTTGTGTTGGATTGCTGTCCAATGTTGTCATCGGCAGAATCAGTGGAGCCCCTGTGCGCTTCTGTTCCTCCAACCGGCCGATTGTGCATTCTCTCTGAGGCTGCTTTTCATGGAGGAAGCTAGGCCAAACAATCCCAGCTTTTGTCTCCTCAATCCAGATCGTCCTCTCTCGCACTGAGTCTGCTTGCCAGGAACATTTTCAGTCGACATCCTGACTCGATAGATTTAGCATATTTGATGTTTTTATGTATTTCTGCTGCACTAAACCTCTGATTCCACAATCTTATTAATTTATTAATGAATAAGAGGATTCCACATTTGGTCTTTCTCATAGGTCTTTCATTACTTGCCCAATTTGACAGATAATGATAGGAATTCTTCCAAGCTAGGTGATTTTGTTGTATGAATAATGTCATACAAACAGATTTCTTGACTAATCAGTGCCATTGGGACCTATTCATGTGAATCAGTTTCTACCAACTGTGAGATTTCGGTCTGCTTCGATTTCATTTAATTATCAGGTGACTTACAAACACTCTTAGAATAATTGTTTTCTCAATAGTTCTTTGGATGAAGAAGGTCTTACTTTCCGAAAGCGTTTCTATTTGGAGCTCTTTCTGATAGTGGAACACTCTCACCTTTGAGAGGTTTCACCACAGGCATAAGGATGCTGCATTTCAAATGTGTGAGTGTGAGTTGGAGTGTACACGTTAGGCCCCATTTATCAAGCTGGATATGAACAGATTTTATTCTTAGATTTTTCACACAAATTTAATGAAAATGTTGTGTAACTTGTTTTGTTTTTTATTCCATATTAATGGCATAAAGGAAAGCTGACATGCTGCAGTGGTTGAACTGCATTATTGGAAGATTTAGTGCACGTCAGACCATTTAGTTGTTATTTTGTTGATTTGAGTTTTGCTTATTAAAGGGTTTTGTGGAATTCATCCTAATGTGTTTTACTATGGCTTAATAAGTGTTTCGGGATGCAGTGTAAGGAGGGAGCAGCTGGGCACATGCAGAGGCGAGAAGAAGCTTTGACAGAATCAGCAGCATGCTTATTACATTAAAGTACTATCTTCTCACAGTGTAGGAGGTAGCTGAGAAGAGTAAATGAGAAAGGCGTGACGGGAGAAATACCTTGGTGCACTCAATAGCAACGACTCTTTACCTTATTTCTTATTGTTGATGAGGTCAGGGTTGGTCAAATCAGCAAATGAGGCCACATTGAAATTGACCATCTTTTGCACAGGAGGTGTCGAAGGTGTAAACATCACCAGTTTTGGAAATCTGATCCGAGGCACAGTAGGTGGGGAAGCCCTGCTCTCTGTCCGGTACTCCAGCACCAGTCTGGATCCACCTGTTATCAAATGGCAGCTCAAGAGGGAGAAACCAATCACGGTGGTCCAGTCGATTGGCACCGAGATCATCGGAAACCTGCGGCTGGAATACCGAGACCGTATCCTGGTGTTTGAGAATGGCACTCTCCTACTGCATAACTTAAAGCTCTCTGACGAGGGAGTGTATGAGGTGGAGATCTCCATCACTGATGACACCTTCACAGGGGAAGAGAGCATCGAGCTCACCGTGGATGGTATGCTTTTATGCTAATCTAAAAAAGTGGTTGCAGAAGACAAGTTGGGCTCAAATGTTAACATGGATAGCATGGTATGTTCAAATAAAAGTCAGAAATATGTCTGCCAAAGTAAACTTAATGTAAAGTTAAACCACCCCCACCTTCCCAACATTTTGCTTTCTTTCTGTGTTTTCTTGGGAAAATGAACACCAGCTCTGCACATCAAAGAATTGATGTGGCAATTTATAAGGGCAGACATGAATTTCTGCTTTCTATTAGTTCCTTTGACATTAAATCAATGCCATAACACCACTGAGAGGTGAAGTGAATAACATTGATTATCTTGTTACAAAGGCACCTGTCAAAGGGTGGGATATATATATATATATATATATATATATATATATATATATATATATATATATAGATATAGATATAGATATACATATATATATATATATATATATATATATATATATATATATATATATACATATATATATCAGGCTGCATCCGAAATCACATACTTTAACAGTACCTACTGCATTCGATTCAGTACCTTCTGCTCGGCTATTCATACATTACGTACTGATCAGTATAAATGGAAAGCATGAATACAATCCAGACAGTTCCTCCGCACCAGTCCCGTTGCATTATGGGATAGTGCAGTATCCACAGTGTCCAGTCGTTCCATACTACAGAATCGAGGCAGAATCAGTATCCAGGTATTTCTCGCCTACTGTTTTATGAAGACTGAGAATTCTGAGAACTACTCCTTTAGCATACTGCTTTTTGCCTATTGTGTAGTAGGAATATTTGGACGCAGCCTCAGTTCTCGAAGTTGATGTGCAGGAAAAATGGGCAAGTATAAGGATCTGAGCAATTTTGACAAGGGCCACATTGCGATGTCTAGACGACTGGGTCAGAAAATTTCCAAAACAGCAGGTCTTGTAGGGTGTTCCTAGTATGCAGTGTTTGGTAACTACCAAACAAGGAAGGACATCCAGTGAACCAGTGACAGGGTCATGGGCGCCCAGGGCTCACTGATGCACGTGGGGAGTGAAGGCTAGCCCGTCTGGTCTGATCCCCTAGAACAGCTAGTGTATCACAAATTGCTGAAAAGGTTCATGCTGGAAAGGTTCATACTAATGATAGAAAGGTGTTAGAACACACAGTACCTGCTGCGTAGCCGCAGACCGGTCAGAGTGCCCATGCTGACCCCTGTCCACTGCCGAAAGTGCCAACAATGGGCACATGAGCATCAGAACTGGACCATGGAGCAATGGAAGAAGGTGGCCTGGTCTGATGAATCATGTTTTCTTTGATGTCATTTGGACTTCCGGGTGCATGTGCGTGGCTTACCTGGGGAGAAGATGGCACCAGGATGCACTATGGGAAGAAGGCAAGCTAGCAGAGGCAGTGTGATGCTCTGGTCAATGTTCTTCTGGGAAACTTTGAATCCTGACATTCATGTAGATGTTACTTTGACACATACCACCTACCTAAACCTTGTTGCAGACCAAGTACACCCCTTCATGGCAATGGTATTCCCTAATGGCATTGGCCTCTTTCAGCAGGATAATACACCTTCACCCACTGCAAAAATTGTTCAAGAATGCTTTGAGGAACATGAGAAAGAGGTGTTGACTTGGCCTACAATTCCCAGAGCTCAATTCGATCGAGCATCTGTGGGATGTGCTCGTCAAACAAGTCCGATCCATGGAGGCCCCACCTCACAAATTAAAGGATCTGGCACGTCTTGGTGCCAGATACTACAGCACACCTTCAGAGGTCTTGTGGAGTCCATGCCTCAACAGGACAGAGCTGTACGTGGCACAAGGGAGACCTACACAATTTTAGACAGGTGGTTTTAATGTTATGGCTGATATATATATATCATGAGTATGTATATACTTATAATGGAACATCCACAAAACAAGTTAGCTCCTTTTATTGCTTATGTTATCAACAGTCATTCCTTCACTTTTCTATTATTTTTTTCTCTCTTGAAATCAGTAAGACAAAAAAAGCACAGCTTGTTTTCTAGAAACTAGAAAGCATAAAAAAGACTTTTCATGGCAGAAAACCTATTGACACTGGAGGCTCCTTCTATAAATGCCAAATAAACAGCGCTGTATAGACAGCATCACCTTGACATGAAATTATACATTTTTATCTGTTAAATAACCATAATATTTTCAATTTGTTTATTATTAGTCTTAGATTATGTGGCAGATCCACCTTCCAAGTCCCTGTGCATCACTCAACTGAGTATTTTTCACAGAACCAATATCCACACCCTATGTGGATGTAACCACCTCCACTGTTGTGGAACTGACTGAACATTTCACTCTGAACTGTTCTCACGACACGGGAACCAAAAC
Organism: Ictalurus furcatus; assembly: GCF_023375685.1. Classification (NCBI taxonomy): domain Eukaryota; kingdom Metazoa; phylum Chordata; class Actinopteri; order Siluriformes; family Ictaluridae; genus Ictalurus; species Ictalurus furcatus. Next base: position 3,823,445 of record NC_071282.1, read on the forward strand.
CACGTACAGCTGGACGAAAGGCGGAAAGCCGCTGGTTAACCACACTCGCCTGCTGCTGTCTCCTGACCAGAAGGTTCTGACCCTCACACGAGTGCTGCTGGTGGATGATGATGTCTACAGCTGTCTCGTGGAGAACCCTATTGGCAGTGTGAAGAGCTTGCCCCTGAAACTCACCGTTTATAGTAAGTAGTTGTTCAATCTGTACAACCTTTATTTTATAACGTTTGAGATGATCAGGGTAGAAAATGCTAAGTTGCTCGTTCTGTGTTTACAGAAAGAAGCTCCCTTTACATCATCCTTTCCACAGGAGGCATCTTTGTCCTGATCACTCTGGTATCAGTGTGTGCCTGTTGGAAGCCGTCAAAAAGGCGAGAAATCATAGTATTGCTCACTTTTTCACTCCGCTCAGCCAGTCATTTCTAACATTTTAGCGTATCCTATATTGCAGAAGGAAAAGACAGAAAGTGAAGACAAATACACCAAGATCCAGCCCTGAAAGTCACCATATCATACACGAGGACAAACCAGAAGGTAAACAAGTACACACTTGGAAAAATGTTGATAGTAGGATTGCTTAACCGTTGAAGGTGCTCTGTAGAACCTTAAAATCGAGGTTTTCCCCATAGTTATCTTGAGAACCCCATTTTGACATTTTGAAAATGATTTAAAACCACCTTGCCAATGTTGTTGGTCCAATGTTAGCAGGGTTGTTATGAAAAGTGCGTCTTTCCAAACACTGCACAATGTTGCATAGGAAGGACCAACGTAACCACCCAAAATAGACACTGCGCCAACATCAGTTTGCTACCTGAGTAGAAGATATAGATAAATGGATTACATTTGCAAATGCTACCAATCTCCATTTATTATTAACTTTATCTTTTGCTACTATTAATTCTCAAGTGTCGCCCAAGAACTGTTATGAAAAAGGATTTCAACCATACAGAATGCAGTCATTTTCAGTGCATTCATTGCTACCACTTTAGGCTGTACAAGTGTCAGACTAATTTATACACTGGCGTGTGTTTATGTTTTTAGATCATGTCGTCCCGCTAGTGACAGATCATGAGCGCAGGAATCCGGTCTCACTTTACATCCTGAAGGAGAAGGTACAACCACGTCACCATCAAAATAATTCGATCGACGCCTCTCGGCTTAGCACACTCGTGTCCGGAAATAACCATTCAAGTGGATAAGTGGCACATTACTTTGATGTGATTCATTCAGCTTCAGTCCATACCGCTGTACAAAATAATTCACAGATTAGATTAGACTCAAATTCGGCTAAAAGGCTCAAATGTGGAGGAGTCACTGTGTGGATATTTACAGAAGCTTTCAGAAGTCTGAGTTTCCACCATTCACACAGGAATGGTGGAAAAAATAATGCTTATTGCTGCATTTCAATGAGGTCTTAGTCACCTGCTTTTGTGCGAACATTCCACAATATTCCACAATATGGCCATTAAAGTTTACGGAGCATTTTTTATGTCGCATTTTAATGAGGCATACTAAGGGTGGTTTTAAAGGGTTAGCTGCTGTATAGAGCGGTTTATATTTCTGCTACTTCTGAAGTGGATTTTGCAGCGTGACTCGCAGAGCTGCATGTACTGGCTGACGTGCACACCTTCAAATCCCTAACTATGCGTATCACCTGTGCTGTGTGTCACTGAGGCCCTTCCTCTGTGGGTTTTATCAAGGATTTCAGAGTAATATTGCTTTATTTAGGGGCATGTTGGTTTAGTGGTTAGCACTTTGGCCGCAGAACTCCGGGGTTGGGGGTTTGAATCCCGCCTCTGCCCTGTGTGTACGGAGTTTGCAGGTTTTCCATGGGCTTCAGAGGTTTCCTCCGGGTACTTTGGTTTCCTCCCCTGGTCCAAAGACTTACATTGTAGGCTGATTGTCATTTCCAAATTGTCTGTAGTGTAGAATTATGCCCTGTGATGGGTTGGCACCCCGTCCAGGGTGTCCCCCGCCTTGTGCCCCGAGTTCCCTGGGATAGGCTCCAGGCTTCCCAATGAAAAATGGGAAAATCATAAATCATTCCCTACCTTTTATACCTAATATTGTGGTGAATCAGAACCCAGTTGTAAATAGCATTGAGGCTTTCAATTAGTTTGTTGTTGTTGTTGTTGTTGTTGTTCTTACATTGCACACATATAGTATGCAAAAATGCAGAGTATAAACCAGGCCTAATGTTAGGGCAGTGGAAAGGTTTTGCAGATTCTATCAAGTCAAACAATTATATATAACTCTTTGAATTCTTAGAATTCGTATGAATGTTGCAGTGGATTGGGTTGAGTAAACCAGAATATGTATATTTGGCCCTGCAGGACACTCCAAGCGAAGAACCTGCCTCAGTGTGCAAAACGTGCACGAGCAACGGAGGCAGCCCCTCCAGCACCAGGAGCTCCGCCCCACCTCATACACACTCACCTGAACCTCCAGCACGTGCGTCCCGCCGTTACCCACGCACACCCACCAACTCCCCTCCTGTGCGCCACGGCCAGAGGAGGAGCCACAGCCAGAACCCGCCCACTCATGTGCCGACTCCACCACGCACCCGCACCTCCAGTAGCTCCTCCCCTCCAAACCGGCGGCCTGCGGATTCACCTCTCACCGAACCAGCTAAAAGTAGCATCCAGCCTGTAACGCTACTCCGAGAGATAGAAGAAGGACTTCCTGTCAACTAAGTTGAGATCAGGGCATGTACATGGAACAGAGATGAATGTGAAAATATGTAAATATCTTCTTTTTTTTTTTTTTTTTTTTTTTGCCAGTGCCTTTATTTTCAAAATCAGGATCTTCACCTATTCACCTTCACCTATATTCACCAAGGTTTATGAAGAAATTCTCTTGCTTGCACTGTAGAAAGAATATTATTATATAGAACAAAATAAACCTACTTAACTGTACCTTGTCTCTAGGGTGGTACTCTCAAGTGTACATCTTTCGTACCTTTAGTTTATTTGTTTTTTTTGTTTTTTTTTTGGGGGGGGGGGGGGGTGGGGGGGGGTGCCTAGACATGTGTTCAAAGTGTGCATTTTAAGCTTTACTCTATAAACAATGTTACAAACCAATTACAGTCATGGGAAAAAGAAAGTACACCCTTCTTCAATTACATTTACAAATATGTACAGTATGTAAAGTAAATGTAATTTTGATTTACAAATCATGGAAGCACTCATCAATCAGAACTATAGACCGAGAGAATGAAAGCAACATGTTCTCTTAGGTCTTTTGTTTGATTGTGCAATATATATAAATATACTTCAAATTCTCATTTCGCTGCCGAATACATGATGCATCCATGTACTCGTTTTTTCACCAGGAAATAACGGAGTATGCACGATTTTGCATTCAGCTGTAGCTCCAGACCATTAAATCAACATGTTCAAGATAATAGCTGATTCTATTAGCGCTCTTTATGACTGTACAGGAACGATGTTAGATGAACATCATTTTTAGGCTGAGTTCAGGATTAATAATCATTTAGGAATCCATTTCGAGCTGCAGAAATGACATGGGTCACATGGCTTTTCAATAACTATAAAATAATGAAATGGCTGTAAGTATATGAATCAAACATCTGTACAAAACTTTTAAATACCATGTGCACTTCTTTCCTTTTGCTTGAACATGACTGTGAGTAGCACAATGTTGTTTCATTTCTGTTCTTTTTTTTCTGAACTTAGAACATGTTTTTTGATTTTTGTCACATTTCATGACTGCTTAGTGGAGAGTTTGCATAAATTATAAGGGCATTACAATGGAGAAATAAAACACAAATGGACTGTATATGATGGTCTTTTCCATTTTGATCTAGGTGACACCATACTGAGCGTTATGTAACTTTGCAGGGTAAATACAGTTCATGTTGGTGTCTCTCTCTCTCTCTCTCTCACTCTCTCTCTCTCTCTCTCTCTCTCTCTCTGAGAGAGAATGTGCTTGCTGAATCATACAAAAGGGACAGTGGGCTCCTTGTTGTGAGCGGACCCAGCAGCTGAGAGCGAGCATTGTCTGAGGATTCTTGTGTTGGTTCATGTCCAGGCATCGACGTATACGCCGGAGACAGCAAGACAAATGGCTGGTGGACAGAATGATGAATTATTATTTTGTTTTGGAATTATAAAACAGAAAGAAAAGTTCATAGTGTAGGCAAAACATTGTAACAATTATCTAAATATATATATATACATATATATATATATATATATATATATATATATATATATATATATATATATATATATATATTTAAAGCTGATGTCAATTTCGTGCAATTATGCAAATAATGAAAAAATTGTTATGGTATGGTGTTATATATACACATTATCACCTTCTGTGTCTTTTTACCATAAAAAAAGGATCAGACTTGTCTAAAGAATGTGTCTAAAGAAAATTTTTGGTACTTAAAAAAAAAGCATGAAGCAGGGAACTACATGCTGCTTCAGTGATACTGTTATAGGAATCAACAACAGGGTGTTGTGATGCTGTTGCCACCCCAAAGTTGATTATCCTCCTAAAACAGCATGTCTTTGTACTTTCTGTCCATTTGTACTTCCTTTTAATATCGAAGTTAATTCCTGTGATCACGTATGTTACAACAGCTCTACAGCAGTCGTTCCATCACCAGCCTCTGTTTTTTCTTCTCTCTCCAGACGTTAATAAGTCAAAAACGCAGTTAGACCTCAATGCTCAAACATCCATCCATCCTGAAGACTTTCTTGTTACTTGAATATAGGGCTAATAATAGACAGATTTTGAAACAATGTGTTGTTATTTAACAAAGAAAAGCGTATAATCGTCGATGTGGTGGAGTTTATTTCGCATTTATGGAAGGAGTCTCCAGTGTCGGAGTCTCCTGGAAACATGACAAACTGCAGCGTTGTTTTGTTTTTAAATGTACTTCAAAAGAGAGGGAAAACAGAGGCTCGTGAGGGAACGACTGTTTACAGCTGACAACAAGAACTGACTTGTTTTGTACCAAATTAAATTTAATGATATTATTGAGTCAGTACAAAAAAAAAAACTCACTTATCCAACCAGCACAAAATTTAATGTTGAAAAAAAAAATTGTATGTCAGTAAAGAAATCAACATTTATGTAATAGACCACTTTCAGACAAAAAAATAATAATAATAATGAAGGCTGTTGGGTTTCGTCACAAAAATACATGGAATGCGACAAAGTCTTCAGAAGAACTTCTCCAAGATGCTCAGTAAAAAAATAAAAATGAAAAAAAAAAAAAAATTACCAGCTAATTTCCTTATAAAACTGCACAAATTGTACCTAAGACAAGGAATTTACTTTGTTTATTACTGTTTATATATATATATATATTTATGATATAATGTTATTATTTTTGAAGACATCTTTGCTTTACAGCCTTTCTATGCATGTGCCTTTTGCACAGTACTGTATATATAATGTACTGAAAATAATCCACTCCCTGCATAAATAATACATAGGAACTAATGTGTCGCGGCTAATGTTTACACCAGGGACCAAATATGTTGAGCAAAATAGGCGTAGCGCAAACGAACGGTCTGTTTGCATGACATCCACGACGACCAATCAGATGTACGATTCTTTAGCTTCACCCAATAGGATTTAGAGAAAGGCGTGGAAAGCGGTTGCGAAGGTGCTGGCGTCACTTGTCAACAAGATTTGAATCGTTGGAAGCAGCTAGTGCTGCTAGTAATGTTCATACTAATACAAAGATATTCAACAAAAAAAAATAGTTGATGTTAAACAAGTTATTTATTAGGCGTTAAACTAGTAACGTATACATGAGTCAACCGAGAAATGTCAGGAAGAGCGAAACAAGCCAGACAGGTCGAATAAAAGATGGAGGACAGGTGTTAAGCCCAAGAAGATGGAGAAAGCAGAAGAGAGAAATGCGGGTTTTAGCCGAGAGGAACCCGGCGGTGGTTCCGGTCGGCGCATGGGTCGAGACTGGACATGAGGAACAGGAGCATCCAGCGGTAAGTAACTAAAAACACATCTTGCTTTCCACACAGTGCACTACTTAGGGCACAGAAGCCTTTGTTTCATATCCCAGGTAGTGCTCCTTAAGAGGGAATATAGGGTTTGGGATTCAGCCTGTTTCCTTTAAAGACGCAGTAGGCGATATTTTTATTCCTTAGTTCTACAACTAACCTGACAAATACGTAGAACGTCATTTAAGTAAACAGTGGGTTAGTTAAGAAGTCGTGGCCCCAGCAAAAATTTATTAAGTCTTTTGGGGAAATGACTTCCGATCCGGAAGGCTTGTTTGTGTCAGTCATTTTGTAGAAATTTTATGGGCCACCGAAGATCCTGGGGGCGGAGCTTCGTGAACATGGGCGGGAATCATTAGGTAGGTATCACTGTATAAAGCACATTTAGCATATATGTATCATCATAATTATTAGTTCACTGAAGCCATTACATCTGTCAACTCCAATGGCAGCAATAAACAAGTAGTTGTAATTAAATATATATATATATATATATCAATTAAAGTGCCAGTCAGTTAGGCGTGTTGCTATAAAACCTTATGTTGTTGTTGTTATTGTTAATACGGTGACCTTTTCTGTGGGGAGACGTTCATTTATTCGACATAGTTGGAAGGAGTCTCCGGTGTCCGAGCTTTTTCACAGTCAAGAATAAGGCTATGTATGTTCTGGTTTCTTGGTAGCGTGAAAAGCTGTGTTTTCGGATAGACTGGTAAGGGAATGACTGTTTATAGCTGCTGTAACGTAAGCGATAAGAAGTAGTTCTGACAATATTACACGTATCTATAAACAAATTAAAAGGTACTGCATGTCGTCCATCAAAAATGGTCATCTTTTGGGAAATTGCTGTGGTGTAAGGGAAATAAATCACAGTAGGAGTAACTCCACCTCACATCACACCATCATCACCCATCATGGATTATTTTCCCATAACGGCATGACCCCATGTGTTTTATTTCTGGGTAACAGGAAGTATCACTATCAATACCTAAGGTTCCGTCGGTCTATGCTTCACAGACCCCTGTGTTTGGACCGCACTTTGAGATCCATGCCTTTATACTAGTGAGGAGGTGTTCAAATTGATGCAATTCGAAGTTGATACCTAGGAATCGTACATAACCGAACGTTATTAGAACAAAATGCTTCGAGATCGTTTTCACCATCGCGCCTTCACGATTCCGTCTTTTTGCCAGGTCCGCGCGTTGCTCACTGAGGAGCTGCTTGAAGAAACCCGGAGACTGAAGGAGGAGAGTCTGCGCCAGTTCCAGGAAGCGGTGCGCAGACGGGTATCCGAGCAGGCCCGAATACATAAACAGCGGCAGCTACAGAAGTCTTATAAAACCGTAAGCCAAGAGACAGACACAAAAAAAACATGAAGTTGTTTATGAACTAAGTGATAAAAGCAGTGATTTAAAAAAAAAAAGAATAAATTTAAGATTGATAACAGACACACACAGTATGTCATTTATGTTTGTTTGTTTGTTTGTTTGTTTGTTGGTTGGTTTGTTTGTTTGTTTTTTCCTCTAGGTTGAAAGGGAGTGTCGAGTATTCCAGCAGAGCAGTGTCTCCGCCCATCGCCTCACACCTCCGAAGAGTCCGTTTCCATCCTGGCCACAAGGGGAGCTCGCTATCTGCAGCCCGAGTGCACGCTGGGTCACGGCTCAAGAGCTCAAGGTGGCCAGCAGTGATGATGCTAACCAGTACAGACATCAGGTAACATCTGGAACGGGATGAAAACGAATGAGTTTCTTTTATGTTAATTCGTTAGCTCTGCTCCTCATAAGACTGGCGTGTAACAGTAATCATCTTTTTTTTTTTTTTTTTTTTTAGTGCCAAACTCTAACAGCGTTATTATTATTTTCTAATTCTACTTGCTTTCCATTTGTGATGTCTATCTTTGGTTTTCCAGCTTAGCAAAGTCATGAAGCAGGTGAGACACAGACTGGCTGCGTGCCAAACCGTCCAAGAGGGCGAGGACTTGGAGCTTCCAGGAGGAATATGGAAAGTGTCTCCAAATAGAGATGTAAGTCTCACTCCCTTAATCACTGACATGTCTGTGTGACATTTTTCCGCCATGCAGTGTTAAGACCGGTTGTGATGTTTCATGGCAGAAGACTGTCGGGAGAATAATGGAAGATGAGGAGGAGGAAAATGAAGATGGGCTTGGGGAGGAAGAAGAGGTTTTGTTGGCGGGGCAACACGATCGACCGCTTTGTTCACAGAATAGCAAAACGGTGACTTTTCAGAATGATGTGGTAGGAATGTTTGGAATTTCTTTGCATTATATGTAATAGGATTATATACACCAATCAGCCATAACATTAAAACCAGAGACAGGTGAAGTGAATGGCGTTGATTATTTCGTTAAAGTGGCACCTGTCAAGGGGTGGGGGACATATTTATTAGGCAGCAAGTGAATAGTCAGTTCTCGAATTTAACGTGTTGGAAGCAGGAATAATGGGCAAGCGGAAGGATCTGAGCGACTTCAACAAGGGCCAAATTGTGATGGCTAGACGACTGGGTTATCATGATCATCGTCCTTCCTTGGACCACTTTTGGTCGGTACTAACCACGGCATACTGGGAACACCCCACAAGACCTGCTGAGTCGTCTAGACATCACAATTTGGTCCTTGTCAAAGTCGCTCAGATCCTTACACTTTCCTATTTTTCCTGCTTTCAACACATCAACTTCGAGAACTGATTGTTTTTTAGGAATAAAAGACGACTAGGTATACAGTTATAGACAAGTAATCAACAACAGCGTGCTGTGATGCATCCTGACACGAAATAAAGTTACTGTTACCACCCTGAACAGCATGTTCCGAAGTGTCGTATTCCTCTTACACCACAGCGATTTAACCACAGTTCCCATTTTTCATTATTTACAGAACTTTTTATGCGCTTCTAGTTACATTTATACTGTTATCACTATCATCGCTATAACAGCTAGAAACATCTGCTCCCCCACCAGTTGTGGTTTTTTTTTTTTTGCTCTTTTCTCATTCAAAAATTTTTTTTAAATAAACCTTGCTTTACATGAAATATCATGCTGTGATCCATATATTACAGTATATACTGTAAGTTTGCTAAGAACCCACCTGCAAAATAATTCAATTATACTTTTTTGATTTATAGAATTGGTTATTGGTATAAAATCCTGCTCATCCCAGCAAAAGCTCCAAAAAAAAAGTACCTTGTGACATAATTTTTCGCAATATCATTATATCACCCAGGCCACAAATAAAAAAACTTTTTAAAAAATTAAGTTGTTAATCTTCATACATAAAAGGAGACGTGAGAAAAGCTGATGGAACCAGATTTTTCGAAATAAACGATGACCTAGCAAGTTTTCCAGGAAGTATGTGACCGCATGTGTCTGGCTGACGCTTTTCAATTACTTCTCCTTCTTGCTCTTCAGCGCGTTGACTCGACGTCCTGCTGAGTAGGCATTTCTCTGCAGACTTTTTGGAAATTTGCGCATGGACGGAAAAAAATATATATGCGTTAAATAGCGATATATCGACATTGACATCGGAAAGACATGTTGTACTAAGTTGATGTTTTGCCCACCTCTAAGCCCCTGAGTGTTTGAGGAGTATTTGATGGATTTCCTGAACACTGTGCTTAATCTGTTTGGTTAGGTGTGTGAAAGGGTGTCGAGAGAACCACATCCCACGAGCCCGGACTACAGATCCACCCGGGTGCTGTGGCCGAGAGAGGACCCAGAGGAGCAGATGAGACAGGTTAAAACATATACACAGCGTCCATCGTTTAAAACGCCACTTTGTATTTAACTGGGTGATTCCTCTCTGGAATGGTTTCATTTTTAATGAGCCTTTGTCCTCGTCGTTCAAACACCAGCTGGGTTTAACTGATAAGCACTCAAGTGTTTGTGCCCTCGGATAACCTTAACAGAAGCAAAGGATTTTGTCCGTGCTGTAGTAAAGTTCAAAGAGGTTAAAAGCTTGTACTCCCAATGCATGGTGATACAGCTAGAACGTATGTATATAATAATCTGCAAATACAGTACAGATCGTTTGCGTGATATATTTACATGCTCAAAGTGAAGAAGTACAGAAATGAAGCGCCACTGATGCGAGCGAATGATGATTGAGAGTCTTCAGTGTGAACTGAAAAGCCCGGAGTGCACAATTTCTGGCCGGATTTTCATTGTTTGCCGCTGGGCTTCGGTTGCAGTTAAATGTATTCAAAGGACTTTCACTCGACGCTCAATGCTGACGCAATCCTCGGGGTTTGGGAAAACTGAGTTGTACAAAATGATAGAAGCAAAAGGAAACCACATGGAGGCCACATGCAGGAGTTTTGAAAAGAGTTACACATTAAAACAAATACAGACTGCGTTTACATGGACGGCAGTAATCTAATTATTGACCTTATTCTGAATAAGACACTATTCTGATTAAGGTGTTTACATGAGTCGCTTTTAGAATATTCCTTTCATGTTCCCGTTTTACATGTCATAGAACATAGAGCGATTAACGGCACACGTCATTACTTCGAGTATGATTTTAGTCGGATTAAGGTAATCAATAATCGCTGTTTACATGGTAGTTTCTTAATCAGAGTATCGTCTTAATCGGATTAATATCGGATTATTGTTGTCCATGTAAACGTACTGACAGATGCATTAGAAACACGACTTGAAAATTGTGACATTTCTCATTTACAGCCTCGCGGTGAACCTCCCACCACTAAAGATATACATTTCTGACTGATTTTCGGATATTTCTGACTACTGCATGTGTTTCGACGGCATGAAAGATAAAATTAGCCCCACCCTCCAGCATGTGTAGACATCACGGTGCAACACTCGAGTCTAAGGCCCTCCTCCACGTTATTGTAAGATTCAATAGTAACATTACTTTTGTTTCACATTTTTCATGAAATTCGCATGAAAAAACTTTGACGTTTGATCTTTACAACTTGAAATAGTTCTTTAGACACAGCTCCAGAACGCATTCTCCCAAGTGCTAACATCATCCTGGACCCTCTGTGGGATTTCGTTTATTTATAAGTGGCCCAAGAAATGACACTTTCTTCACGTCCTTATGACATTTATACGTTACAAAGTGGACTGTGGTTATTTGAGTGTTTCCTATCCCTAATACACTGTAATCTTATCATTTCAAAGTACCTAAGAAAAGCCATGCGGTGGATTTGGCTAGTTTTACTCGTTCAGGCTTCTGTTTACATTTTTTTCTGGACTGGTAATGAACACTTCCTCAGAGCTGGTGGGTTCTGATCCTTCATGAATTCTGCAAAGAGAAGAACGCTTGTGAATGCTGTTCATGTTTGTCTCTTGGGTAGCAGAGACAAACTACCACTCGACGCCATTGTTTATTCATACAGAGACGCTCTCAGTTCCTGATGTATCGCCGTCTTGTCATGGACTCCGAGCGGGAGCAGGTGAAGGAGCACCAGAGACGCAAGAAACATCTGACGAGAATCGCCAGGTGTGTGCTCAACACTCTCGCTCTTTCTCTCACACACACACAAAATGGTTTTGTTGCAGGCTATTTACTGTTGCCGTGGTGACCATTTGCAGTTCGCAACTTGGCGGAAAAGGCTCCAGAACTATAACTGCGAGTTTATTCGCGCTTCATAATTCTCCTCAGAAGCTTCTCAGTCGTCCGTTCCGCAGTGCCACGTTCAGACACCAACGTTCAGAAACTGTGGTAGAAGTGTGTGTCTGTCAGCTTGTCACGTTAGTAAGGATGAGCGTTCGTCATACAGTTAATCATTTATCTCTCTTCTCTTTTTATTTTCCTCCCTTAGGTGTTAAGTGTGAGAGGAAGATCTGATTCATACGTTTCCTATGCGCTGTGTTTGACAGACTCTTTCCATAACGGCAATAATTTGTGCGAACATGACAGAAAGAACCAAATAAAGTAACCAATGTTACACTTAGATGCTTTCACAGTTGTATTTATTTATTTATTTGTTTGTTTATTTATTACGTGCACAGGATTGTATGTAAAGCCACAGCGCCAATTAGTCTTTTCCACATCAAATCCATCCTTCTATACTGCTCAGAATTTGAACGATCAAGTGAGTATTAACCGGAAGAATTATTCGAAGGAGCGCTCATGGTGCAGATGTTGCCTGATCTTTAGAATCAAGGCCGAGAAGGAGCAGCAGCGGGAGGAGGAGGAGAGGAGGATGGAGCGTGCTCGGCAGCGGGAGGAGAGCAGGAGGGAGCTGGCCGAGAGGGAGCGCCTCATTCTGGAGCGGCTAAGGCTGGAGGAAGAGGAGCAGGAGGAGGAGAAGAGAAGAGCGCGAGTGAAGAAATCCAAAGAGACCACAAGGTTGAGTTGCTAAGACATTTAAAAAAAATAAAATAAAATAAAATAAAAGAGATTAAGCATTAACTGATGAGTGCGTTCAGGGAAAACACACCTGCAGTTGGATCTGTGCGCTATCCAATAACAGTATACAAAAGCATTCAATGGGAATTCTTACTAGCGATGTAAGCGAATATATTTCTCTGAAGGAAGGAGGATAAAAAGGAGGTGGACTGCTCCTCCATTCATACTTGGTAACTGCGTACTTGGTTGCTGGGGTTTAAATTAGGCTACGAATTTGTTTACAAGTTTTACAAACATCCCCAAGTGATGTAGCTGATGTTGAGGAACTGTCAGTGCCAGAATTCACACACACCTTCCATGTCTGCCAAATTTTCTGAGGACATAGTGGTAACGTTCATATTTAACTTAAAACAACCTTCTGGTTTAGGCCACGCCCATTTCATATACAGCAATTTGGAGCACTAAACAGGAGCCATTGTGTTGCACCCCTGTGTGTTACCATCTTTTCTTTCCCCCCCCCCGTTTTGGCTGTAGGTACGTCGAAGCCTTGCGAGCACAGATAAAGGAGAAGCTGGAGCAGGTGAAAGTCGAGCTTCCTCCACTCTGCTGCTGTGGCGAGAGTTTTTGGGATTCTCACCCTGACACCTGCGCCAACAACTGTGTCTTCTACAACAATCCTAAAGGTAAGCAGCAGGCACGACCATGCGACCACGACGGCTCGTTCATCACTCGTCGTGGAGGTTCTTAGTCTTGAAAACAATCCTATATTAAAGCCGGTGATTCGAATTAGAGTTCTAATTGGAATCAATCATTAGAAAATTATTAAACACCTTCTGGCCAATCAGATTCAAGAATACAACATTTTAAATTGGATTCCATTGGATGTTACACCAGTGTAAGACTTATCTACTGCTAATTCAGCTGCTGCGCTTGCAAGTGAGAAAGGTCCAGTTATTCGAGGTCGCTGTTGTGTTTGTAATTCACGCCACGGGCACACCCTTGAGAGCTGGCCCGTTTGAGACCTCTGTTAAACGTCAACTAAACATAACCTAACACCACGAGTATTTCACAATGTCCTGTGAGGTTGAAGTGGTTAAAACTACTCTGATTATCGAAAATCTGACCCTAACAAAGATTTGTGAAGTAACTCATGTGACGTTCCCTGCAGGTTATGCTCAGGCTCTGCACTCGGTGCTGCTGAGCTGCGAGCTGAACGAAGGCGGCGCGGGATTCGGGGGCTTCACGCGGAAAATCGTGCGCACACTGACGCACCACAGCTAGCCTTCGTTTTTTATTTCTGTTAATGCGAGGATGATGGTTTGTCGTTTACAAATACCTCAACATAGTGGACTACTGAAGAAACAGTTTGGTGTTCGTTTGGAAAGGTGATTTTTATATTAGTGAATTCGTTGTCGTGAAGAATGACCTTGTATGAAGGTTTGTGCGGAATCAAATAAAAGTGTGATTTACTTCACCTCAGCTTCTGTACTGCTTTATTGATCACGTTTGGTATTGACCGTCGTCCACACACAGACGCTGTCCTTATCTCTGCACTCATTATGATCGTTCCCTGTCTTCGACTACATATCAGAATGCCCAAATAACCTTTGGTCACCTGTGCGAGCAGCCTACAAGTGCATGCTCAACCCTCCGACGTCTCCGTGATAGCCACCTGCCGAATTGCTGCCTGGGTCAATACAGCGTCAGACTAAAGTCTACGTGGAAATACTCTATTAGATCCAGTGTCCAGACTGGCTGGCAATCAGGAAGTTGCCCTTTCACCTAGACTTTTTTCCAGTCATACACACACACACATACACATGGTTTAGGCAGAAAGTATGATCATGAATGGTCAGATCTTACGTCCTCATTTAGCATAATGGAAACGATTAAAGGGTGGTCATTTCTGTGTTTTATCTTCTCATAAAGGTTGTGTGTAGAACCGTGTCATGAAGGCCTAGCTTTCGCAAAAGGTTCCACAGAGTTGATAAAATGACAAACATTATAAATTAGGAATGAATGCAAAAAAAAAACAAGAGTAATGTTAAAAGGTATCATATTTACAGAGTATTTTAGGGAAGCTTTGGCAATCTATACAAATAGAAACCTAATTAAAGGTAAAAAAAAAAAAAAAATGTAGCTCCTTTTAAAAGACAGAGAAAAAACAGAAATAATAATAAACTAATTTATTATATAGTACTTTTACGTGAGATTATAAAGTGCATTATTTTTTGGGGAGAAGTTTTCCACTGGCTTGTTCTGAAATCCCACAGAGCACTGCAATAAGTTAGTGCACCCTGTAGTGCCATAGCCATCCCAGGACCTTCATGACTGTACGTCCTCTCATTTTTAAGCGTCAAATTTATGATCCATTTTAGGTTAAATCCGTGCTGGGAAAAAAAATCTATAGAAACCATCCACTTCAAATACCATTACATACCATCAGCTAACCATTAAAACCTTTACTTGTCTTTACTGGTATCCACTAGACATAACATGCCACCAGAAGGCAACAAATTAATGGTATTTGTTGTGGAAACCATTAAAATTTCTATTTGGGTTAATATTGGGGCTTTTTTTGTTTGTTTGTTTGTTTGTTTGTTTTTTCTTCAATCTCTTGCTAGTCTGCAAGGCTACACAATTGTGCTAAAACACCATTAGGCCATTGGGAACTCTATAATGGCACTCAATTTTCTTAAGCTGTGATGCATGTGATTCTCAAAAAGAGAAGGAATTATTTTTATTACATCAAAAAGGCAAGAAGATATCCCAGGCACTTAAAGTTCCTAGAGACACAGTTGGCAGTATCGTATCATAAGCTCATTAAAAGCTCATTGTACAGCAGCAAACCTACCTGGGCATGGAAGAAAGAGCACAATTTCACCAAGAGGAATTTGACATTTGAACAGAACAGCTGATATTAGTGCCAAAGACTTGCAGTATGACCTTGATGAAGGGCGTATTGGTGAACACTGTAAGAAGAACACTACACAAGCAAGGACTTCATTCCGCGCTCCACTCTTGATCAAGAAGCATATAAAAAGTCATCTTTGCACAGGCCTATAGAGCACTGGAAGAAAGTTTTACGGAGTGATGAAACTAAACGGGAACAGTTTGAACCCATGGATCAGCAGTACGTCTGGCGTAAGAAAGGCAAGGCTTTATGACAAAAAGAACACCATCCCCATGGTCAAGCACGGACGTGGGTCAGTAGTGTTGTGCAGATTTAGTGTTTTGTTGCTGTAAGAACTGCCAGACTTGACCGTACGACTAGCCTCATTGGTTTCATTGAAATACCAGGCTATTTAGGAGAGCAATGATATTCCTTTAGTGAGCAAACCAAAGCTTTGTGATCATTGGACTCTAAAGCAGGACAATGATGGCAAACATACGTCCAAGTCAACTAAAGCTTTCTTCTAGGATCGGTCCTGGAATGTCCTTTCATGGCCATCTCAGTCCCCATATTTAAATACTACTGAAAATCTATGGTGGGATTTAAAGAAATCTTGTAGCGGCATGGAAACCAAGGCGCACTGACAAAACAGAGTCCAGTAGACGAGATGTCCGAAGCAACTGGAAACATTTACTGAAGGTTATGAAGTGTAAAGGAAGCTCTGCAAAATACTAATGGGTTTGAATAATTGAATCATTTTGCACACGGACATTTGTGGGGAGAATGTTGATTATTTTAATTTTTATGGGTTTCTTTTTTGCTGTTAAGCTATTAGTAATAAACTCAACATTACATTCTCAAAATCACTTGGATATGTACTGAACTTTCTTTGACTGTTTACTAAAGCAGTGGTTTTCAAAGTGGGGGCCGCGGCCCCCTTGGGGTCCGCCAGGGGGCGCCTGGGGGGCCTCAACAATTTGGTGTGAAAAATAAATTCTCACTCTCAGACCCCCCCCCCCCACCACACACACACACACACAATCAATTCCTAATGTAAAGGTGTAAGGTGTAATTATTAATAAAAATTTTAAAAATAATAATAAAAAAGGGATATATATTCAGAAGTCTGTATTTTTAATGTGTTTTAAAGACATCTTGCAAAAGGGGGGCCTCGGTCAAATGTTAATGCCATTTGGGGGGCCTTGACCTTGGAAAAGTTTGGGAACCCCTGTACTACAGCCTTGGCTGATATATTGCACCCTCTAAAGGGTTAACCGGCGGTCGGTGACGTCACGGCAGCCGATCGCACGTGCGCGCGCGTCACCCGGTGCGACTCGGCTCGACTCGGCTCGGCTCGGCTCGACTCGGGAAATGTCGGGACGTAGAGCAGGGTGATTTTGGGGTTGTTGTTTTTTTCCACACATTTATATCGATTTTATTTTAGTCTCTCCTGTGAACACGGGTCAGATTTAACACTCATGTGACGCGTGATAGACGGAGTGACCGAGCGGGTATTAATAGTCGGCGGTTTTATACCGAGCGCAGACCGTAAACATGGAAATCTTCCCACATTCCGAGTGTTTACTGAAACATCCGCGTCGGGAAATAGGCCAAGAAAACATATCCCGGCTTCTTTAGATGGATTTAAAAAGAGGTTTTAGTTAGTGCAGGTTAGTGAAGACCGGGGTTTTTTTTTCTCCAATCTGACCCCGTCGCATTGACTTTCTAATCAGGATTTAGGTTTTTTTGTTTGTTTGTTTGTTTGTTTGTTTTTTTAACGCGTTTATTTTTTTACATATAGATATATATTTTTTTAGATCTTTTATCCTCCGTGCATATTTATAGCCTATAAACGCTGCGTTTTTATTTATTTCTGCGTTTTTACTCGAGAGATGTCCGTATAGCACTAGTTGTTGTTGTTGTTTTTAATCAGTGAATCAAAACAAAAGAGTTGCAAACATGAAATCTTCTCTAGCTCCTGGTATCAGAGTGATCACATCTTTCTCCAGAGACAGCTGGTGAGTGACAACATCTTCTGGGGGGTTTATTTATTTATTTATTTTATTTATTTTTGCTTTCTTCTCTTCTTTTCTTTTGTTCAGCCTTCTACACTGGAAAAAAAAACCCTAGAAATAGACATTCTAATGGTTTCCACGACAAATACCATTACAGTATAATGGTCATAATGAGTCCCTGTGGGTCTCTGTTGGTCATTTGTTGTCTTCTATTGTTTGCGTGTTATGACTAGTGGATACCATTAAGGAGCTGTAATGGTTTTAATGGTTAGCTGATTGTATGTAATGGTAGCCTAGTTGTAGTGGAAACCATTAGAATTTCTGTGATGGTTTTTTCTATTGTTTTTTTTTTTTCAGCAGGGACTGAGGACAGTGACTGTCCTGTCAGAAACTCGAACGTAAATCTAACAGTGATCCACCTTTTTTGGACGACTCCTCTGTGACGTCTTTATTATTAGTGATTAGTGAGTTTGCATGTTCTCCTTGTGCTTTGGGGTTTTCATCCAGGCACTCCGGTTTCCTCCCCCAGTCCAAAGACAGGTGTGGTGGGCTGATTGGCATCTCTAAATTGTCCATAGTGTGTGAATGGGTGTGTGAATGGGTGCAATTGTGCTCAGTGATGGGTCTGCACCCCATCCAGAGTGTCCCCCCGCCCTGTGCCTCGAGTTCCCTGGGATAGGCTTCAATCTTCCTTGTGACCCTGTGTAGGATACACGCTATGGAAAATGGATGGATGGATAATAATACATAAATTAATAATAATAATGCCAAATTTGTTTAATAATAATACCAAAATTATTGTCTTCTGTCTGAGAAATCGTACATTAAAAAATAATAAACCCTTATGATTTAATGATAAGAAACGGCTTTATAACGCGCAGAGGAAAGTTAATGTGAGCTACAGGTATGTGGTGTGGAAAAGGCTGCTTTTACAAGACACACAGACTACATACTGTGTGAGAAGCTCTGGGTTGGTCCCTGTCAGGAAACGTGAATAAGCATGCACAGATTCTGAAGCGTGTTAGTGGTTAGCTGGTTTCCTGTACCGAAGCCAACATTCAGAACTGCATACTAATGCCGAAAAATAGTGTGTTGAAATAGTACAGCATTTACGAAGGCTATTTTCACATCTACCATGACTAAATAGTCAAAAGGCACACATTTCCACTGACGAACTGTACATAGAAACAGAGCTACAGTCAGTAACTCTACGCCTCCTCTTACTTGTATTGTAAATGTACATGATAAAAATGCCCAAGCGATGTAAACACAAGCAGAGGTGGTAAAAGCACCCGAATTCTTTTGCTTGAGTAAAAGTGCAATTACGCATCTAATTAAATCCTCTGGGAAAGGTTCTGGTAAATTCTTCACTCAGACCTTAAACGTCCTCTGACATGTCCGTCACAAAATGGCACATAGATGACACTGTTTTAAAAGAAAAACAAAGTTGTCTGGAGTTCCGAGCTAGAGCATTATTAAGAAGCTAAGAACCCCTAAATATACAAAGGAACCCTTGAAAACCCTAACAGAACATTCAGAAAAGAATGACGTCTCCCTCACATCACACTGATTTTAGTTACTGATGGTAAATTAGTGCCCTTTCACCAAGGAATAACTGTGAGGGAAAACATTAGGAAAGGCTAACAATCCACAGCCTTATTCCTAATCTCTCAAACGTTGTCTAGCAAGATGATCATTCTGTGGATACAAGCTAACTGAATGCTAGAACAGAAACAAGGAGTTGTTGTGTACATTTTGTATTGATCAAGGCAGTTTGTATTGTAGCAGCTAGCTTTTAGCATTCAACTACTGTAGTTTGTATGATCAGAGTTATCATGCTAGCTAACAAGAGCTGTATTTCTGTTTTCTACTGAATGCTAATAGCTTTCTGTCACTCGATGAATACAAAGTGTAGTATAGATTGCAGTGAAGGGTATTGGGTCTCATTCTTGCTCTCATATTTCTGACGTTTGAGATTTGTTAGGAATTAAAATCAACTCCTTGAAGCAAAAATGTTTAAATGTCACCTTGTGGCTTTTTCCGAATATGATGTAGAGAAGTGTAGCGTTTGAAGATGTACTGAGTAGAAAGTAGAGGTTTTTCTTTTGAAATTTACTGAGTGAAAGTCAAAAGTAGAAGTTCTGAGGAAAAACCTCAACTAAAGTACAGATGCTTTAAAAAAAAAAAAAAAAAGCTTGTGTTGGTTACCATCCAACTGAAAGCTACTTTCGAAACCGCATACCAGCGTGCTGCTAAGTTTGCTAATGTTATATCATTTATTCAACTGCTGTTACTCATTTCCTTTCCCCTCAACTTCACACCAAAACAGTTTACTTTGCCGTTTGTAGAGGGTTCTCTTCACCACGCTTCTCCCTAAGCATGTGTTTTGTGGTTTTCTCTTCAGGTACAGAGGCTTCATTCTCTTCCTCACATTCCTGTTCTACACAGCGTACCATCTCTCACGCAAACCTATCAGTATTGTCAAGGTACAGAGCGATTAGATAGAGGTTTCTTTTGCATTATAAAGAGTGTGTGCGGTTGTGTTTCTCTCATTTCAGACATGAATTCAGCATTCTTTGTCATATTAATGTCTCTTTTATTTATTTTTTTTAATTGTTTTTGCAATACTTTCTTAGAGTCAGCTTCATAGAAACTGCTCCTATGTCATTCATCCTACTGACCTGAATGTCACGGACAATTCCACCTGGTGTGACTGGGCTCCTTTTGGTGTGTATTAACCTATATACATTTTCATAAAGAGATTATCAAAGGCTCCTTTGCATAAAAAAAAAATTTCTCAGAACATTTAATAATAGTACTAATAGTAATAAGATGTTAATAACGGGATATGAATAGCAATTATAAAATGGAAAGAAAGAAATGTGAAAATGTCAGCATTTTTAATTTACACTGGTGAAAAATGATGAAGCACGGGATTCTAGTTGCATCGTTCACGGTTTTGAATGAACCCTTTCGTAGTTATTAACATGTACACTCACCGGCCACTTTATTAAGAACGCCTGTACATCAAGAGCTTCAATTAATGTTCTCATCATGTATCAGAATAAAGAAAAATCTCTTGACTTTGATTGTGGCATGGATTTTGGTTCCAAATGGACTGCTTGTAGCACATCCATCTCAATTTGATGTGTTGTGCGCTCTGAGATGCTTTTCTGCTCACCACGGTTGAAATATAGTGCATTTTTGAGTTACTATAGACTTCCCGTCAGCTCAAACCAGTCTGGTCATTCTCCTCTGACCTCTCTCATCAACAAGGTGTTTCAGGATGTTGTTTTGGTTTTCGCACCATTCTGTGTAAACTCTAGAGACTGCTGTGTGTGAAAATCCCAGGAGATTCTGAAATACTCAAACGAGCCCATCTGGCACCAACATCCATATCACAAGTCACAGAGGTCACACTTTTTCTTCATTCTGATAAATGAAGAGAACATTAACTGTAGCTCTTGACCCGTATCTCCGTGATTTGTTTTTTTAATTACGCTGCTGCCACGTGATTGGCATCATGTGTGTACAGGTGTTCCTAATAACATGGATGGCAAGTGTATATGCTTGAGACTAGGGGAAGAACCTTCATTCATTAGTGAAAGGAGTTTTTTGCGGAAGCAAAAACGTGCAGATCTCTCGAAATAATGCTTAAAATATTCAGTTCCCTCTCTGTCTTCTTTCCCACTCGCTAGACCGAGACAATTACCAGAACCTGTTTGGATGGCTGGACAACTGTTTTCTCGTGGCCTACGCCATCGGCATGTTCTTCAGGTATAACAACTGACCAGTCTAGTGTGCTGCTTCTTCTGTTTAACTTCTGTTTAGCGATGTAGAAACCTTAATCTTACGTTCACATCGACAGTGGCATTTTTGGCGAGCGGCTGCCCCTGCGTTATTACCTCACCACTGGCATGCTACTCAGCGGCCTTTTCACAGCACTCTTTGGCTTGGGCTTCTACTGGAACATTCACTCGTTGTGGTACTACTGTTTAGTGCAGGTGAAACCAATCTCTGCATTGTTTTTCCCATCTCTTCTCTTCTTCTCAGAACTATGCAAGTCTTGTGAGTTATTGTTAATGGAAATAAAGAGCTAATATCTGGGTGAGAAAATTTCAACGGAAGCCTCAAATGAAGCAGTAAGCCTTTGTAAGGGAATAATAACAAGCCCATTGCATGGGAATAATGCAATCATAGTTTTTCCAACAAGACTTTAAAAAATTATAGGATTATTTTCAACCTAGAAACACATTTTTCTTAAACATTACATATTGAACCTTTAATTACAAGGCTGTTTCGGTAAACAACTTCACAGCTGCTCAAGAGCTTTATATGACTGACAATTTTAAAAATTATGGAAGTGATACTTGTCACCCATTGTATTTCCTTTTTCTAACTGTTGAAAACTGAGCAAGAGCACGTTTCTTACTTTCAATCAGAAACTCATTTGCATCAGCTCTCTGTTTGTTAAACAAAAGATGGTGTTAAGGTTCGGCGGAATAATAGCATACAGTGCGCTAATCTAACAAAAGTGTGTCACATGCCAAGTGACTGGAATCAAATAGTTTATAGTACAGCTCGTTCTTCCTTTAAGGCTGTGTGACCATATTTACTTTCTCTTTCGCTATAAAATCTCTCTCTCTCTCAGGTATTAAATGGGCTGGTACAGACGACGGGATGGCCGGCGGTGGTGGCTTGTGTCGGCAACTGGTTTGGAAAGGGGAAGTGAGTGCCGATCATGTTCTTTGCCGCTGACTCAGCACCAGCATGTGCTATATTAGCTAACTTAGAGTATTGGAAAATCTGCCTGGCTCTTTCACAGCTAATCAAGCGGTTGAGATAACGCTCTAACAGTACAAGTTCTTTCAGTGTTAGATTGATCTTTCTCGCAAATCTTCATAATTCCTATTTTGCAAAAACACTTCCGTAACTCTCAGTTGCTCAGAAACTTTGTGTTAACCACTGACCGCTGCTAGCTAAATATGAAATATCTGTTGCTGTGTAAAAGTTACGGAAGAAATTCTATATCATTAACATTTTACTTTTAAAGTACTAAATCAAATAAATATTTGGTGGTGTGACCACTCTTTGCCTGGTAAATAGCATCAATTCACTTCCCACTCTGGTGCAGATTTCTAAAGAAAATTGGCTGGTAGGTTTTTTTTGTTTTTGTTTTTTAGATATTTTTTTTTTTTTGAAGAAACTCACATTTCTTCTGTAGACATTGGCTCTTACTTGCTGTTGTTTCTGCAAGTTTCAGACAGGCTCTATCATGGGTTTTCTAGTGCATCCAAATAAGAAATTTAAGAAAAAAACAACAATTTCACTGTGCGCTATAGTTCATTTACATATACAAATGATTTGTAAACGTCTTTTTATTGTCTGTTGCTGTAGACGAGGGTTCATCATGGGAGTGTGGAACTCGCACACCTCTGTGGGGAACATCCTGGGCTCGCTCATCGCTGGGGCGTTCGTCTCAACCGCCTGGGGCATGTCCTTCATCGTGCCTGGCATCATCATCGCCACTACGGGGGTCATCTGCTTCTTCTTCTTGGTTGAGCGTACGTTTAGCATTGTTGTGTAATGAGGAAAACTGAGCGGTTTCAGCTGAAATACATAAGGCATAAAGAAAGGTCACATTTGGCTGTATGCATGGTGTGTGTGTTATATACACATATATAACCTATGATTTGGTGCATCCTGCTCTGTACAGATCCAGAAGACGTGAGCTGCAGCCCACCTCAGCACCATGTAAGGCCAGCCACGCACACGGTGTAGGATATATTCTGTATATATGGTAAGCATTACGTGTTTAAACTGTATATATGTGTGCGTAGGAGAGTTCAGAGCGAGAGCCTTTGCTAAGGACCTCATTGAATAGTGAGGAGATCTTCAATAATCACACGACTGCAGTGGTGGAGGCTGGTGAAGAGGAAGCAGAGGCCATCAGTTTCGTTGGAGCTCTCAGGATACCGGTGAGCATACTTTTTCCCTATAATATCTGTCAGTGACGTGTATAGCAGTGTTAGCATGCTCAAATCCCACAGTTGAAGCGTTAAAGGAGCCGTCAGTAATTTTCATAGCTCTCTGCTTCCTCTGACGAGAATAGTGATTGCAAGGGTAAAAAAAATTTAAAGCCTTTCCCCTATGCCTAAGTGATTCCATCCTCTCTGCTGAAAATATATAGAGAGGTTTTAAACATCTATGGATTTACCATAGAATCTTGCTATGGCCATAAGGGAATGGCCTGAAAACTATGCTTTCATGCTTTCTCAGCTAAAGCAATCATCAAATCTAATGCGAATATGAACCTGGCAAAAAAGCTGATTCACTGAAGGGGAAAGGACTCCAGACATAAAAGACATGCGTTTGCATCTGGTAGTGCATGCTTTCATGCCAACTTTAGTGAACTTTAAACTTTTTCATTTTGTGATCTAATAGAAAACAAGTGGGCAGGACTTTTATCTCTGGTCATGGAGGAGCTGCTTAATATTGCGTAGCGGCTACATATTGCTGGAAAAAAAAATTACCCTGTGATCTCCTCTGTCAACCTACTGTACACTAGGATTGTCTTGTTAACAAGGTTGCCACTGCTGCTAATAAGTTTTTACTTTATAAGAAGAAGAAGCTAAGCAGCTCTGTTTCAGTGTAGGAATGTGAGCAGGGGTTATTTCTGGGACAGAAAAATGTAAACCAAGGGTTATAACGAAGAAAATGGCAAAAGCCATTGCATTGCATTATTACCAGTCACAGTTTTTCCTAAGGTATGTTTTGAAATTAAGATTGGTGAAGCACTAGAAACAATTCTAAATGTTACATACCGCACTTTTAAGCCTTTTAGGGCAGTAACCTTGAGCTTAATTCTGCCTCATTTGCGAGGCAGCTTGGATACAAGCATCTGTCAAATGAATAAGTAATTGTGGTGTAGATTTTTGCCATCAATTTGCAGAATGGTCCAAGTTGTCTGCGTTGGTATATTGTTTTGATTCTGTGTTCAGGTCTTTTCTAAAGCTAGAGTTACAGATGACTTACAGTTTTAACAAGAGACTCGTTTGTCTTGTTCTCCAGGGCGTGGTGGAGTTCTCCCTCTGTTTGCTTTTCGCTAAGCTGGTTAGCTACACATTCCTCTACTGGTTACCACTATACATTGCTAATGTCGGTAAGAGACTCTCTTTTCAATAACGTTCCTCATGCACCACTACAACACGTTTTATATCTAGTTGTACGTTGCATCACCTTTTGTTATGAATCCTTTCTCCAGCCCATTTTGATCCTAAAGCAGCAGGGGACATGTCTACACTCTTTGACGTTGGGGGAATTCTGGGTAAGCAGAGTTGTAGTATTGCTTAGTTGTAACGTTGCCTCAAGGCTTTGGGAAATTTATAATGATGCATGTATAAACGTGCATGCATTCCCCCAAATACAGAAGGTGTTTAATGTGTGTGTGTTAATGTTCTTCATTCCAGGTGGCATCCTAGCTGGGCTTGTTTCAGACTACACCGGTGGGAGGGCGTCCACCTGCTGTGTCATGCTAATCGTTGCTGCTCCTATGGTGAGTGTGTCAGTGATAGCATGGGTGAGAATTACTGAAATTACACAATGTGCTCATCATTGATTCTCTTATTGATTGCATTTGCGTTCTCTAACTTTAGCCCTTTCTATAAGTCAAAGCCTGGCTTTCTAAATCAGTGTGAACCAAGAGTTGTAAAAAAAAAAAAAAAATGCAAAACAAACAAAAAACTGATTTTTGCTCTTACATTAAGATATTTAGATGGAAGGACTGGTGCTGGGAAATGGCTTTGGGATGAGTAAAGCCAAAAAAATACATCAAATATCACTGGGATTTCAAACTGTCAGTCATTAAACCTCTGTTCTTAGATGTACCCTAATAAAAAAGGGGGAAGAGCACACTAATTCCTAAATAAATGGCACTCTGCCCTACAATGTCCATATGAGCTGTAAATTACAAAATGCTAAAATAGCAAATAGCACTGAGAATAGCATAGAGCTGGAATTTAGACAATACAAAGCTACCCTAGCGCTGGAACCTGCAAAATGCAAAGCTAGTATATATCTGCACAGAACACAAAGCTGGCATGGAGCTATACCAAACACAAAGCTAGCATGGAGCTATACTAAACACAAAGCTAGCATGGAGCTATACTAAACACAAAGCTAGCATGGTGTTATACTAAACACAAAGCTAGCATGGAGCTCCACAAAATACAAAGCTAGCGTGGAGCTATACTAAACACAAAGCTAGCATGGAGTTATACTAAACACAAAGCTAGCGTGGAGTTATACTAAACACAAAGCTAGCATGGAGCTATACTAAACACAAAGCTAGCATGGAGTTATACTAAACACAAAGCTAGCGTGGAGTTATACTAAACACAAAGCTAGCATGGAGCTATACTAAACACAAAGCTAGCATGGAGTTATACTAAACACAAAGCTAGTGTGGAGTTATACTAAACACAAAGCTAGCGTGGAGCTCCACAAAATACAAAGCTAGCATGGAGCTATACTAAACACAAAGCTAGCGTGGAGCTATACTAAACACAAAGCTAGCGTGGCGCTCCACAAAACACAAAGCTAGCGTGGAGCTATACAAAATACAAAGCTAGTATATTGCACAGAATACAAAGCTAGCATGGAGCTATACTAAACACAAAGCTAGCATGGAGCTCCACAAAATACAAAGCTAGCATGGAGCTATACTAAACACAAAGCTAGCACACAGCTGTACAGAATACAAAGCTGTCATGGAGCTATGCTAAACAGAAAGCTAGCATGAGCTGTACAAAATACAAAGCTAGTATATAGTTGTACAAAATACAGAGCTAGTATAGAGGTGTACATATACAAAGCTGCTTGAGAGAGGCTAAAGTCTAATTTCTCTGTGGGTGGAAAAAGTAAAAGGAACAATTTTTGTACTGTATTTTTGAAACGGCAATATTTAGATTATTTTAGGACACTGATATTTTCTAACAATGTTTAAAAAAACAAAAAAAAACAGAGCTGTATTTTCTGTACACTCTGAAGGTCTGAGTGACCCTGGAAACGACTGAAAGTACATGAAGGAACACACCACTTCCTTGGTACTGCATGAGATGGACTACTCGTACGAGTGCTGTTCTTTTCACACATCCACATGAAAACACACACATCCCACACCCCGCAGTTTGCTCACAGATTTTAGCACCCAGGCAAAATCTCACGCCCACACCGCAGCAGGGTGTGTGTGAGTTTACCCGTGAAACCTGTGAAAACAACTGAGCAGATTTCTTTTCACTTCTTTTCCCTAATTCTTTCTTTCTTTTTTTTTTTTACTTTCCTCTTTCTGTCGCTAGCTGTTTCTGTACAACCTCATCGGACAGCGCGGCGTGCCAACCACAGTCGGTGAGCAGACACACCCACGGCCTCATCTGTTTCCTGCAGATGCTGTGATCATTTATTTATTTGTAGAAAGTGTACCAAAGACTAAAAAGACACAGTAAAACTTAATCCTTAGTAAAGCGTAATCCTCTTTATTTTTCTCTCTCACTCTCTCTCTAATCTTTTTTTCTTCCAGGTATGCTGCTGCTTTGTGGTGCTCTTGTGAACGGACCCTACGCCCTCATCACCACGGCCGTGTCAGCTGACCTGGTACCGTTCAGCCTCTTTCTCTTACTTTTTTTTGTTCCCCTCGTACTTATCTGTTTATTTAGCATTTTTGGAAGGAGTCTCCAGTGTCAGCACTTTGTAACAGTCAGAAATAAAGCTGTGACTTTCCACCATTGGAAAGTTTTCATGATGGACAGTCATGCGTTTTTCTGATTTCTCGGTAACATGACAACGTCAGGAGGCAGGGGAGGGAACGACTGTAATGTTATTCGTAACGTTATTTGAGCGTTGTTTATTGCTGTATTAACGTAAGTGACGGGAACTAACATTCCACAACGTTAACGTAACTATAAATGAGTAAAAACTATGACGTGTTTTTCTTTCATTGCAAAAAAAATATAGCAAATTGTTGTGGTACAAGAGGAATACAACACTTGTACATAGAAAATGAATTGTCTGTCGTTTGTTAGTGTTGCCACGGTTGGATATCAGCAGTGTTATAGGCTTAAGCTTCAACCTCATACTCTGATTTTGCCCTTCTCTGCACAGGGAACCCACGAGTGTCTCAGAGGAAATGCCAGGGCTCTGTCCACTGTAACAGCTATTATTGATGGCACAGGATCAATAGGTATGGACCAAATGTCTTCTTTTAAATAAGATTGTGTATCTTGGGGTTGTTTTGGGATTTTTTTTTGTTTTGTTTTTTAAAAATAAGCATTTTTTGTTGTTGTTTCACCTGTTGATCGTTACATTTTGTTGCCAGCAACAGAAAGTTGACTAGTTGTATTCTTCCACAGTTTACTGTAAACTGATTTGTTATGCATGGCAGGTCGAGCCACGTGTATTTTCTCAGCTGTGATTTCTGTCCACCAGGTGCTGCTGTTGGGCCTCTTCTGGCCGGTTTGATCTCTCCCACTGGCTGGAATAATGTTTTCTACATGCTCATCACTGCTGATGTACTGGCCTGTCTGGTAAGCGTTATAAAGTCTAAAAACAGTGTATAAACCCATAACGGTTTACAGAAATTATTCTGCTTAGTACATCTCACATTCTCCCATTTGCATTCTTCTTCTGTTTTGTTTTGTTTTTTCCTTCTTGTTTCTGTAGCTGCTGTCCAGGCTGGTGTTTAAAGAGATCCGAGGATGGTGTGGCTACTCTACAAGACCGAGAGGGTGAGAATTATGGACTAATACTTATGTAGTTGAGGTTAAGGTCGTAAAATTATATCATCCTGATTAAAATATATTAGAAGTATTTTAATATAACAGCAATAATGAAGCACGAGAGCCTTCGGAATAGGCCGCTTTTAAAGATTCACAGTCAGTACGTTTACATGGACAACAATAATCTGATATTAAGACGATACTCTGATTAAGAAACTAGCATGTAAACAGCGATTCTTGATGACCTTAATCCGACTAAAGTCATACTCGAAGTAAACACAAATGGAATTAAGACGTGTGGAGTATTCCTGTTTTAGTCGCATTATTGACGTGTATTACAGACATGTACACACCTTAATCACACTATTAACGTCGTGTGGGAGTTTTACCCGCATTTTGCGACAGGACACGTACACACACGGCAGCGCTCAACCGTTTGACGGCAAATAAGAGAGCACGGCTGCGTCCCAAACCGCGTACGTACCTACTATATAGTAGGTGAAATACATGTATTTCTATATACGATATAGTAGGTAAGTATGTTTTTTCAGACGCAGCCCACGGCTTCAAGCAGTCGTCTATTTGCACGTATAGCATGACAAATAATTAACCGCACTTGAAGCTTTCGTAAAATTAAAAATGAAACACCCAAAACTGTATACGGTACCATAACGAAGACGAACTGTATGTTGATACGTGAAATTCTGGAGGGAACATCATAATGACGTGCCGTTAATCGATCTATGTTCTATAACATGTAACACAGGAACATGAAAGGAATCTTCTAAAAGCAACTCATATAAACACCTTAATCACAATATTGTCTTACTCAGAATAAGGTCAATAATTAGATTATTTCTGTCCATGTAAACGTAGTCAGTGTCAAAGTCTGGACTTCCCTCTTTATTGCCTTTTTTATTGCTTTTTATTAATGCAGTGTAGAAAAAGTTGCATGTTGTAGATGGAGTTTTTTAATGAAAAAAAAAGTTGTCATCAAAAAAATCATCAACTCTTTAAAGCCTGACATAAAAAAAAACTGTTTTATCAGTTGTTGTTTTTTTTAATCATTTGTAGTGTAATTGTACTTCACTGAACACCTACTAGAGGGTGCTAACAGGTACACAACACGGTATAGGAAATCACATTGGCATAGATAATGACGACAACGGAAATTGTAGGGTTTAAACAAAGCTATTAACCCAATTCAGAATAAATGAAAAGAAGTTTTCAGAAAACATTTTTTTTTATATCTATATAATAACCATGCTATCCTTAAGGAACAACCTCTTCAGTCAGGTTCTTTGTGTTCTTGCGTATTCTCACACAGGGTGTTTTTATGTAATCCATGTCCTCAGGCAAACCGAAGTTTATTCCTGTAAGAATATGAAAGAGGCGAATGTGTACGGGGGAAAAAATAAAACCGGTTTCTGTTGTGACGTCATTGTAATTATCAGGGTCATTTAAAATTACACTTTTGTATTAGAATAATAAATTTTTTTTTTTAGTACTTTTCAGTCAGTGCTACCGTCTGACCCGCAACCAAGCCGCATGTCTAATTAGTAATATTGATAATTTCCGGTCGTTTTATGGTTCCTATTAAATCAGAAGAATCTAATGAATAATTGGGAAGCGTTGAGTTTTTGTACCCTGGCTTGATCTGCCTGTTTCATTTCAGGTTCAAAGAGATCTGAGGTGCCTGCCGGACGACTGAATATCACACCTGCAGCGGGGAGGCGGCGGCGGCGACAAAACAACGAAATCAAGACCCAATTTCCTGATCCATCACACAAAGCTGTTGGTTTTTTTTTGTTGTTTTTTTTAAATATATATTTTTAATTTGAATACAGGACACTTTTATCCTTTTACACAGAGAAAAGAAACAATAAGCCCAGTGGTGTGATGAAATGAAATGATTGGGGGTGGGGGGGGGCGAGACCCATTTTGATGTACAGGGGAAACGAAAAAAGAATAAGAAACAATGAAAGAGAGAATCAGAGCTCCTCGATTTGAACCCTGGGTGATTTTAACAGAACTGTGCCTGATTTTTTAAAAATTATTTTAATCATTAAAATATGCCAGCAGTGCATATTTGCTTTTATCCCATGTCTCCATGGTTACTCTAAAAATCAGGACCAGACTCGACTGTCTCTTTCTGTCTCACACACACAAACACACGTTTACTCTGTTCCTTATTAATTCAGGTGCAGGTTCTTAAGCACATGAGTATGCTCTCTAAAGTGGCTGCCACCCACGTGCAGCAGCACTATATGACATTTACAGCTTGCTATACACACACACACACACACACACACACGCAAAAAAAAAAAAAACACTATTTTTCGTGTTACTCTGACATTCTCTCTCAGAGATTGGGCTACAGTATTGTTTTGGTGCTTTAGCCTGTGGGACATGTTGGCTGCTGAGATGAGCCCGATTTTGCTGTGCAAACATGCTGAAATGAGTTTGGATAAGCTTTACGACATAATTACACTATTAAATCCCAAACCTTATATAACCGAATTATCTTCACAGACCCTGTATTCATAACTTCGTTCGGTTGCAACAAGCACTTTTCGACTTCACTGTGGAAGTTAAAATGAAACTAACATTCCCTTCGAATATACTGCAAAGTCGATCATGTATTAATGAGAATCTTTGTAAGCGTCAATGCTTTATTTAAAAGCTCATGATTAATAGCAATGTGTGTGTGTGTATATATATATATATATATATATATATATATATATATATATATATATATATATATATATATATATTAGGCATGACTTTATTATTTATTAGTACACATTGTGTGACAGTACAGTGAAATCAGCTACAATGGCAACAAATTGAAATATCTTTCAAAGACAAAAATGAAACACTTGGAAGTAAACAGAGTGTTGTGCTGTTTGTTGTCTGGAGTGATTTTTTTTTAGGAGCCACATTGCATTTTAAGACACATTGAATTGTAACACGTTTAAAGTATTTCATTCTTTAGTGACATGTTCTCATGTTGTGTGCACTAGAGTTCACTTCATTTTGGCACATTATCTGCTTGTCACTTGAAAAGTAGAGTGCCCTTCAAAAGTATTGGCACCCTTCATTAAAATGATTGTATAACACAAACAACAGGAGAAACCATTAAACCCTGGAACTATACTAAAGTATTAACATGGTGATATTCAGGGCGTTATACTGTTGCTGTAATAAATTAGATCATGATTTGTTTTGCAGGAGCATATAACAGGGAGGGCAGTGTGGGTATGCAGTGGGTAGCGTTGCCGCCTCACTGCTCCATGGTCCGCAGTTCGAACCTAGGCTCGGGTTACTGTATATATGGAGTTTCACGTGGTCCCCCCGTGTCCGTGTGGGTTTCCTCTGGGTTCTCCGGTATTTTCAGTTGAATTTGGGGAAACCACTTGAAGCATGCCTTGTGTTGAACAATTCCGATTGCTTTTGTTTGATTTGTTCATTGCAAACAGCTGAAAGTCTTGTCAATTTTCACAATAAACCTGATGTGCAATGGTTGAATAATTTTGATTGCAACTCTAATGCATAATCAGATTTTTTTTTTTTTTACCTATCATCTAAAGCTAAATAACTCAAATACAAACAAATAATGTCAGCATGAATTTAATTGATATGAAACAGTTTGTTTTGTAACCTCTGGGTTCTGTGGGCAAGAAGAAGAAATAAATAAAAAAGTCAGTAATTATGATAGTACACATTTGTCTAATGTGATTAATATTTGAATGTTTGAAGAGTCGACTCCAAAGCCCTAATTCCATACGATCAAACGTTGTCATGTAATACCTTTTTACTGCACAGAGAACAAAGAAATTTCATTTGCGGAATCGGAGTCGACTCCAAAAATCTGCGGAATCGATTCCTCAACACCTGAAGTGCACAGGATTAGGAGTCGACTCCAAACTCTGCAATCGAACAGAATCGTATTTTAAGACCAGCCTCCAGCTGGAGCGTTTCCAGGGCAGCGCGCGTGCAAGTGGGCGGGGTATTTCGGCCCCGCCCACATCTCGCGCGCCATGAATAATCCCGCGCTTTCCTCTCAGCTTCCTCAGCATCTGTGAGTTTAAAGCCTGAGGGAAGGTGGATGGCACACACACAGGTGGGTCACCTGGCCCTTACACTAGCTTCTCCCTGTGCTTTAACAGTTCTTGAGGTTAGTAGATACCATAACAGTATTGTTTACTTTCATTTTTCAATATTATTTTCGAGTTTCTTTAGAGTACAGCAGATGTTTTCTGTTACCTCATGTTGTATTTCTTCACTGCTTCATGTTTTTTTTTCTTCTCTTTTTGCATAAGGTATTTAATAGGCAATATATGAATTTTCAACAATTGCTTTTTTTTTTTTTTTTGGTTTTCCAGAAGGAAAGGTAGCAATATCTAAAAAAAAAAATTAAAAAAAATCTCAATAAAGTGTCATAATGGGATCCAGCTCTTCGTCCTACGCTCCTAAAACCGTGTACCTGGACGTAGATGGAAAAGTTCAGAGGGTAAGAACATTTAAGAGCTTTCCGTGATGAACCTTCTGGTGTTATGACCATCTGCCAATACATGTTTATCTGCAGAGTTCAGTTCTCTGACTGAGGAACTCCTCAAATGTGAAAATAATTGTATATATCCATTGTATATCAGGTGGTAGTACGTGATGGAAAAGAAAAAATACAGTAATATCACCATATCTCTAACCGCACAATAGAAGTGCTGTTTATATGGCAGCTTGTTGGATAATTTTACGATGTTCTATGGGTTAAAAAAAAAAAAAAGGTCAATAAATAGACATTTTTGTCTAATGTTCTTTAATATTTTAATATTTAAAGAGCTGATTCCAAAACTCTCAATCCATTTTTGTTTGTTTGGGTTTGTTGATGTTGTTGTTGTTAGTTGGTAGTATCCAAGCACCTCGAATCAGAATTTGTGTCCGGTGGAAAAATGAATCAATAAAACAGCCAAACGTTTGGTTATATACCAAATAACCAACTCAACAAACTTAAAATCAGTGCGTCAGGATCGTTTGCGTTTGGGAAATCAAGCCAAATTTCCCAGAGAAACTCATCCGGTTATTAGTTACAGACCTCAATAATGCGATGATTAGTACAACATATCCCCCCCCCCCCCAGTAGGGCACTTATGTTGTCTGGCGTTAACAAAAAGACTCGTTCTGAGTCACAGGTGTCTGTGGCATTCACAAGTTGCCATACAGTACCATCTGCAGAGAGCAGCTTGATGAGTGTTTATTCACAAGATCACGTAGACCTCCAGTGGAGATTTTTCTTGGCAATTGTTTTGGTTTAAATGGAAGAGTTCATGTAAAAATTAACATGAAAGAATGCAGTGCGTTTGTAATTATAAAGCGTTTATAATTAAAAGAAGCGAGCATGAGAAATAATAAAAGTATGTGATGTGATGATTCTGAATTTGCTTTCCGGTCATCTTCAGGTCATTTTCAGTCGACACTGCAGTCCGTGTGACATCAGAGAGTTGCTTTGTACGTCGTCCAACATCACCAGGTCAGTATTTTCTATCAGCCATCACCTATTCGGTTCATCTATCCCATAATGTTCTGATAAAACTTATGTAATACTGTATATATATTTTTTCCTGTGCAGAAACACGCCTATTCTTTTAGTAGACGCAGAGGGAGCACTGATATCTATCGACCCCACCATGCCTACAAACTCGCCTAAGTAATCCTTTTATTAATCTAATTACAGCGACTATAAATTATTTGATATAATTACACACATATTTCTTTTTCTCTTTACAGCAACTTGTATAAAGTAATGCCCCATTCCAGTCAAGGAGGAGGTGAACACAACTCTTTACGACTAAATGTGGTAGAGATATGATTATGCTAGACATCTTTAGTATTTAAATAGTTTGTATTGCGATGATAAATCAATTGTTAAACTATCAGCGTAAAAAATGTTCTGAACTTACTGACATTTTGGTGTAACAGGACGGTGTAGGGACAATGTACAAATACATTGTACAAAATAGAAGGGGTTTTTTTTACATATTGCTTTTAATTGTCTGAAAAAATGTGTATTCAATTTTTTTTTTTTTTTTAAAAAAAAAAAGGTCAATAAGTATTTAATGTTAAAATAAATTTAAAAAAACATTTTTTTTTCCAATGATGTCTTTACGCTATCAAAATGATCAGTATTTCTAAATGAACAGTTACACTGAAATTTGAATAGGCCTAATTTCAGCTGATCCAATTTAAAACAACTTTTTGACTCTATGACTAATTTAAAAAATAATACAATTGTATCTTAATATATTTATATATACATTTTTACTTAATATAAAAACTCTTTTCACTACATCAGTGATTTTACCAAGTACTAAGAAACATTAACCATCTAATTTTCTCTTCTAAAGAGAAAGAAGACATGTTCCAGAATGTTCTCTCCCAAGTGGCGGAGCAGTTCAGTCGGTAATACATTCTAGCACAAGCAGCACCAAAAACGTCCATCCATCCATTTTCTGTACCGCTTGTCCTATGCAGGGTTACGGAAAACCTGGAGCCTATCCCAGGGGACTCGGGGCACAAGGCAGGGGACACCCTGGACGGAGTGCCAGCCCGTCGCAGGGCACAATCGCACACACACGCACACACTCACACACCCATTCACACACTATGGATAATTTGAAAATGTCAATCAGCCTAAGATGCACACCATTTGGACTGGGGAGGAAACCGAAGTACCCGAAGGAAACCCCCAGAGCACGGGGAGAGCACGCAGGCTCCGCGGAGCGGAGACGGGATTCGAACCCCCAAACCTGGAGGTGTGAGGCAGGCGTGCTATCCACTAAGGCACCAAGCCCCACCCCCCCCCCAAAAAAACAACTTATTTCTGCATTATTTTAATTTCGTATTTTATTCTGAGACACTTTGGTAATGTAGGATCTCTCTGCATTAGGGCTTTCAGAATAAACGAGCTGAAGACGGAGATGACCAACAGGCTGGCCATGCTGGAGAAGAGAGTCGAACGTGAGCCTCGATCCTGTTTGGCTTTGAAATTCAAAAATCAAATAAGATCAATTTAGAAATGAAATTGTGAGCTTGCCTTTTGCAGTAGAGGGCCTCAAAGTGGTAGAGATCGAGAAGTGTAAGAACGATCTGAAGAAACTAAGGGATGAGGTGACCTCTAGAGGCGGAGCAAGGTACAATTCTAAAAAAAAACAACTCTGCACCAGCAAATTAAAAACGGTCCTATATTCAGATATCAGTTTCAAAACCAGATGAAGTTCAAGTTGACATTTGCTATAATCAGTATTTCACCTCCTACAGCCTCAGAAGCACTAATAACGTGGAACTTTCTGGACTTTGCTTAACATTTACTATATTTTTTACTAAATATTTTTACTCATACTGTAGTATAACACTGTTTGCAGCAGTCATCTATATAAGCAGTAATAAAAGGTTTTTAATAAGTTTGACTTTAGTAATAATATGTATCTCATTTTTATATGTATAATATAAATCTCATTTAGCTGGTCCATCGATAATCGTGCACTATTCATTTCCACTCAATATAAAATGTTGTATTTACATTTATTTTATTTACATTTATTTGCTTCCTAAACAGGGTGAACTGCAACTGCAAGTACAATTTCACAGACGACGGGAAGAAACTTTCTCCCAGACGTGATGTTCCAAGTTATCCAAAGGTAAAAAAAAAATAAAAAATTAAACATGATGGGTCGGCATTTTAAAATTTTTCATCCTTGAAACACAAACGGCGTATGTACTTGATGTAAATGGTCTTGATGTCGTCCTCTCGTCTACACAGTACACGCTTTCCCAGGAGACTATAGAGACTCTCAAGAAGCCCACCTTTGATGTATGGCACTGGGAGCATAATGAGGTTTGCCAGCATATGGATGGATGTATATTAGATATACAGAGTGCATTTGTTTGGGTGTTTGTTTATGTTTTATTATCGGTTTCCATTGGTGTTGAGCGATGAAATCTCATGTTTCTATATTTACAAACTTCCATTCTGAACCTTACTTTCTGTTTGACGTGGTATTGACTTTAGATGTTAAGCTGTCTGGAGTACATGTATCATGATCTCGGACTCGTGAAGGAGTTTAACATGAACCCCATCACCCTTAAGAGATGGCTGGTAAGATTCAAGTCCATTCTTTTGCACTAAACATGCACCTTGTGACCAATAAGATCTGTAGCACAGTGACGTGAAGAAATGCTGATCAATTACAGCTGGCGATCCAGGAAAATTACCGTGACAACCCGTTCCATAACTTCCGTCACTGCTTCTGCGTCAGCCAGATGATGTACGGAATGATCCACTTGTGCAACCTCCAGGTGTGGACATCTCTGTGACCCATAATAATACAATTCTTCTTATGATGCTTATCTAGGATGTGTATACCTTTTATAATATACTCACGCCATTGTTGTTCTCAGGAGAAGCTGACTATGACTGACATGTGCATTCTGATGACGGCAGCAGTGTGCCATGATCTCGACCATCCAGGATACAATAACACGTACATCTCCAACTGTCATGCTCACGAACACAGTATAATTAGCACAACTTCAAAACAACATCGCAATCATAGCAGGGATCTCTTTGTCCAATAACACTTAAACAATTTTTTAGATTACTATTATTACTGTTATACCACAGCTCTGATGAATTCTCCAGTCTGCCTGGTCAGAAAGTGTTGGTTGCAGTTTCTAGGAAAAATCAGGTGTGTGTGTGTGTATACACATACATACACACACTTATACATATATAAGAATAGAGAAAGGCTGATGAGAACACGAATGTTTGTAGCTGCTATATCGTAAGTGATAACAAGAACTAACTTGCACACATTCAGCGACATTAAATGTAACCATAAATGGATAAAATGTATGACATTTTGTTCGTCATTCAATTTAAAAAATGTAATCGTTGGTATAAGAGGAATAAAACACTACAGCGTGTTGTCTTATTAGAAAATAATCAACTGTGAAGTGTAACTGTGGTACATGTTCATTTGTTTTCCCTATAAGTGGTCTATTCCTTAATATTTTATCATGTTTGATACTTTTATCTTTTTTTCTTTTCCCCTTTATGCTATCTGTGCCTGTCAGACACGGTGAAGAAGGCATGGCCTATCATTTTCAGAAGTGAATACTTGTTTCGAGTTGTTTACTTACTGATTCTACACGGTAGATTTTTTTTTCATCACGTCAAGATGCACATGGTGTCATCTTGGATGGATTGATACACACCTATATTATTCAGTGCCACAGCAGTCGTAATCCTCGTTAGATGTCTTTTTTTTTTTTTTTTTTACTTTGTTTATATTTTTCTCTGTGACCAGGTATCAGATTAACGCTCGGACAGAGCTGGCTGTGCGCTATAACGATATCTCGCCCCTGGAGAACCACCACTGTGCAGTGGCCTTCCAGATCCTCGCCATGCCCGAGTGCAATATCTTCGCCAACATCGAACTCGAGTCCTTCAAACAGATAAGACAGGTACTGCAACCCTACTATAGCTATACATCTGCCTATGATGGAGTTTGATTGATTCGGTTGTATGGCATTTTTATAACGTATGATGCTTATGTCTGCTACAGGCCATTATTACTCTTATTCTAGCCACTGACATGGCCAGACATGGCGAGATACTAGATTCCTTCAGACAGAAAGTGGACAACTTTGACTTCACCAACGAGGAGCATGTCAAATGTGTGCGTATTCTCCACATTTATTTCAATCTGTGCCCTTAAAAAGCTCGACAGCAACCCAAGCCGCCTGTTTATATTAAATTTGCGCAGTTCTCTTAGCATGGCGCTATTAATGGTATTAACATTTGTGGTTAAACGGTCTCTTTATAATGTATGTGCTCAACACATCTTTTTCCAAATGGCCGAGCAGCTGAAGATGGTCTTGATCAAGTGTTGCGACATCTCCAACGAGGTGAGACCAACCGAGGTGGCCGAGCCATGGGTGGACTGCCTGCTGGAGGAGTACTTCATGCAGGTAACTCAGCCATTTTGTGCAATCAGGACTGCAGTTCTTTAAAAAAAATTTTAAATGAGCTGACTTGTATTAAAAGCGCTTTGAAATTTGAATAAAACCTTAGCTTGAGTTGCGCCGTTGTTGATCCGGTTCGCCGGTCAAAAACGAAGAGAAAGACTCCAATTATTGTATAGTTTAAGTATGTAAGAAGAAATGAAAGCGTGTGGAGATTAGTTTGCATGAATTATTAGCACGCTGCATTTTTTGAATGTAGTATTTTTTTCCCCATGAAATTGATGTGTCATTTAATCTCGTCTTGCTATTTTGTATTGATTTCAGAGTGACAGAGAAAAGTCGGAAGGTCTTCCTGTCGCTCCTTTTATGGACCGGGACAAAGTGACCAAGCCAACGGCACAAATTGGCTTCATCAAATTTGTTCTCATCCCAATGTTTGAGACAGTCATGAAGGTATCCACGTGCCGCTTGAATACTACATTAAACAGTCAATATTTTGTAACAAAGACATTTAACGTTATAGCTTATACCACAGCGCTGTTGGATTCTTGAATCTGATTGGTTAGAAGGTGTTGATTCATTTTCTATAACAGCAGCTCCGACAGTAGTTCTGGAAGCAAGGCATAAAAAAGGCATATAAAGCCACAGGTTTATATTAATGCACTCATTCTAATACATTATCATTGCTTCAGTAACAGTATACACAGGGACCTGTAAGGCGAACATCCCATGTGAACAGATTTAAAAAAACAAAAACTAATTGATGGTGAAGTTTCCTGTGAGGAGATGTTTATTGAGCAGTATGGAAGGAGTCTCCAGTGTTAGTGCTTTGTAACACTTAGGGGTAAAACATTTGCAGTTTATTGGTAACATGACAAGCTGCATTTTTTTCTTTTACTACCTTAAAATAAAAACCCCGGTGAAGGAACTGCTATAACGTCAGACATAACAGGAACTAAAACGTAACTATAAACGGATAAAAAAATGTGATTCTTTAATAAATAAAAAGTAGTCATCTCTGGCAAATTCCTCTGGTATAAAAGGAATAAAGCACTTCCGGACATGCATTGGCTAAGCTTACTAATGTCCCAAAAAATGTTATTTTGAATGATTAATGTTCAAACGATTTTCTATTATTGTGTTTGCAGCTTTTCCCTCAGATCGAGGAGATCATGGTGCAGCCGTTGCGAGACTCCCGTGACCACTACGAAGAACTAAAACAGATTGATGATGCCATGTCACAAGTATATCCCAAGCATAGCACACATCTCAACACTTGCACAACATCACAGTAGATATTGAGATGTATAGTACTATATGCTGTAAGTTCAGGGCTGTTAAATCGGCTCGGGAGACCCGAGCTAGTGTCAGTCTAAATGATACGCTTTATCTCCAGGCCCAGAAGAAGAAAACGGAGAGCATGTCATTAGGAGGAAAGAAGAAATAGACCCTGCTTCTTTGTCACAAAAAGAGTAAGTTTCAGTGTTCAGTGAAGATCTTTGTGAAATGAGGGCATGACCTGGGAATGGTTATGACCACCAGGGAAAACGACCGATGTGTGTTTGATGTGGTGTTTGCTGAGAAAGAGCTTTGTTGGAAATAGCATGCTGCTGGAAAGTCACAAGCCCTGTTCATTTACATGCAATGGAAAGGAATGTGCGTTCATGCTTCCTTTCTATTCATTAATTTTTTTTATTAATCAGGTCTCTACAGGAAGTAAGGGATGTGCTTCAACTCGTTTAAGTTGAGAAAGGAAATCAACAAGGAAAACGTTATGAATATATGATTGATTCCATCACGTCTTTTCGAGCTGCTGTATCACAGGGCAGCCGGACACTCGGAGGAAAGCGCTGTCTACCCTCTTCCACATACATAAGCTTACAGGCGGCCATGATTGTCTATTGTCACTGTGATCGAGAGAGCATAGCGCCCTCTCTCCTGACCAACGCGATCTCATGATCTCCCAATATTATGAAGAACGACTTTTCAACCATACCCAGATTTCCAAACTAATAGAAATAACAATAACCGCTTACACTGTTTTACAGGAAGTTCAGCGTAAACCGGAGTCTCATGGCCGGATGACGTAGCATGGATTTGTTCTGGTGCCCCTTGTGTCCTTTTTCTGAGATGGAGTGGGCTTCTCCTGCCCAAGCCTTGCAAGCCTTGAACGCCCGTTCTGAGAGGACAGATTTCTCCATATCAGATAGATATAGTAAGACACCATATGTGAGAGGAGCCTTAAGAGGACAATGAATCGTTAGCGTTTCAAGATTTTACAGCGCATTTTATAAGGTAAGGTTGAGAGAACATATAGCGGGAGCAAAAATTCATTCACTTGTTTGAGGATGTAACAGCTGAAACGGTGATTTCGTGGTGTTGTGATAAAGGAAGAATTTTAAGTAGTTTGTAAAATAAAAAATTAAGAAGAAAAAAAGCAAATGTTGAAGTATTAGCCAGCTGGCATTTATATTTATTTGTCTGATATTTATAAAGGGAAAAGTTCACCTTTTTTGGAGTGTTGTTTGATACATTTGAAAGGTATTAAAGGGAAACAATCAAATGGTTTACATTCCTTTATAGATATTTATATACGTTTTTGACCCTCAAGATAAAGTTGTTGTGTGAGAAAAAACAAGAAAAGTAGGATGTGATTTGTAAAGCCACGGTGCATTCAGACATCTACAAACACCCATGATTTGAGAGAACGAAAGCTGAACGTGGCGTTTCAGTGTCTGAGCGTATTTAGGCGTTTCCAAATCAGTGGAGCACACAACTCAGTAATTTACATCATATACATTTGTAGTGTTACTACAACTAATATTATTGACAATATGGAAAATGAGCATGAGAGTTTAACTGCAAATTGTGGCTCGAGTTTCACACCCAGGTTTACTTTCTTAATAACAAGATCTGCCAAAGAAATGATCCTTTTGTTGGAAATTTAACATTTAGTTCAAAGATACCTTGGAAAACACAATTCTACGGATGTGCCTCGTTTTGTACGTACATACAACCTGTTTTAAGAACTAATCTCTTTTTAAATATGACGACCGAAGCAAATTGATTTACGTGAGTTGGGCTTTTAAAAGCTTTTAAACTTATTTATTTACTTAACCAGAATGTCGAATCCTCAAGGTACTATATTACTTTGCTGTTGTTGTTTTTTTTGCTATTATGTTTATGTTTCCAGTATTTTTCATTTGAATCGTGTTATAAGTCTTAACTTAAAGCTCAACATGTCAAAGCTCACACCATGTTATACAGATCTGGTTAATTATGCAGTGAATGCATTGCAAGCTGTATGATATTTACATATTTTTCCCAGCAGAGTATAAAACCACTTGCAAAATTGTTTTTAATTAATGAATTTATTATTTATTTATTTATTTATTTATTTATTTATTTATTTGACACAAATTGAGATATGTTGGAGCTGAAAGCTCATCATCTGAATTGGTTCTCAGGTATGTGGCATTATTTGGCAACACACTGAAAACTTACCTGATGTTTTGTGTTGTAATCAGCAGCATTTTCTAATGTCTGTGGGTTTTACGTGGGAAATCAGAGTGATCGATTATTTTACCGTAGCACGTGTATTACTGTAAACGTGTGTTGATTAAACGTGCTGCAAGTTTGAGTTGAAATGTTGGCCAAGTTAAGCAATAAAAAAAAAAAAAATCTTGTGTTTTCATATTGAGTATTTATTACTGAATCACAACCTAATATTATCAAAACGATCATGCGTAGAAGCAATATGAACTGGATTTTAATTACTATTTTGTATTTGAATTTTTGTTGTGGTACGGTTAGGACGGTTTAGAAATGAACAAACCCTACGGGTCCTGTTAATACTGACTGACACATTTGGCACACTTAATGCCTGCACTTAGTGACGTCTGCTTGTCATCAGATCTGTCAGTTGAGGTGGATGTTAATACCAGGTGTGAACCAGGCCAACTAACCTATGTGAAGAGCTTTGACTTCTTAGATCTGGTCTTCTGTAAAACTGTAACCTCAACTACACTCACAAAATCAGGGCAATGATCACATTTCAACAACGTGCTGCGCTGTTTATATTAGATTTTAACGTGACTAGGATTAGACCATAAGACACTTCAAGAATTAGAATGAACCCTTGTCAGCCCTTATGGACAATTTTGTCTTTTTCATTTTGTTTTTTTTTTTTTTGTTTTGTTTTTTAATCATTTTGTCGGTGTTCATGCAAACAACATAAATTTTGCAAGAGGTGTGTATTTTTATTGGAATTTTAATATTTCACCCTCATTTGCTTTCGTAAATTTATTTTAAACAAGGTACACAAAATAGTTACACTCAGGATCTTAAGGACAAAAATGTCCCCATCGTAACCCGTTCAAACGGCAATATTTAATCCCTGTGACATTTAAGCATAAAATCATGTATTCTCTGTTAATAGGCTTTTATTTTGTTGACAAGGTTTCAAAACATTGAATTTTTTTTAAACATTTCTGAAATGTGTAGTATTTTCTCAGGTTTAGCCTCTGGGGAAAATACATCCTTTTCCTTTTGTCTGATTCTGCTGTATTATAGAGCGCCGCAGACCAACTGAATAAATGATGCAGCTATTATTGTGTGTGTGTGTGTGTGGGTGGGTGAGTGTGTGGGTTTTTGTATGGATATCAGAGTTGTGGTTTGTATGTTTGTACTGAAAATTTTAGGTGTGTGAACAGTTTGAAAGAAAGAAATGATATCGTCCTGGAAATCACAAATCCCACCACATGTGTACGAGTCAAAGAAGGTTCCTGAGCTTTGAAGATTTTTGCATTATGTAAAGAAACCGGCATTTAAAGGGTTAAAATTCTGAAAATGATCGAATGTTTGGTAATTAGGATCAGAACTGAACATAGTCAGTGAAGTCAGTGAAAGTGGAAAAAAAAAATATGAATATATAATATTTCTATCACAGTTTTTTGACATGGACATTTTTATTCTTTATGGACCTGAGTGGTACGGTTTTAAAAAAAAATTTTAATCTGACACTGCATAAAAAATATGAATGCATCAAAATGAATGTTGTTGTTAATCATTGACATATCAAAGACTGTAATAAGCAAAGAAGAGAGGAGGGCCAGGTTCTGTGTCCAAAACAAAGAGATGGCAGTGTGTCAGAAGCGTATGTTTAAACTTTAAACCTGTTGTTATGTGGGCTCTTATCTCCCAGGTGGGTTTGACATGTCCATTATTGTCTACAGTGCTTTTTAAAAGAAGTCATTCAAAACCAATGGCGTTTAAACATAGACTGAAAAAAGCCTGTTTTTGACTCTCTTTCTGTGCGTGTGTGTGTGTGTGTGTGTGAGAGAGAGAGAGAGAGAGAGAGAGAGAGATTTCTCTTTATGGCCAGCAGAGGGAGACATTTTCCACTGAGCATCCCTAATGACAAGAGCCCCCCCCCCCCCCCCATATCTTTTGCGACACCAACTGAATTTCAATACAGTTTTAACACCTGCTCATTAACTTGCCCTGCCATTTCATTTGTTTGGATTCTAACTCAAGTGACTTAAAAAAAATAATAAAAATCCTAGCTCAAGTAAACTTTGAGACATGTGGAACATTTGTGTGGTGGTTTGGGAAAACCCTTCTGTGACATTTTCTACTGCACATAGTTTTGAAAATACTGGCTTTCCTGAATTAAAATGTATGTACCTTAAGGACAAGTCAATTATTTTATACGTATATTGTTTTTTTTACACTTCATATTCTGGTTAAAGGTTTTGTTGCAACTTCACTGAAAGATGCTCGCCATCCTCTACATTTATAACCTTATCTACTGATGGAAACTAATTATAGGTGTACAATAGCGCATGAGTTCTCACTTTGATAATCAGCATCATCCATATCAGTCTCTGTCTGACTTTGACCGGAGTTAAAAGTCAGCCACAGTGTTTAAACACTAGCCTGGTCATCATCGCTTCACCCAACAATTATTCATTCTGTCACTTCTGTTCTGTTGGCAATATTTCTTCTTATTAATGTCTTGTTATTAGACTTAGAGGATTTACTTTTTCCACTAGTATGTTGGACATGTTAAACCAAAGGCCTTTTGTTTCC
Source organism: Ictalurus furcatus (assembly GCF_023375685.1). Taxonomy (NCBI): domain Eukaryota; kingdom Metazoa; phylum Chordata; class Actinopteri; order Siluriformes; family Ictaluridae; genus Ictalurus; species Ictalurus furcatus. The sequence goes on from NC_071282.1 coordinate 3,867,565, forward strand.
AGGCAGGACGTTCTTGTCCACTGGTGTGAAACGAACTAACCATTTATGGCAACTTCCTGATTGTGTGCATATGTGCGTGTCTTTTTTTCCTCCTCCTCATTAACCTGCATGGTATAAAATCCTGAAGATCTCTCTAATAGCTCTCTTAGACTCGTATTGTATTTAAAATGTATTATATTAAGATTTAGCACACTAGCCTCAGACCTGAGTGGTGCATTTAAAACACCAATTCCGAAAAAGTTGGGACAGTATGGAACATGCAAGCAAACAAACAAAAAGAGTCATTTGAAAATTCAACTCACCCTGTACTGTATTGAAAACACATTATTTGATGTTTTACTTGGTGAGTTTAATTTATTTTTGAAAACATACACTCTTTTCAAATATGATGACTGGAACACACTCCAGAAAAGTTGGGACAGTTGACGGTTAAACGTTGTGTAACATCAGCTTAATAACACTTATTAAGTGTTTAATAATACTTATTAAACGTTTGGACGCGGAGGAAAGACACCAGTTGGTTAAGTTTAGCAAGTGGAATTTTCCCTCATTCATCCATTATGCATTTCTTGAGCTGCGCAACTGTACGGGGTTTTCGTTGCCTTATTTTGCACTTCATAATGCACCACATATTCTCAATTGGAGACAGAGACAGGTCAGGACTGCAGACAGGTCATGCTAACACCCACACTTTCTGCTTCCACAACCATGCGCTTGTAATCCGGGCAGAATGTGGTATTTGGACCTGACGCTGATAACAGCTTGGCCAGTCCTTTTCAGAGAACACGACGTCTCTTTTGTCCAAAAACTATTTGAAATGTTGACTCTTCGGACCACAAAACACGATTACACTGTGCTACTGTCCATCTCAGATGAGACCAAGACCAGAGAAGTCACCGTGCTTCTGGACAGTGTTGATGTACGGCTTCTGCTTTTCATAGTAAAGCCTTAACTTGCATCTGTGGATGTAGCAGCAAATGGTGTTGACTGACAAAGGTTCACCAAAGTATTCCCGAGCCCATGTCAGTACATGCATTACCGACTAATGACGGTTTTTAAGACATTGATGTCTGAGGGATCGGAGATCACGTGCATTCAGAAGTGGTTTTCGGCCTCGCCCTTTACGCACCGAGATTTGACCGGATTCCTTGAATCTTTTAATTATATTGTGCACTGTAGAAGGTGAAATGCCCAAAATCCTACCAATTTACCTTTGGAGAATGTTGTTCTTAAAGTATTGGATTATTCACTGACGCATCTGTTGGCAGATTGGCGAGCCTCGACCCATTCATGCTCTTGAAGGATTAGGCCTTTTTTAGAGGCTCCTTATATACTATGATTAGATGATTACCTCACCTGTTTCACATCACCTTCTTATTTCAACTTGTCACATCGCTACTAGTCCTAAATTGCCCCGTCCCGACTTTTTTGGAACGTGTTGCATGCATCACTTTCAAAATAAACGTTTATCTTCAAAGAACTATGCAGTTGATTAGGTAAAACATCAAATACCTTGTTGTTATACGTTTTTTTGTTTAAATACCAGTCAAAGTACATTCGCAAATCACTGCTCTTTGTTTTTATTAGCATTTTCCATACTGTCCCAAACTTTTTCGGAATCGGAGTTGTAGTTCCACAAATCAGAAAAGCAAATTAATATGAAATAATACCATTAGCAATAGCAGAGATAAAAAAAAAAAAATCAAAGTTGTGCAGACAAGTAAGCCAAATCAACGTGAGGGAGAACCAAATCCTCCGTCACTCCGTCCTGCTCCTGTTACAGACGCTGCTGATTTACACAAATGCATCTCAGCCAAATTCTTTTCCTCTCAATTTGCAAAATAACACAAATCTACCATTTGCATCCACATAATTTTTCTGAAATGAATGATAACCGCCAAAGCATTTGCACAGTATGAAAACTCAGTATCCTAAATTTTTTTTATTAAACCAGTACTACGCACTAATGTTAAGCCCCAATCTTGATGTTATGTAAAGTACTACCTCCTTAATCCTTTGTATACAAATCCTTTGTGTGCAAAAGTTTGCATATCCTCAGGACACAACAAAGGAGACAAAGAAATGTCATTTATACAGTCTCCTCCAAACTATTGGAACGGCAATTCCAATTCAATTGTTTTCCCTGTAGACTGAAGACATTTGTGTTTGAGATCAAAAGATTAATGAGAAGAGAGTATAAAAGTTCAGCGTTTATTTCCTGGTATTTATATGTAGATGTGTTAAATGACATGGAACATAGCACACCCGATTTGTAGCCGAGCAAAAATATTGGAACAGGTGTTGCTTGTTTCCCAGGTGTGTCATGTTAGATTGATTGTTTAAACATTAAATAGCTCTGAACATCTACTCTTTGTTTTAGCCTTCACCTGTGAAGAATGCATTTGTTGTTTAAAAAGGATAAGCCAACTTGAAGAGAGCTGTCTCTGGGAGAAAAGCAAGCTGAGAAAAGAAGTGCCATTGCACAAACAGTGGGCATAGCCAATACAACAATTTGGAATGTCCTGAAAAAGAAAGAAGCCGCTGGTGTACTAACAACCAGATATGGAACGGGTCAGACAAGGAAAACAACAACAGTTGATGACAGAAACATTGTGATTGTGAAGAAAAACCCAATAACAACAGTCAGTGTCATCACCAACAACCTCCACAGGGCAGAGCTGAAGGTATCACAATCCACCATTCGAAGAAGACTTTGAGAGCAGAACTATAGGGGCCATATCACAAGATGCAAACCACTCAGCAGCAGTAAGAATCAGAAAGCCCGGTTGAAATTCACAAAGTAATACAGAGATGAGTTCAGAACTCAAAAGTTCTGGAACCAAGATGAACCTCTACCAAAGTGATGGAAAGGTCAAAGTGTGGAGAAAGAAAAGATCTGCTCATGATCTAAAACATACAAGCTCATCTGTGAAACATGGTGGAGGTAGTGTCATGGCTTGGGCTTGCAAGTCTGCTTCTGGAATGTTCTCACTAATCTTTATTGATGATGGAACTCATGATGATAGCAGCAGAATGAATTGAGAAGTTTACAGTCACATTGTGTCTCACAATGGACAGACAAAAATCATCCAAATTAATCATGCAGCAAGACGATGACAAAAACAAATACCCAACTCAACAAAGGATTTTACCGGGGAGAAAAAGTGGAAGGTTTTAGACTGGCCAAGTCACCAGACCTTAACCCAATTAAGCAGCATTTCACCTCCTGAGGAGGAGACTGAAGGGAGAAACCCCCCGAAACAAACAATGACTGAAAGAATCTGCGGTAAAAACCTCGAAAAACATCACAAAAGAAGAAATCAAAAATTTGCTGATGTCACTGAGTCTCAGGCTTGATGCAGTTATTGCAAGCAAGAGATATGTAACCAAAGTGTTATCTACTTTAATTTACTTCAAGACTTATCTGTTCCTATACTTTTGCTTGCCTAAAAATTGGGTGGGCTGATACAAAAGGTTCTATGTTTTATGTTGTTTAACACATGTAAGATGTAAGTACCAGGAAATAAAAGCTGAAAATCTGATCTCAAATCCAAATGTCTTTGGTGTAGAGCACAAACAAATGAATTGGCCTTGCCATTCCAATAGTTTTGGAGGGGGCTGTAGCAATAAGACAACAATAAGTCTTGGTATTGATAATGATAAATGATTGCATGTACCTTTCTAAATGTGTGAGAAATCTTCTCTAATAATATTGTATGCACATGTTTTGCCTTTATAGCTGGTTCAACACTCCCCTGTCTGAACAAAGCAAGCTTTAAAGTCACTTTTTTTTTTTAATCTTCATTTAATTTGAGGCTCCATTTGGTGTTACATTGCTTTGTACATCAAACAACACAGAACAGAGGCAAAGCACATTTATTACAGTAAAAGTTCATTACATTACCCCCCGAACTACCCCACCCCCACCCCCATTAAGCAGCTCAAGACCCCTCAAAGGTGTCCAGATGGTCTGAAACACTACACGAGCTCACTCCAGAGGAAAAAGGATCCCAAAGAACTTCACATGCCACCGAAATTTATGTGCTCGAGTCATTCCTTGTCTTTGACGGGACATCACATATGTGGCAAGGACGACAAAGCTGGTACTTATGGTAAAGCCATGGCTGAAAGGATTCAATCCTAAACATGAAAGCAGAAATATGTTGTATGCTGGAAAACATTTGTCTTTATTATTATTATTATTATTATTATTATTATTATTACCTTAATTTTGTTCATTATTGATATCTCATTGCGTTTTTTCCAGCAGGAGAACTGTGAACCAGGCCAGACTGCAGACTCAACACTCCATTCACTACACATTCGTTCCCCTGTTGACCCTAAACACTGTAAATTATTAGCACAAAGACTTGCAGAGAGGCCCGGATTTTCTCAGAGCCAAAGCTGGTATGCCAGAATGAGCAAACTTAATGCACTTAAATCTATGGTTCATGATTAAAAAAAGAGAAAAAGATCAACATTTTAATATGAATTATTTAATAGTGTTTCCTTTTATAATAGTTTAATAATGAATGCATAATTTATCAATTATATCAGATACTGATTACGTGATAATCGACCCAGCATTATGTCATTTGAAAGATTCATTTATACATTTGTTTATTGTTTATACATTTGATTAGATCACTGATTTTTAAGTCGATAGATTATTAAAAATTGAAATGCCAGTTGAGTGTGTACCAGTGACACTGAATAGGCAGAATTAGGCACTATCCTTCAAGACTTCACCCCAGCAGAGAGTAGTCTGGCACCAGGGGTCAAATTCTTCTCCAGGACTGTTTCCTTAGCGAGAGCTTCAACACCATGACTTCACACTAAACTCCTCCAACATGGGTTGAGCTTGAACATTTAATCTTTTTAGTACCTCTGCCCCCTTTCCTAAAAGCTATAAGGTCCAATATTAGCTGTTAGTTCTGCAGTACGAGATGTACAGTTAATATGGGGGAATCTATAATGAATATAGTGGATAAGATGTTGGACTACTGATCAGAAAGTCATGATTTCAAATCCCAGCAGTGCCAAGCTTCCCTTGAGTAAGGCCTTTAACCCTCAGCTGCTCAGCTGTAGCAGTGTAAGTTGCTCTGGATAAGAACATCTGCCAAATGCCATAAATTTAAAAACAGATTACCGCTAATCAGGTAGATAGATAGATAGATAGATAGACAAACAGACAGACAGACAGACAGGTAGATAGATAGATAGATAGATGGACAGACAGACAGATAGATAGATAGATAGATAGATAGATAGATAGATAGATAGATGGATAGATAGATGGATAGATAGATAGACAGACAGACAGGTAGATAGATAGATAGACAGACAGGTAGATAGATAGATAGATAGATAGACAGACAGACAGGTAGATAAACAGACAGACAGATAGATGGATAGATAGATAGATAGATAGATAGACAGACAGACAGGTAGATAGATAGATGGATAGATAGACAGACCGGTAGATAGATAGACAGACAGGTAGATAGATAGATAGATAGATAGATAGATAGACAGACAGGTAGATAGACAGACAGATAGATAGATAGATAGATAGATAGATAGATAGATAGAAAGAGAGATAGATAGACAGACAGGTAGATAGACAGATAGATAGATAGATAGATAGATAGATAGATAGATAGACAGACAGGTAGATAGACAGATAGATAGATAGATAGATAGACAGACAGATAGATAGACAGACAGACAGACAGGTAGATAGATAGACAGACAGGTAGATAGATAGATAGACAGACAGACAGATAGATAGATAGCATTTATTATAAACAGCATTTATTTTTTATGCATTTTATCAGCTGAAGATAGAATCAAACAATTTTGTGTGTGTGTGTGTGCGTGCGTGCTTGTGTGCGTGCGTGCGTGTGTGTGTGTGTGTGTGCGTGCGTGCGTGTGTGTGTGCGCGCGTGCGTGCGTGTGTGTGCGTGACTGTGTGCGTGCGTGTGTGTGTGTGTGTGTGTGTGTGTGCGTGTGTGTGTGTGTGTGTGCGTGTGTGTGTGTGTGTGTGTGCGTGTGTGTGTGTGTGTCTTTAAGAGCGCCCACTGAAGTTCGGAGGAAGTGACGGCGAACAAAAGTGTGAGAACTGAACTAGGGGGAAGGGGGTTTAGGGGGAAGGGGGTTTATGGGGTTTGGGGGGAAGGGGGTTTGGGGAAAAGTTACAAGTCTACGACCAACAGAGTGAGGGGCAGAAAAACTACTAATCAGTCGAGTGTAAAGAAAATCAGTGTCGGCGGTGGAGAGATCATGAAACACTGAAGTGTGGGAAAGAAGAAACCTTTTTTTTTTTTTGTGGGAGGGTTTTGTGCACGCGCGTGTAAATCATTGTTTACATTTCACTGGGACTGTTTCAGTTATTCAGGCGACATGATGAACTATTGTTGTGTTAAACGACCTGGGAGCGACTTTCCCCAGTGTCTCTCTTTGTACTAATGTACCCGTGTAGTATTTCCCCGACCTCACTCCGGATCAGTCTGGTTGTTTTGGCTCTGTTGTTGTCGGTGAGTGTGTGTTCAGAGCTGAAAGTGCTGGTGCGGTTACCCGATGGTCAGGTCACTGCAGAGACTTTAGAGTCGGACAGCGAGCGGGACATCATCAGTGTAGAGTTCAGGCACACAGACGGCACTCTCATCACCTTCCTGGCAGATTTCAAGCGGGTGAGTGGACACACTGAGAACAAAAAAAAAATCAATAACACTACACATAAGACTTCAGGTAAGAGAGTAAATAATCACATGGAGACAAACATTAATCACGCCTAGTGATACTCCAGTGACACAGTGTACCAGCTGTGAGTAGCTACATGTAACTCTTTACACCAGGGACCTGAGGGCTTTAACCTCTGATGATCCTCTGAGCCTGTGACATATAAACGCAGGATAGATATTGTGCAAAAAATGCTGTCCAAAATAAAGCGTAGAAGGCAGAAAAAGCAAGACAACACACATTATATCATTTATATCATCTACAACATTGATAATAATAATAATAATAATAATAATAATAATAGACTACCCTGCTGGGAAAAAAAACGAAATAGAAACATCACAGAAATTCTAATGGTTTTTGTTACAAACCATCAGATAACCATTAAAACCATTACCATTATTGGTCTTTAATGGTATCCACTAGACATAACATGTCGCCAATGGAAGGCAATAAAATACCAGTAGAGACCCACAGGGACCATTACAGTTTCCATTAAAACCAGTACAAATTCTATGAGAGTTTCTGTTGTTTTATTCAGCAGGGTACTACTACTACTACTTCTACTACTACTACTAATAATAATAATACAATATTAGTATGTATTATAAAGCACCGTTCATACATTAAATGCATCTCAGAAAAGCTTGCAAACAAAAAAAGAAAGTAGAAAATAAAAATGTAGAGATACTGAAAATAACAATAAAGTGACCATAAAAGTATATGATCACATAGTATTAATATATTATTATATATAATACTCTGATATATATTTATGTTAAAGTAGTATTTTTTTATTACACCGTACATGTACAATACCTTTTTTGGACAGTGAGGTTGGTAATGTATATTAACCTTTGACACTCAAAACCTGGGACATTATCGGCATACCTTTGGCAGTAAAATTCAAGCTCAGGATCGTTCACACTTACTACGACAATCCCATTTCATCTGATATGTCTAACAAATCATTGTATTTGGTGATTTTCAACCAGTTGAGTCGTCCCCCCCCCCCCCCCCCCCATCTGCAAATCAGAGTCCACTGGTACTTCTCTCCAGGATGACACATCTCCACCGTCCACCTTACAGAGCGTCTTTGATACTGCCAGTACATTTTGGTACATTTTTTGGCACATCAGCTGGAGCTGATATCATATATCCCCAAGCTGTTCTGGAACAGAGTGTCTTTTCTTCTCTGCCGAACAACTCAGTTGGCCTCCAATACCTCCATGCATGTGCTTCTCATCTGGTTCATTCAGCGACTGCAGGAAAATAGTTATATTATTAATAGTAATCGTAATAGTTATGGTATGGCAGAGCACCGCAGCCAAGTCATTTCAGAACAAGAAATGGTGGTGAAGGTATACCTGTATTCTTGAGAGAACAGAAAACATCCACAAGGTTCTATGCCACTAGCTAAACTGCCTGTATGTAGTGAAGTGTCAGTCAAGCTTAGTCAAATTAGTTGGGTCAATTAGTAAAAAAAACCCATTTACCACATGCATTACTCATCTAGGTGTTACTTTAGGCTTTTTGCACACACTAATTCAAATTTGACGTTTTTTCCTAGGTCAGGTGTCAGGTTGAACTTGTGACTCAAGCTGGTGTGGCACATGTGCGAGCAGGTGGCTGATACAATAGTGGCATTTTCTACCACTTGAGGTTGTGTTGAGATAAAACGTCATGCCATCCATTTGCAATAAGATACAGAGATGAGCTCATGCCACATAATTAAGGACTCTGAATATCCATGGAACGATCATTTAATCAAACGTAATCCATGCCATTTATGGAAGTTCTATATATGCACAGTTCATTGCCTGCCATACGGTCCTTGCCTTGTGGTATAGGAAAAACTCTTCAGCCATTTCAGTGCTTTATATGTGTACTATTTATTAGTCGAGAATTTGGAGTATGCACCTCAGGCCCTTTTAAGACTTGGCATTAATTTCCATGTCTGGCAATCTGAGACCAATATCTGTTCACACCTGGTATTTTCATTTGTTTTGAATGTGTACCCACTGACCATTGTGATCACATTTCATCAGTAGCAGGGTTGCCAAATCTGACAAAAGCAACCTGGTGTCACTTTAAAACCATGCGTAAAAACTGCTAACCAATAGCAAACAAAAGTTCGAAGTGTTTAGTGTCATTTTCAAAGTAAAACTGTTGGGTGCTCAGATCAGTCGGTAAAAGCTTTACTCATGCTGTTATCTCATATTTTGTGCCAGACCCGCTCATCTAATCACAGTCTTTTGTTTTTACACAATCGCAGAAACAAAAACAGATTGATTTCCCTGCTTTTGCGCTTGTTGGCTTTATCCTATCTTGTTTATTGTGCCTAGTGGTATTCTTTAACCATACAGTGTTTTTCTACTTCTTGTTCTTTCTCTTAACTATTAAATGCTTCTGCTCCTACCAGAGCTGCCATTTGAGTGTGTACCAGTGACGCTCTGAATAGGCAATATTAGTTACTATCCTTCACCCCAGCAGCCAGTAGTCTGGCACCAGGGGTCAAATTCTTCTCCGTGACTGTTTCCTTAGCGAGAGCTTCAACACCATGACTTCACACTAAACTCCTCCAACATTGGTTGAGCTTGAACATTACCCTTTTTAGTACCTCTGCCCCCTTTCCTAAAAGCTAAAAGGTCCAATATTATTTCTTAAGGCTCTCAAGAATGTCACCTCTCTTAATTACACTTGCTCCTATTGGCTCCTGCTACTTTGCCTTGAAAGCTGGCTGCTTGCTGGATTTAGGAAGAAGGTAGCACTTTTGGTCACTAATGAAAAAGCAACTTGCGCAGACTTTTAAAGCTTCAAAGTGCACTCGGTATTCCACATAAATGAGCTTGCTAGTCTGCACCCCACAAAATGTGGGGTCTGTAGGGCAGCTGGAGCCCTGGGGTCAGAGAAGGAGGTTAGGTTTGAGTTTCATGTTTCCTAGTCAGCTGTTCATCTTTGAGCCCTCGATTGTCTGCAACTTCATGTTCATGTTAGTTTTAGACTCAAAAGCTCCGCCCACATACAAGAGAGAATCTGATACTTACTGTACACTTAGCTAGCCACAGGCTTCAGGATCTTGGTGGCTGTAATCTGATTGGCTTACGTGTATGCATTTTCTGTACACTAGTTTCTGACAGGAAAACTTTCACATATGCACCGATAAATCTGTTTGAATCAAAAACCTGGTGTAGTTGCCTCCTCAGTGTGGTTCGTTTGGACAGGCGAGAGCATAGCAATCGACCAAAATAAGCGGTCGGAGACTACTTGTTCGACTAAAAGTATCATCTGCTTTAGACGTGGCGACAGGTGTGATACCGCTCTAACCAGCACTGAGACAAGTGTGGACTGAGAAAAGTTTCTGCTTTATATTCTGCTTAGGATTTCTGCCCCTCTTCTTTGCACATTATTTGAATTGTTCGTGTGCCAGTTTAAACATCATTAGTTGAACCACTGTATTTGCATTCCCTAAATTAAAATCCGACTGAGATGACAGTGCTGTGATGGACTCTTGGCAAGCTAATGATTCCTCCACGAACAGCCCACTAGGCGGAATATGTCAGTCAGATCTATTGCTGTTAATTTTTCACAAATGTCTACAAACAGCTTTCAGTCTCCCAACACCATGTAAACGACGGCCTACAGCTATAGATTGCCATGACTTGATTGACATTTTTATGGACCAGCGTGAGGACATTTGAACTATCAGTCCATGTTGCTTTGTTGATTCTTGACAGTTATTGTGTATTTTCTCAGCATGTGAAGATCCTGCGGGCGCTGGTGCTGGGGGAACCGGAGCGGGGCCAGACACAGTACCAGGGCCTGTGTTTCATCAGCAGGCTAGAACATGGAGAGATCATCCCAAGTGAGGCCATGGTCAGACTGAGACAGGTCAGACATGGATCGAACTGATACACTAAAAGAGTCAATCCCACCTATTATGATTAAGGATAATTAGCCATTAGCTTAACAACAAATTGGTGGGTATTAGGTGTTTTTTTTTTCTTATGTTAACTTTAATTTTTGGTTAGTCTATTCTATTTTGGTAGGGCCAAACAAATGCCCTAAAATGCTATGTTACTGATTGAACCTTGTAGAAAAACCCTCATGTGGTGCGGACTGCCGAGGAGAAGCGTGCTCTTGAGCGGATGAGCATGAACATGGCAGTGAATCTGACTCTATCCTGGCCCCTCAGCTCCCATATCCGCAGCATGTGCCGCGACGCCCAAGACTTCATCTACACACGGGAGCAGGACGTCAAATACTGGCTAGAAAAGGGTTTGTGTTTGCTATATGGAAGGCACTCCCTTATTAAAAACCTGTACTAATAAATGGATTGTGTATTGTGTTGATAATGGTGCCATAATGAATAATGCATAATGCTTTTTCATACACCAGTGGCTATCACTGAATGAAAACTAATGGAAAACGTGAAAGAAAATGCTGAAATGTTTTACTGAGGTGGATCTCTAGGGGCCTCATGATTTGATTGGATTTCACTTCAAGGTGCCAGTATGTGATTTCTGACCGGCTGAATCTCAAATGATGTTCCACTGGGTAGTTGGTGTACTACTACGATTTATACTTGAATGGGTAACCTCATTTTAAAATCATATTTTCGATATAAACACAATTTTTTCTCTCTTATAGCATAGCGAACACATCATACTTCGTAATCCATTGGTTGTTACATGTTGGGAAACACAAAACCTTCTGTCCTGAAGGACTTCCTGTGTTGGAAAACATAAACAAAGTTACAGCTTTACCACTGGCACTGGAGATTCCTTCCAAAAACGCGTCTACAGTTCACTCGCTGTCATTTTTTTGAGAATATTATAAAATCTCTGTGCAGGTGTGGACGCCTCCATATTCAAAGTCTTCCCCCAGGACGTCGAGAGTGCAGGCCTGCCGAGTTGCAGCGCTACCACGGATCTGTGGCAGCCGTGTTCGTGTAGCTACACCCTGAGGCTGGAGTGGTACCCGTGCATGCTGAAATACTGCCGTGGCCATGGCCCGAGCCCATACAAGTGCGGGATCAGGAGCTGCAGCAAGGCTTACCGCTTCGACTTCTACACGTCACGCAAGCAGCTGTGCATGTGGGACGAAGAGAGCTAACGGTGCCACTGTATACGGATCACTAATAATGTACCGAATATGAGTGTTACACTAAAGGTTCAACCTTTGTCTGGAAAAAAATTAAGCTGGGTAGCAATGAGGTGCCTTCAGATAGGACTTAATAGTACAATGGTTCTGAAGTGTTACTTTAACTTTTCTTTATTCAGGAGGATTCGTATTATCATCACAACTCCAGACTCCAGTATCTTCAGGTTTGCCTTAAAGGAGGAAATTTTGACTTGAGCAATCAAGCCAGGTCGTTACGTTTATTTCCGCTCTCACTACAGAGTAGCCTCGAGGCAGAAAGTCACATGACCGATAGGTTAGGCGTGTAGGTTACATTCTCGCCTGGGAAAGAGGCGTTTGCTTGGATTCTGCAGGAATTCATTGTTGACATTGTAAACATCACATTATTTTGTGTTAACATTTATTAGTAACTTTCTTTGTCTGTAATGGGAAGAACATGTATAGTAGAATTTATTATTGGTCTACGGTAGTCTTTTTTATTTTGTGTATATTACTAGTGTTAAACACTCATGGCTCACTGTATTAGGAACATACATTTTTTACGGTTACGCGATACATACTCTCGTGCAGATCCAGGTCAAGAGCTTCTGTTCGTGTTCAGAATGAAGGGAAATGAGATCTCTGTGACATTGATTATGGCATGGTTGCCGGTAGGAGACTGCTGGTCTGAGTGTTTCAGAAACTCCTGGGACTTTCAAGCACAACAGCCTCTACACTTTCAACAAAATGGTGGCTTTGTTGATGAGAGCGAGAGATCAGAGGAGATTGCCCAAACTGGTTCGAGCTGACGCAAAGGTTACAGGCTACAGTAACTCAAATAACCATTCTTTACAATCAAGGTTAGCAGAAAAGCGTCTCTGACCACACACCACATCAAACCTTGAGGCAGATGGGCTACAACAGCAGAAAACCTCATCAGGTTCCCCTCCTGTCAGCCAAGAACAGGAATCCGAGGCTAAAGTTGGTACAGACTCAGCAATAAAAAATAAAAAAAAGCTCTTGACCTGTATCTGCATTATGTTACACGTTGTGCCATATTTTTATTTTATTTTTTTTTTTGCTTTATCTACATGTAGATCAGAAGCATTGTTACATTTTAAAGGTACAAGAGTTCTCATTTTGTCATTTTGACAACTATTTCTTGTCGTAATTTACACACAAACTCTAAGCTAAACTGTGACTGCTAGAAACTCGCAGCCCTGTTCAAAGGTTTAGCCGTGAAACATGTTCAGTCTTACGAACAAAACAAGAGCCATGCTGGCAGCTAAGGCACGTTTTTGTGTGTTGTGTATTTATTGCTAATTATATTCAAGTGATGCCAAATGTGTTGCTCACACTCACCATAACCCTGACTAATTATCTCATTTCCATTTCAATAACCTCATTACTATGAACGCGTACGCTATGGTGGGCAGATGAAACTTTTACACAATGCAGTATTGTTATCATGTTTGGGACTTTTTTATTTTTTTTTTTTATTTAGGAATCTATCCTAACAGATTGCACCACAGTATGGCACTGTTCCAGAATTTGAACTGTGTTCAATATTTTCATATATAGAAAGGTATGTGTTTACATGTTTGTTTGTTTTTATGCACAAAATGATTGGTTGCTTGTGATCTGAAAATGCATATGCTCAGGTTTCTCTTCCTTGCTGGATATGATGACTTACACTTACAGTCTTACAGTGTTGTGGATATGACTTTTAAAGCATGTTCCATCCGGTTTGGCTTTTCTTTTACAACAAGCCAGATGTGAGGATGATTTAAACATGTATAACTAATTACGTATGCCAGTGTAAATAAAGATAAAAAAAAATAAACTTTATATTTCAGTATGTTAACATCATCTGTGTCTGTGGTTTTGTTCTGTAAAACATGGTCTGGATTACACAATTATTTAATAAATATATATTTTAATGATGTTACAATCAACCACTATCAAACTTTCATATAGTTATTATAGTTCTTATCACAGTGCTGTTTAATTCTTGATTCTGATTGGTTGGAACAGTAGCTCTGACTGCTAGGTAAAGTGTGCCACCAAAACAGCTCGAGGCATGGACTCCACGAGACCTCTGAAGGTGTGCTGTGGTATCTGGAACCAAGACGTTAGCAGTAGATCCTTTAAGTCCTGTAAGTTGCGAGGTGGCACCACTGTGGATCGGACTTGTTTGTCCGGCACATCCAACAGACGCTCGAACGGATTGAGATCTGAGGAGTTTGGAGGCCGAGTCAACACCTTGAACTCTTTGTCATGATACTTACACTTGCCCATTTTTCCCGCTTCCAACACATCAACTTTGAGAACTAAGTTGCTGCCTAATATATCCCTCCTAACAAATGAATCAATGTTATTCACTTCCCCTGACAGTGGTTTTAATGTTATGGCTGATTGCTGTACTCGCTACATTTCAAACGAAGGAAGTGCCGTTCTACATTCTACTAAGTTCTGCTCACTACATTTCCCAATGTCACAACAGCTCTCTTTAATCATAAGGTGCCTTTTTATTATTATTATTTTTTTAAGCATTTCATTTCAAAGAGTTCCTTGAAAGCAAGAACGAGATCTGACATGCCTTCCTGTTTTCTGTCTGCTACCTACACTTTCTAGTTATCTCAGCAGTTTGCTAGCTATTAACATTCAGCTAGATTAGCAGAAATGAAGCTGTGGATGATAACTAGCTGCTATTAGCTAGGAGTTGAAATACAAACTGCCTCAATAAACACAAACTGTACAGTATGTAGCAACAGCTTCAGATGTGTTATTATTATTATTATTATTATTATTATTATTATTATTATTATTATTATATCTAAGTTTTGAGAGTTAGCATTACAGCAGCTAATGTTTTCCCACTTTGGTTCCTTGGTTGAGAGTGTTAATTTACCATAAGTAACCCAAATCTGTGTGATTTGATTCAGATGTCTTCTGTTGTGGGGTTTTTTTGTTTGTTTGTTTGTTTGTTTGTTTGTTTTTTTCATTCTTTCATACTTTAAGTTTTGAGTGATTAAGTGATTAAATAAATTCCACATCATACAGTGTGACAGGATGCTTGAATTCTTGCCTACATTTCCCTTCATATTAGGTTTGTTTTCCTCCGTTATGTTTTACATTAGAACTCTGCCCTCTAGTGTTAGTTGTGTAACACAGTGCACACAGAGATTGGGGGAGTAAGCCTCAGGCGTGAGCTCACTTATCAGGATGTCCTGTTCAAACAAAGTATCATAACCAGGACAAAAGTCACAAAGAAGCTACAATGGAAGCTGATGTTCATTGTGTGACTTGATAAGTGTCCTATGAGCTTTGCACCTGCTCTTTACATCTATTCAGTGCTATTTAAATACTTGCTTGTCTGAGCATTTAAAACAAATAAAAATAATAATAATAATTTAAAAAAAAAAAAAAAGAAAACTCAATCTTTTTTTTCTTTGTACAGTTCCATATATTTGAGAGGAGGGGAAAAATGAAGAAATGATTACATTATTTTGTTCAATTCTTTTATTCAAATGTGTAAGTATAGCGCTTTTAACAATACAGAAAACAACACACGATGCAGAAATCTGGATGTAGGCAGAATCAATCCAGACGTAACAATGGCAAGGAAAGACACAAGGAGGAAACCTTGAGAGGAGCCAAACTCAAACGTGTAACCAGTAATCTTCTGACTCGATAGTAGATATACAACTCCAATTCTGAAAAAGTTGGGACAGTATGGAAAATGCAAAAAAAAACCAAACAAAAAGAGTCGTTTGAAAATTCAATTCACCCTGTACTATAATGAAAAC
This sequence comes from Ictalurus furcatus, assembly GCF_023375685.1. NCBI lineage: Eukaryota > Metazoa > Chordata > Actinopteri > Siluriformes > Ictaluridae > Ictalurus > Ictalurus furcatus. The sequence goes on from NC_071282.1 coordinate 3,883,236, forward strand.
ACATTATTAACATTATTTGATGTTTTACTTTGTGAACTGAATTGAATTTTGAAAATATACACTCATTTCAAATCTGATGACTGCAACACTCTCCAAAAAAGTTGGGACAGTCGATTGTTTACCACTGTGCAACATCAGCTTTTCTTTTAACAACACTTATTAGGCGTTTGGGCGCTGAAGACACCATTTGGTTAACTTTAGCAAGTGGAAAGCATTTCTTTGGCTGCGCAACTGTATGGGGCCATTGTTGCCTTATTTTGCGCTTCATAATGCACCACATGTTCTCAGTTGGAGACAGAGACAGGTCAGGACTGCAGGCAGGTCACGCTAGCACCCGCACTCTCTGCTTCCACAACCATGCGCTTGTAATCCGGGCAGAATGTGGTATTTGGTGTTGTCCTGCTCCGGATGGCAGCGTATGTTGCTTCAGAATGTGTACATATCTTTCTGCATTAATGATGCCCTCACAGATGTGTGAGTTACCCCGATGCCATGGGCACTGACACACCCACATACCATGACAGACGCTGGCTTTTGGACCTGACGCTGATAAAAGCTTGGATGGTCCCTTCCCTCTTTGGCCCGGAGAACACGATGGCTGTTTTATCCAAAAACTATTTGAAACACGATTCCACTGTGCTACTGTCCATCTCAGATAAGACCGAGTCCAGAGAGACCAGAGTCGGCGGTGCTTCTGCACAGTGTTGATGTATGGCTTCTGCTTTGCTTAGTAAAGCCTTAACTTGCATCTGTGGATGTAGCAGCGAATTGCGTTGACTAACAAAGCTTTACGAAAGTATTCCCGAGCCCATGTCAGGATATCCGTTACAAACTCATGCTTTTAAGAGATTGACCTCTGAAGGATCTGAGATCACATGCATTCAGAAGTGGTTTTCGGCCTCGCCCTTTACGCACCGAGATTTGACCGGATTCCTTGAATCTTTTAATTATATTGTGCACTGTAGAAGGTGAAACGCCCAAAATCCTACCGATTTGTTGGAATGTTGTTCTCAAAGTGTTGGATTATTCACTGATGCATCTGTTGACAGATTGGCAAGTCTCGACCCATGCTTGCTCTTGAAGGACTAGGACCTTTTTTCGAGACTCCTTATATACTATGATTAGATGATTACTTCACCTGTTTCACATCACCTTCTTATTTCAACTTGCATCTTCAAAAAACTATGCAGTTGATTGGGTGAAACATCAAATATGTTTTTTTGCTTAAATACAAGTCAAAGTACGTTTACAAATCACCCCTCTTTGTTTTTATTAGCGTTTTACATACTGTCCCAACTTTTTTGGAATTGGGGTTGTATAAATTATTACAATATTAAGATGTAGAAGAGTAAAACAAACAGTACTAAGTGTGTTGAAAGGAAATTCAGTTTGAGTGTGATAAGTACAGGACAGCCTTTATGATTACAGCAACAGTTCTTATGCACTAATATCCTTCTATAACAAAGCATGATACAGTGGTTAAGGTTATGTTCTAGTGACATGTGTTCAAAACTCAGAAATTCTAGAAATGTACTGTTGAGCCCATTACAATGCCAGTCTTAAATTGACTACAAAATGGTTTTCTGTCTGGGTGAAGCGCTAAAACCTAATCTTTTCAAAAACCCTAGGCAAATTGTGAAATTCAATATACACAGATCAGCCATTACATTAAAACCACTGGCAGGTGAAGTGAATAACACTGATTTCCTGTAGTTACAACGGCACCTGTCAAAGGGTGGGATATATTAGGCAAGCAAGTGAACAGTCAGTTCTCAAAGTTGAGAACTAAAATGTAGAAGAGTAGGGATCTGAGCGACTTTGACAAGGGCCAAATTGTGATGGCTGGACAACTGGGTCAGAGCATCTCCAAAACGGTAGGTCTTCTATACAGTGGTTTGTACCTAGCAAAATTGGTCCAAGTAAGGACAACCAGTGAGCCAGTGACAGAGTCAACTGAACATTGTTGCAGATCAAGAACACCCCTTCATGGCAACATTATTCCCTGATGACATTGACCTCTTTCAGCAGGATAATGTGCACTGTACCACTGCAAAAATGGTTCAGGAACGATTTGAGGAACTTTACAAAGAGTTCAAGGTCTTGACCCGGCTTCAAATTCCCCAGATCTCAATCCGATCGAGCGTCTGTGGGAAGTGCCGGACAAACAAGTCCGATCCATGGAGGCCCCACCTCGCAACTTACAGGACTTAAAGGATCTTCTTCTAACGTCTTGGTTCCAGATACCACGGCACACCTTCAGAGGTCTTGTGGAGTCCATGCCTCGACGGATCAGAGCTGTTTTGGCGGCACAAGGAGGACCTACACAAAATAGGCAGGTGGTTTTAATGTTATGACTGATCAGTGTATAAGATAATATATACATTTTTTTCTTAAAGCAGTGGTGTCAAAGTATGTTATAAGCAGAAAAACCTGGTCAAAGTTTGGTCAAAATTGTAGTTTTCATCATTTGTGGCACATATAAACTGTCATGTGACAAACATTGTTAACAGATTAGTGCAAGTTCCAGTTTGAAAGCTAGCTGGTTACATGATACATTTGTGGCTAAAAGGTCTTCACCTTTTCAAACCTGTCAAATCAATCAAAATGCACGTTTTGTGTTACGTTAGTGGGTTGGAGAAAAAACAGTTTTACTACATTAAGAACAGCTTTACTCCTCATCTCTCAAATGTTAGCTAGCAAGATAATAACTTCTGCTAATACTATCGAGCTAGCTAAAAGTCAGCTAGCTAACTTGTTTAAGATTAGGAATAAGGCTATTGCTAGTTACACTTTGGATTTATCAAGGCAGTTTGCATTGTGAGAGCTGGCGATTAGGATTCGATGAATTTCTTTATCATCATGCTAGCTTTGTGGTATTTGTGTTAAATTAGTTGAATGCTAATAGCTAGCTGCCACGATACAAACTGCTGTGGTAAATACGAATTGTATTGGGTCGTATTCTTAGTGTCACATCAAGTAAAGTTGTTAAAAAGGTTCAAAAGTCACATGATTACTTTGTAAATATATGATTAGAGAGAAATGAAGATCTTTCTTTTGAAGTGTAGTGAGTGAAAGTAGGAGGTGGAAGAAAAACTAGCAATTTAAGCAGATAAAGCAGTTTATTAGGGTGTGTGTGTGGTTTTTTTTTTTTTAAATCATTATTAGGAATTTAATAAAACACAACAACATGTTCAAATCATTAAATAAGATGAGAACTTTTTCCTATTTTATACTGAACGCCATAGTGGACTTCAGTCATTCGCAAGATCGCTACCTTATCACCCCTTTAAACCTTTACAAGCATGCTTTTGTGTCAATATAAACACTGCAGGCAAGAAACAGACACATTTCAGGTTTGAGAAGTGACACACGTGTGCGCGCGCACGCACACACACACACACACACACAGACTCACTCACTCACCTGAGCTTTTGCAGTTTGTCGTCTCCCTCTGTGTTGTTTTATGCAAAAAGAGTGCGTCTGGATAGGACGCACTGTGGGCCTTATGCAAATCGCCTGTCTATCAGCTTGTGTGGGATCGTGAAAAAGGTGAATACTTCTCCCCGAACCCACTTGTGCCAAATGTTGAAGTTTCTCCGTAACCTCCTGTGTGCATCTTGCTCCTTCTTTCATTCATGACCGACTCAGGATTGTAGAAGAAGTCAGAATCTCCTCTTTTTTTTGAAGGTGAGTACTTTAAATTGAAATTCCTTGCAGACAGACTCTCGCGTCTCTTCTCTGTAGTTCACGTCTGTAACCGTTTTGCAGAATCATATCTCTTTGCGTGGTCTCTTGCTTGCACAGCATATTGACCCACTTAAATGGTTTTGACTAGAAGAGATTATGGAGGAGGGCCTGAGCGACTGGCGGCTGGAGGTTGGAGGCTGAGCAGGGATCCCCTCAGCCCTTATGAATATTACAACAAGCCCTTTACATAAAGGAGACCTTTTCAAAGTCGGACCCATTAGAATAAAACCTCAAGTTCATTTTCCTGACCGGGCCATGAATTGGCCCAGTGTGCGCATAAAGTAGGAAAATCAGCTATATTTATCATTACAGATATTAAGATGAGCACAGAGGCTGTCGAACAGAGGAATCCTCAGCATGATCACACAGGTAAGAAGCTATTCATCAGTTACGAGGAATGAGCTAGACCTTTATTTTGAGTTTGATGGAATTTCACCGTGAAATTTTGCGAGGGGAAAAATATAATCCGTCGACACACTTTTACAACATGTTGCACTCTTGACAACGGGGAAACTGTTCAATAGAAGAAAGTAAAATAGTCAGAAGGAAATTGTTCACTTGTTTTATATTATAATGGGCTACATGTTTAAGTTTTTATAGGATTATAAAGCGCTGCAGAGTTGATGTCAGTATATCAAAACATAACATTTTCATACAACGCAATGCATTTGATTAGCTTAGGAAGCACAATTGCAACTTAAACTAACTGTTTCCATGTTTGGCATCAAAGCACTGAATGTTCCAGGTGCTATATAGTGATTGTTAATTTCTTATTTTGGGTCAAAGTGCTTTTTGAAATTGAAGAAACCCTAAAGTTACTGAATTTCATTATCATTAAATGGACAGGAGTGAATGTAAAGTAAATGTAAATGAGATTGTTTGTTTGTTTGTTATCGTATCAATGCTTACTTAGTGCTTTAATGCTTTATTAATGAGTTTTTAGTGCTTTATTTGTAATCCGTTTCAACTTTATTTGTTGATGTGCCTCTCCCATCGGTCGAGGTGTTTTCACAAGAAAGGCACGAGCTTCCTTGTGTCTCTCATCAGAGCCGTTTGTGGTTTTGACCAGTGAGTTCTGCTCTTTGTCTAGGCTGTCATGGTCTTTTTCTCAGGCAGGTCTGTGCAAAACCCTTAATGACGTTCTCGACTGACGTACATTAATCCAAGTGTTTGTTTGTTTGTGCCCTCCCCCCCCCACCCCCTTCTTATTCCTAATACTGTCACTAATTCGATGATCGATACCACACTTTCTGTTGTGAGATTAACACAGTCGTTCATTGCATAAACTTACGTTATGTGTTTTCCACGATGTATAACAACCAGCTCATCAGTTTACCACCAATAAATCAAGAGTAGTTGTGTAGTGTGACTACTGCATCAGATATGTCCTACCACCTCTATAGTAAAACTGCTGAGTCGTTCATTTGTGCAGATGTGTAAAGTTAAGACTACCTGAACCTGTTTATGGTGTGTGGAGTCAGGTTTGTAGTGCCTAAACTGTGAGGAGATAAAAAGAGATGCGTAGAGCTCTGGGGCGTGATGTTCATCAAGGACATAGCAGTGTACCAGGATATGTGTGTGTGTGTGTGTGCATGTGCGTGTGCATGTGCATGGGGGTGGTAGACTGTTTGCAGTGAAGCGGTCATACCCTTAGGCCATACCGACACAGAGATAGTTGCCTCCATACGGAACACAACGGTATGAAATGAGGAACTTGGATTCAGAGAGAGCACAATATTGTAAATGACTGTTTTGTGTAGCATCGTTTCCTGTAATACTAAATATCAGTTTCAGGCTTTACCTGTACACAGGTGCAAACATATTCGTATCATTAGCAACAGGATAACACTGTTTTGTAGGGTAATAAAGAGTTATTATGACATTTTATATACTGTTTCCTCCATAAGATTGTTTATAGTGGAATTTTAGTAGTCAAACGTTAACTATGTTATAGGCGATAATATACAATTATAACTATGTAACAAGAATATTTGTAGAACTATCTTGTAACTATAATAGTTAATATTACCTGTGGAAATATAATTCCAACTACTACTATGAAAATATATGAAAATAACTATGAAAATAACTACAAAATTATAACTATGAAAATATCTTTTACTATAAATATAACTTTGGCTATGACAATAACTTTCCCAATTACATAACAATAATTCTACCTATGAAAATAACTATGCTTATAAATAATCTTATAACTAACCACGCTAAAGTTATAACTAGAATTTAACTATAATTATTATTATCTTGGTAAGTACTACTTTATAATACATTATAGTTACAACAATAACTATAATTAGATCTATTCTATAACTAGAATTCTAATGACTAAAATAACTACAAAGGTATTACTATAACTTTGACAATAAATATGGCTTTAAATAGGCCTATAACCATAACAAAACTATAATTAAACATTCAACTATCATTAAACTATAATTATATAATTACATCATCAAGACTTATATAATTATATAATCATAATAACCAATTCATAATCATAATGATATGTGGTATGTGTTACAAGAACTATAGTTATAACTATATCTGTGTTTATAACAGTAACTATAACTATGCTATATTTAATATAACAAAAGCTATGATGAGAACTACACCTTTGACTATGACAATAATTGTACTAAAGGTATAACTATAATTATAACTATGATGGGAAATACAATGGGAAATAAAATTAAGATAATACTTATATTTAAAAAAAAAATAACAATAACTATGATGATAATAAGCAATACTGTAATCATAATTATGATTATAACTAAAGCTATAGTTATAAGCATAGATAGTTTTAGGCTTTTTTAAAATCCTACTAAAATGAACAAATTATTACATATTTGGTTCAAGTTTCTTACCAAACGATCAAGGACTTCAAAGGTTCAATGAAACCTAACCCGACGTGTATGTTCCATCATAAGCTGAATAAGCTGAGAACAGGCCTTATTCCACATTTTAAATATTCAGAAAACATGTTTATATGTAAGAACTATTACATGCAGAATCAGACTTGGTTAAACAGGCTGTTGTTGTTGCTACAGCAGTACCTCCTGGGCTAGTCTTAGCAAATATCTCAGATATATAGCACAAAAATAGAATGAACAGCCAGCTTGCAATTCTAACATAACATATACACTATTATTTCTTTGTTGCTCCTTGAAGGAGACTAAACCTGTATTTCATCAGAGAGCTAATTTAATGCAGGAAAACAGTCTACAATGTGTCAACTATTGAGATCTGCAAAAGCCACCGTAAACGAATACATAGAGCAGTTACGTGTACCTGAATGGTGAGCAATTTTATTGTTACCTACAAGAGTAGAACATGTTCAAATATATAAAGTACATGACAAAATATACAACATAACACAAAATAACTACTTTGAGGGGGGGGGAAATGCTACTTATACATAAACAGGATATTCCGTCTTAGGATAGTCATATTCATTCCAAAAGTTTCCCAAACAGGCTTAAAACAAGTTTTGTCCTGCTGTTAAATAGTGTAATCTCAAATAATAATAAGTAAGGACGAACCCCTTATACTTAATTATTGTTAAGTGCAATTTGTTTCATAACGGATTCAGTAAGTAATTTTGGACTTCTTGAGAAGGTCTAATTAATCAAAATTGTACAAAATTGTAGGTTTTAAAAGAAAACCCTATTTGAGCCCTATGGTATCTGCGATGTTTATGTGAGAGAAAGAGAGAAAGACTTTAACAGAGAAAGAACGAGCCAGCGATGCACCTGGGGGTTTGTAAACATTCAAATATGAGGGCTTGCGAAAGGTTGCCATGGATACATTCCCATTTGCATGGGTGCTTCATTTCCATACTGGAAGTTTGGCTCGGGGAGGAGCGCCGATTTCCATAATGGAGGACGAGCGAGCACTGATGCGCTAACCACAGCCTCACACGGCCCTATTTGAATTTCAAATCAGGGCAGATTACCTGGACCAAACAACCTTTGAACTCAGTGGAGGCCTTGACAAAACTCTACATCCATAATGGTTAACGTAGCACAAAAGGCCCCAAAAGACCCACTGAGACAGCAATAATTGAGAAGCTAGTTAATTGCTAGTTTTATAGAGAGAATACATATATAAATATATTTATATACATTCAGTATAATTATGTTCCCTTCTTTCTGCAGAAATCGAACAAAATGGCATTGATTTCACAAGACAGGTAAATGCACATGTTAATAATTTATTAAAGAGTAAATCAGTCAGTTTGGATGTCAAAGAAACTACCTACGTATGTTAACGGCAACTCTGTAAATGTTTTGATTATCTTTTTTTTTTTTTACTGCAATGTAATGCATGTCAGTCATAATTAACTTTGAATTAGTATAAGTCACGTTGGCCCTTTTTCTCATGTCATGCTATGCAGAGGACTGTACTGTATCCCATGTACAGGAACTAGCCTCAGGTTCCCATTTGCATATGCTCTAGCCTGAGGGCAGGGAAGGAATGTTTTTCAAAAGCTCTCTCCTGTTGAACAAGTCAAACAGCCTTGGTGTGAACACACACACACACACACACACACACACACACACACACACACACACACACACACACACGCACGCGCACACAAACGGACACCAGCGTACATGTGACTTTCATCCAATCTATTACACGCAAACATAATACACAGTAGTAATACATAGTTTAATCAAATTCTCCCAAGACCAAGTGGATGTGACCAATTAAATTATTAGTTTCTTCTGTCAGAATTACAAGTGCACTGCTACTTGTGTAGGGATAACTGGGATGCAGTTTTGATGCACAATGTAACTTGGTATTTCCTGGTTTCTAGATAAAGACAGAGGACCTGAACGATTCCCCTCACTCGGCCTCGTCGCATAAGACATGTCACCTCACGCAGGGTTCGCCAGCTCCAACAGGGCAGCTGCCTGGGGTACGCCATGAACATTCCTACCACGGATTATACACTGAATCACATGTTATTTCTTATGATAGGCTTATGGGTGACAGATAGGTGTATCATGAACACTTTTGTGTATTGTGTTTTCAGGAGTTGCCATCGCTGCACCCACTTCCCCAGCTGGTCCTCATGTCTGGCTCACACCTTTCCTCATCTTCGCCTTTCCTCCTCTCCCAGGCTCAGACTGGACACCAAGGTCAGTCATTTATAGCAATAGCTAGAGATATTTATAGCATTATACTTCCTGAACAATACGCATTATTATATCAATTTAAATGAGCAACTTCTATAAACACACATTGGTCCTATGTCACTGGATGCAAAAAAACAAACAAACACAAGGTGAAAACGTGCCAGTTCCCACACCAGCCTCTCGTTCTTTTCTCTTTTTTTCTCCTTCTTGGAGTTAATAAAACAAACAAACAAACAGAGTGCTGATACTGGAGACTACTTCCATAAACGTCAAATAAATGTCTCCTCACATAACACTTCACCATATCAACAATTATACATTTTATATTCATTTGTTAATTAGGCTTAGATTATGTCCGGCATACAAATCCTAGTGATTGATTCGTTACTATAGACACGATAACATATTAGAACGAGCGTGTTAATACAAAACCGATTTGCCTTGCAATCAACACCTTCTGACCAATAAGATAAAGATAAGTAATAAAGATAATAAAGATAAAGATAATAAGAATTCCCTATAAGGTTAAACCAGTCATCCCTTAGTTAATGATACCACCCCAAAGTTAATTATTTTGTGATAATAGCATTCCTCAAAGTCCCCATAGCAATTTTCCATTGATTAAAATATTGTATTTATTAATAAATGGCACGTCATACGTTTTATCCATTTGTAACCTTGTATTGTAATGTTGTGGAACATCCTTGATACAAGTTAGTTCCTATTATCGCTTACAGTGCAGCCGCTATACACATTAATTTCCTCACCAGCTTCTCCTTTTTTTTCTATATCGAAATATTTTTCTATTTCTAAGACAAAGATTGGAGATGGTCTAGATTTTCTCATGTCAGAAAACGTAAAGAAACTTACCTCTGACTGTTACAAAGCATTAACAGCTCCTAAAAATGCAAAAAATATATCAATATCTCCCCACAGAAAACATCACTATATCAACAATTACACACGTTTTAAAAATTTGTTTATGAGGATTGTCTGCCATGGAAGTCCTTGCGTAAGCTATTAGTATAGAAATGATAACGTATTCAAATTAGTGCATTGATATAAACCTTGCAGCCGGAAGGTTCTGTTATAGAATCAATCAGAATCGATCATCTAATAGTGATCCTGTTGTAAAGTATGATAAAGGCAGGTTGCCTTATTATGTTGATTGTGCCTTATTTTGTCTTGTAGCACTACTGCAGCCAAATCTCCTGTCCTTGCCCTCTCAGACCCAGCCTAGTCTCCTGCAGCACCAGCCTGGACTGGCCCTCACGCCTCAGGTAAACGAAACAGTTCATCACATCCCTGCTATAATTATTATAGTTTCTCAATCCAGTCCTCAGGAACCCCATCTCCAGCCTGTTCTAATATCACAAGTCAACTGAATTAAATGCTTACTTTTAAGACAAAAGGCAAAAATAGGATAATAGAGTAGCTCCAGGCTCTTGCTTCCTAGATTTATAATCAACTGGCTTAGGTGTGTCAGAAACCGGAACACAAGAACAATGCCGCCTGGCTGGGCATCCCCATGGACTAAATTGAGAACTTAAAATCTATTTAACTGATCTATAGTTTTTATCTGCACAGGCAATGGGACGAACAGGCTTGGCTGGGTCCTCCATGGATGCACACTTGGACATGCCTCACTTACAAGTGCCTAAGCACGTGGGTGCTTCGCAGCAAGACGAGCCAAGTGACCTGGAGGAACTGGAGCAGTTTGCCAAGTCTTTCAAACAACGGCGCATCAAGCTGGGCTTCACACAGGCAATGACCTATATATTCAAAAGAACTTTTCAGACAGATATCAATAACTACCTTGAAGGGGAACTGGCTTCAGAGTGCATTTTATTTTATTCGCAGCCTCAATAATTTTTGATGAAAAAGTAGGCAGAGGACCAAAGGTTTAAAGACATCAAATGAAATGTTAATCTGATGGTTCTACTTTCAGGGAGATGTGGGTTTGGCTATGGGGAAGCTCTATGGAAATGATTTCAGTCAAACCACAATTTCCCGCTTTGAGGCTCTCAATCTCAGTTTCAAGAACATGTGCAAGCTCAAACCATTGCTGGAGAAGTGGCTCAGTGATGCAGGTAAACAAATACATATAGAGTGACCCAATATAATATCAGAAGTAACAAAGATTTATGTTTGCTACCAGTTTTTTGTTTGTTTGTTTGTTTGTTTGTTTTTGAGTGTTTTAACCATCTACCATACTTTGACCATTCTCAGAAAACTCACCCTCTGACTCGATGGCTAATCCTGCAACTTTACCACCTCTTATGGAAGGATATGGGAGGAAGAGGAAAAAGAGGACGAGTATTGAGACCAACATCAAGCTCACATTGGAGAAACGCTTCATAGATGTGAGTTTTTTGATTGACTCAAGCCAAAATGCTTAGATGCCAACCTGTAGTTAAGTGGTATTGTCAGGATTTCTACACGTGGGCTCAGGCTGTGGCAAGTCGTAACTGATTTTAGTTGCGACATAAGTAGCGCGCCTTCTTTTTTCAGAATCCCAAACCGAACTCTGAGGAGATCACTATGATCTCGGAGCAGCTGTCGATGGAAAAGGAAGTGGTGCGGGTGTGGTTTTGCAACCGACGACAGAAGGAGAAGAGGATCTATTGTCCAGTCGCCACCTCGCCTATAAAATCGCACAACTACAATCCCAGACTGGTGAGTTGTTGTTTGTTTTTTTCAAGAGATCTGATGTTATTCTTTCCATCAACCTTCATCAGTTCCATCATCCATGAAATCCAGTATCTGGATTACCAAAAGATGATTACAGCCACTTATAATTAAGAGTTATTGTACCTGAAAAAAGGACGTTGTTGTTCAATCTATACAAACTGTAACACAAGTTGCTTCTTATTTCAGCCTGCATCTGGCAGACCATTCAGTCCTCTTGCTTCAGGAGGCGGTAAGATGTTTTTTTGCACGTACATATTTATAGGAAGAAATCTAAAAGTTCATATTAGTTGATCAGTGTAGTAATAAGTGGTACTTTTTCATCTACAGTGTCGAGCAGCTCGTCTCCTAACAGCCCGACTCGCGGCTCTTCTCCCAACACTCTGTCTTCGTCCTCCAGTCCTCTGACATCACAAGGGGTCAATCAATCCTTCAATCCCACAGGGTAAACCTCATCGATTTACAGCACAATGATGCCACCGGATATATTAATGCAGCATGTATCTGTACCTCAATTTCTTGATTGTTCAGAAAAAATCTGCTTATGCATGCAATTATCCAATCAGCCAATCATGTGGCAGCAGCGATATGCATAAACTCATGCAGATACAAGTCAAGAGCTTTAGGTAATGTTCACATCAAACATCAGCATGAGGGGAAATGAGTTCTCAGTGACACTGACTGTAGCATGGTTGTTGGTGCCAGTCAGGCTGGTTTGGTTGGAGTATTTCAGAAACTTCTGATCTCCTGGGATTTTCATGCACAACAGTCTTTACAGTCTACACAGAATTGAGCAAAAAACAAAAAAACATCTACAGTTCTGCAGGTAGAAACGCCTTGTTAATGAGAGCAGCCAGAAGAGAACGGCTCATGCTGACAGGAAGGCTAAGGCAACTCAAATAACCACTCTTTATGACCGTAGTGTGCAGAAAAACATCTCAGCACTCTGATGTTTGAAAATGAACTGAAGCTCTTGGCCTGTTTCCGACTGAATAATTGCATGAACGAGCAGGTGTACAGTGAGTGTATATGAGCGTATGCATGCTTATAATACAAGTTCTTCATATACTACAGCAGACAGCAGTCACAGTGAATGTGATTTGAACTACTCTCTCTTTTCTTCCAGATCCTGGTATCGTTGGAACAGTACTGCGTATCACCACTGAGAAGTGTCTAGAACCCTCCATCACCCCCCCACCTCCCACCCCTCCCCCCACACAAAAACATCAAATGTTTACAGTTTGTTTGGACAGGAAAGGAAACAATGCTCTGATTTATACATTTCCGTACTGCTTGAGTACTGAAGTTTCACGGTTCCAGTTACTGGAAAATAAACCCCAAAACAATCCCTGTCTCGTTAGTTCCTTTCAGCAATAATGACGAAATTTCACTCATCTGTTCATTTCAAGATCAAACAGTAGGTCTATAAAACATTTCAAGTTTATATATAGTGGTGGTAAAGCCACAGTTCTGAAAAGCGTAATGAGATATTACTTTTCAAAGACAATGTTTACATATCACCCTGTCCAGGGTGTACCCCACCTCCTGCCCATGCTCCCTGGGATGGGCTCCAGGTTTCCCGTGACCCTGAGAAGGATAAGCGGTATAGAAGATGGATGGATGGATGTTTACATATCTATTCTCCTCTTCAGCCCATATTTCAACGTAATATATTTAGATCACACTAGATGACTTGAGAGTTTAAATTACGCAAATATTTCAAGCATCAGATTGTTTTCAGTTATAAGTGTGCGGTCTTCAATGACTTCACTAGGTAGCATTTATCACTGCAGTCGGTACTCGAAGGCTCATTAAATCTTACTCAGTTTCCTATTTTATAAATGTCTGCTTTTGTAAGTTAAACTGTTATGAACATGCATTTGGAAGTGGAAGTAATATGTAGTGGAAAAGGGTGTTTGATTGTTCCCCCCCCCCCCCCCCCCGCCTTTTCCTTATGAAGTGGTCCGAAGCATTTGAAGTGCTGTAATTTTCACACTTTGCCTTTGACGTGGTTACGTATCACTGTTGTTTATTTTTGCTTGTGTTTTGTTTTGTTTTGTTTGTTGTTGTTTTTTCTGTGATGCGTAATATATATTTTTTTTGTAATGGAAATGTTGTGTACATTTGAATGCTGGACATGACTCTATGTGTAACTGTTTAACACTTATTAAACAGATTAATCACTTTACACTGATCCTTGCTTCACATTTTACTCACTTATTATTAAAGAGTATATTATTTACAACTGTGGCAAATAATTTTTTAAAAATGTTTTATTAATAATCTTATGAAACTCTTTCGAGTTCAATAAGTGAAGAATTAGACAGAAAGAAAAGTATTCATTCTCGTTCTGCGTTTTATTTTGAGCATTATTTTAAGCTTGACCCCGATTGATATTTATACTCTATGTTGTTTTGAGATGGAAAAAGTTTTAAGGCAGTTAATATTAGAGTATCTAGAGTATAGAGTATCGGATAGTATTCGATACTATGCCATATAAAGATAGGAATATAATTACAATTCTGATTAGGTTATTAATGTTAACCTGCATAACATGATAGTTTTTAGGATGACCGACCAAAAAAAAAAAAAAAGAAGAAGATTTATTTTATATATATTTTGTTTTTTTTAGGTGAATTTGTTGTATTAAAATGTGGTGGGAATATTTATGCCACTAAAAGGACATAAAGAAGAAACTTCTGAAACGTCAAAGTGTGTATTTATAGAACTAAAGTTTTTATATATTATTTTTTATACTCTTGTAGTTTTGCAAAAAAAAAAAAAAAAAAGCTACTGACATGGGGACTAGTGTGTGCATTTTGCAACATTCAGAAAATGTTAAGTATGTACAAACCTGTTTAGCACTGAAATAATGGGATCAGATGGGATTTACTTCATAGCAGATACTACCTCCTACAGTCAGATGATATCACACGTTGCAAACTGACTGGATTTTCTTTTGGATTCTAATGTGTTAACATCCTCATCCACTAGAGAGCATTCAGGTATAATGCAAGGAAAGATGGAAGTCTACGTTTTTAAAAAAAAAAATATATATATATATATTATTGCTGTCAAATATGTTTTAAAATTGCGTTCGAATTTCATGTGCTTAAAAATTTAGCGAGGAATAAAACAGCGGAAAACATGCTCTTATAGGAAAATAATCAAGGACATGCTGATGTGATGCAGCCTGCTGTAAAACAATTGTTACTGACTGTTACCACCTAGAAATTGTTTGTTTTCTTATAACAAAATGTCCTGAAGGGTTTTATTCCTCTTTTACCACAGTAATCGGTCAGTGATTACAGTTTTCTGATTTATTATTGAAGGACATACTGCATTATCATATGTCATATATATGTTTGAACAGTTTAAATATAAAGTCAGTTCCTGCTATTACTTATGTTCAACCAGCAATATACAGTTCCTTCACCAGTCTCTCTTTTTTCTGTCTTTTAAAGTTAACAAGACAACAAAAGGCAGCGTGTTATGTTACCAAGAAACCGGAAAGGGCAAACTTCTCTGTCCTGAAGACTTGTCCGTGTCAGAAAACTTAGTGACTGTTACAAAGCTCTGACGCTGGAGACTCCTTCCACACATTAAATAAACACCTCCTTACAGAAAACTTCACCAAATCAATGATTACACACTTTTTTGTTGTTGTTGTAAAATAACAACAAATAATTTGAATCCTTTTATTTTCATTGTAAATGAGCAGCTAGTACGGAAATAATCATGTATTAGAGTGAGCGCATTAATATAAACCTACTGTCAGAGCTGCTGTTATGGGAAATTAATCAACACTTTCTAACTAATCATATTCAAAAATTCAACAGTGCTGGAGTATGATAGTATAAAAATGATTATACCCTAGCACTGTTGAATCCTTTCGTTCTTTCGTGTTCTTTTTGTAGCACGATCTATTCATTCGTTCATTTTCACTAACCACTTAAATGCTTTCATGGAAAACTCTTTTCAACATCTGAGCTGTTTGCCTGCATGAATGGTGAGGTGTGCTCTTGATTCTCAGCGGCGTGTAAGACACGAGAGTTTAAATGGAAATAAATCTTCGTAACAAAGCACAGACAAAGTAGGGCTCAGTAACGTTAATGCAGGGATGCTTCCTGCTTTTGTCAATATAGATTTGAGGTGCTTTATTTAGGCGAAACAATTCTTAATGACATTTTATGAAATGCAATGCAATGTAGTATTTTTTTTTTTTTTAGTTTATTAGATGTTAGATTAGACAATTTCAAATATAGTTAAGCCAAGAAGAACAATCCCCAGTTAAAAGATTTGGAGCCGACTCTTATTGGTGAGCTGAGTCAAATAGAAATTGCCATCAATACTACTGAAAGGTTACTTTGCAAGGGGCCAAAATGTTTGAGCTTGGTGTACACTGCATTTTTACTACCTTTCTATTTCACTTTATATATATAAATGTGTATATATTTATTAGATAGACAAATAGACAGTGCAAAATGAGTCATCGAGAGAATTTCTTCCTCCAGGCAATGATTTGATGTCAGCAGCAAATGAAACCTTTAAGACCTTTAAGAGTTGAGTGTAAACAGTGCCACCATGTCAGTTAAGGTAGATTTTGTCATGCAGTGTCCATCGTCAGGGTGTGTATCCTGTAAGAGCTGTAGTTTCATATATACCTTGTGAAACCTGTTTTCCTCTCCATTACGTCTGGCCCTTCCACCGGCTCGATCTGGCTCATCTGTCGTCAATTGTCAACATTCCGTTTTATCAAGGAGTCACAAAACTACACCCAAGGGCAAAGATGCTGGTTGTACTCCTCATCATGGGGGGATTACTTCCCCTAATCCACGCTGATGGTAAGACAAGACAAGCTGGTGTTATTCACTGAAAGGTGTAGAGGACAGATATATTCTATGGATGTAGCATAACATAGAATAACACTATGGTTCCAAAGATATAGTCAGTACCATTGTGTTGCTCCTTATAACTGATCAAAAATGTGTTTTGTTAACTGGTTAATCTGTACGGTGCAGATTTTCCACTCAGCATGTTATCATTCGAAGACAGAGTAATCACGGGCCGATTCATCAACTCCCTCCTGCTGAGTTTGCCTCCCTGTACCTACGCTGGCCAGAGTGTGGACCTGGAGTACCTGAATTGCTACACCAATAAAAGCTGTATGTATTACTTAGTGTAAAAAAACAAAACAAACGAAAAACACACCACAGCTCTGTTGAATTTTTGATTCGGATCAGTTTATCGTCTACAACAGCAGCTCTGACCGTTGCAAGGAAAATCATAGGTATATATTACTGCTCTTGTTCTAATATGTTATTGTTTCTGTACTGTAGTAACTATAGTCACTGGTACTGTATGGCACAATCTAAGGCTAATAATAAACTGTGCTGTGCTATTTGACAAAGAAGCCTATCATCATTGATATGTTTTCTGTAAACAAACATGTATTTAACATTTATGAAAGGCGTCTCCATTGTATGATTTAACTGTAATTGGTTTAATATGAACACTACTTACTAACGACAATTAGATCTTAATCAAGATTTTATCATGTTGTAATTGTGAGTTTCATTGGAGAACTTTGGTCTTAACAGACACCCTGTACAACATTTTCACGGTTCGAAACTGTAACAGCAGCGGCGACCTGACAGGACCAACCGCATTCAGCAGAAACATCGGATACCAGCTGATGAACCTCACCAATGGCACACAGTACAGGTGAGTGTGAAATTTCTGTGTGAAAACCTTCTGTATTAATTGATGAACCTCACATAAAAAAAGTGGGACTCATTTTACTTTATGTGTATATTTAGGATTAGCTATAAAATTGGAATGTACAGAAGCACCCCTCTGATGGCAACTACAAGAACAGGTAACACTGCAAGTGGTCAACTGTGAAGTGAGCTGAAACATGGATGACATAAAGTGACTCATAGTTGACATTCGAACATGGCTTTTTGCAGTATCTAGCTACACAGAAATCGAAGTTGGCTTTCCAGGACGCAGCGCAGCAATGGTGGTGATCACAGTCATCCTGTCTGTGGCTGCGTTTATCCTGCTAATTGGGATCAGCATCAGTACGTTGGTGTCCCCTAGTGATGAGTAAAACAACGCTTCAGGTTCAGAAATCAAGTCTATCACATTATACACTTCACAAATATACACTGCCACATGGGGTGTTCAAAGGCTTTTGACTGACAGTGAATAGGTTATTTTATTCCATTTCTTTCTTAAGACATAATAAAATAAATACTTAAACTAGCTATCAAGCTAAGAATTTTGTAGATTAAATCTTTTCATAAGGTCTATGCCTTTCACAATCATTCTGCTGTAGAAAGGTGATTTGTCTCTTTTTTTTTCAAATAAGTAATTTCACAAGATCTTTTTTCTTTTGCTGTAACATATTTATCGTCTACTTTAATCACAACATGACAAACGCACTGACAATTGTTTTGTTGATCATTTCAATACAAACAATTCTTTCTCAGTAATGTGTTGTTTTCTTGTAATATACTGTTATAACTGGTAGACTAACTGCATTCAGATTTAATAATAAATATTAATATGATTCAAATATCCATGTGTGCTTAAATCTTATTAGATACCGAGGCCTGCTTTCAAAAATCCAGCCGCAGTTCATTCATTCATTCATCCATTCATCCATATTCAGTAAGTGCTTTATCCTGGTCAAGGTAACGGTAGATCCAAAACACTGGACGTGATGGGACCTCACAGGGCACCATACACACAGTGGTCACAACAATAAATACCAGGCTGACTTTTAAAGCTAATTTGAATATTTAATAGATTTGTATCTTGGAGGTTATCAAACCTGTGCACAAATTTGATAAAATGCGTATTCTACCAATCATTTTCTAAGATGAATTGCAGCTGGAGAACTGCATGATGGTGCAACAGGTAGTGTTGGTGCCTCACAGCTCCAAGGTCAGTGGTTCAATCCTGAGCTTGGGTTACAGATTGCCTGGCATTTCACATGTTCTACATGTGTCTATAGCTGTGTTACCATCCACATCAATTTTTTTTTTTTTTGGGGGGGGGGGGGGGGGGGATTTTGTAATATAGCATAAAAAAATGCTGGATGAAAACACCAGATGCGAATAAAATTTCCTAAATGCACATAAAAAAAAACGTATGCGCTCAACTGAGGCAGAATAATGTTTAAAAATTTTTATTCGATAAGAAGTCATAAACTACGATTTCAACACATTCACCAAATAAATTCCTCGATACGCAAAAGGTCTTTACCTCAACAAATCATGTGATTGGATAATTGGCTCAGAAATACGTTTTTCTGTCAGAACTCGGACAGTGGGTCACATAACTATTCTAACTCTCACCTCGTTGTGAATGTCTATGTGCATGGTGTCCTGTAATGGACTGGTGTCTTATCTGTGGTGTATCCCTGTCTCATGCCCAGTTTGGAACCAGGATAAAGGTTGTTTTTTTTTTGGTTTGTTTGTTTGTTTTTACAAAAATGATGGAACTAATAAAACTGGAAACTGAATGAATGAATTGAGAGCTTGAACGCTTTTAGGAAAGCCGCCATTCTGAACAACAACAACAAAAAAAAAACAATAGAAACCATGGCAGAAATTCGAATGGTTTTCACTACGAATACCATTACAAACCATCAGCTAACCATTAAAACCATTACCATTATCGGTCCTTAATGGTATACACTAGAAATAACATTCCACCAACAGAAGACAACAAATTACCAGTAGAGGCCCACAAGGACCATTACAGTTTCCACTAAAACCAATGCAATTCCCATTATTAACCATTACAAATCCTATGAGGATTTCTATTGTTGTTGTTGTTTTTGTTTGTTTTGTTTTGTTTTTCAGCAGGGCAATTTGGAACACTGGATTAAGCTTAGGGTTTGTGAACTTCTATCAAGCTGAAAATTCCTTTTCATTCATGAATAAACAAATTGTGATTCGGACTGACACTGTTCCTGACACCTCCATAACATTATAGATAAGAATTCTAGCATTTTCTCCTCACGCGAGCACAAGCCCAGTGGAAACACCTCGTTTCTCATTAAATGGCGGTTAATTGCAGACACCTGGTGTGAACACATAGAACATGTCCTGCTTTCATTTACGACGGAGGATGTTTCTTAACTCCGACGAAGCTAACGCAGTCAAGAAAGAAAAGAAAGGAAGAAAGATGTTTCTCCAGCTACAAACTAGCGAGAAGTTTCTAGACCTGCATTTGAGAACCGGTCTTCACGACTGGGACATGAACGAGGAGATTAACTTGACCACGACAACAGACCAGTTTTATCAGGGTATAAAATACGCCATATTTTTATTTATTTATTTAACGTCAAAATTAAAAAAAAAAAATGCTTCGAGTGTGTTTTTTTGTTGTTGTTTTTAATTGATGAACGTTCTCCACAGATGAGATGAGGAATGAGCAGTATTTGGCGCAGTGGCATTACGCCAGAATCTCAAGAAGAACTTTACCAGAAGAGCTTCATCAACCAAACACTACTGACTGCAAAGGTGTGGTTAAATGAGCAAAATTAGCATAATGTTTCTAATTAGCAGCGCTGCTTAGGTCACACGAACACGCTTAGAGAACATCCTTTGGAAACTATTGTGGATTTTACTGGTTAATGGTATTTTAGTATGTTTTCCAAATAGGTTCGGGGTGTGCTGTTATAGGAAAATAATCATAACAAGGTAGTTCCTGTTATCACTTAAATTATCGCCTTTATAAACAGGGTTCTCTCATAGCCTCTGCTTTTATTTTCTGGTTTGGTGTTTTTTTTTTTATTATTATTTCTTTTTTTTTTTTTTACAAACGTTAGGGTTAGACAGCAATAATAAAGTGAAAAAGCTCAACATGCTTTGTCATGAAGACTTCCCTGTGGCAGAAGATTTACTGTAAGAAAGTGCTCACACTGGAGACTCCTTCCATAAATGGGACATAAACCTCACCGGAGTGTTTAGAAACTCTTAAGGAGTCGCCACGACTTCCTGTATTCAGTGAGATATAAACGAGGTATGAAGAGTAGAACTGAATGTAACCCTCACTTTTTTTTTTTTTTTTTTTAAATCTATCTTCTCCAATGGTACTGATAATTCCTGGCATACAGGACTGCAGAAATATCCTCCGTCTAATGATGTGTACAGGGATGTGACTCATCAGATTATTCTGCAGTCCACTTGGACAGCAATATAAAGATGAAATAACCCCATAATACTGTTGTGCCCTGAAGACACACCCACTTTTTTTTTTTTTTTACATTTTTATGCCTTTTGTCTTCTAGAATCTGTAACGCAGCCAAATCTGTGGTTGATGGTGAACCCTTGTTTGGCCTGTCCCATCAAATACCCTGTTAGAGACAAAATGCCATCGCTTCCAAAACTAACAATAGACAGATCTGCGTCAGGTCCTGCCCTGGATGTGCCTGGACAAAACCTGCACCTGCTGTCGTTGTCTGATGAAACCTGTCTGGATGAATCGCTGCGTGACACTTCTCTCTCAAGTGAATATCAGGTGAGACCTTAACAGCATCAAAGTGTGCACTTGGCAGGTTTTTCCATTTCCTTAGACCAGTGGTTCACAAACTTTTGTCAAAAGTTTCTTTGATTTAAAATAAATTTATTTTATTAATGAAACACATTAGGTCCAAGCTGTTTATTATTATTATTATTATTATTATTATTATTATTATTATTATTATAGGCCAACATGAGTTATTCAGGTTTGGATGAAACTAATTAAATTTAAGTGACCAGTCAAAGGCTAGTGTGTTGTAACAAAAACAATGAAAACATCCCAGTTTTTTCTTCCTCAGTAAGAAACTGGATAATCACAGATCTTACCATCTCGATGTTGTTCTTAACCACAATGTAGGCTCTGTTACAAGAGCTCTGCATCCTTGACATTTCTTCCCAAATGGCGCTTTATAGAAGCAGCACTCCTCTATCATTCAAGCTCACAGATGACGCATCCTCGGAGGACGTGGCAATCTGCCGTAAGGTGAAAGGTACCCGGAGGGGTCGAGCCCCAAAGGGGCCGTCTTCACGCAGGCTAGGCCTGGCTCAAAGCAGGAGGCTGCAGAGAGTCCTGCAGGACAGCCACAACTTGAAGAGCGGTGCCTGGCCTCGCCCGCCAGTCAACTACTGCATCCTCATAGCCATGGCGCTGAGCAGCAGTCGCTCTGGCAGTCTGAACGTACAGCAAATCTACAACTTTGCCAGGTGAGCAAAGGATTTGAGATTGGGTGTCTTGAGAAACCGTTTTAGCAAGTGGGTTATATCTGTTTTGTTTGTTTTTCTTCTTCCTTCCTTATTTGACACGCTCGTACAGCTGAGCCATGTAACGTCTGGAAGCTTGTAAGCAAACTGTTAATCAGAAAAGTCCATTCTGATCAATTCGAGGCGATCATGATCAAATCCAACACAACTGCTATTCAATGGCGTTCCTATTAATTTAGGAAACGTTTGGGCTGGTGGCCTAAATAATTGAGTTCTAAGCAATCCCATTTCTGTATTCATTTTTGAAATAATACTATTATCAGACTGATGCCTGATGCTAACCAATTGACTGAAATCTACTGCATTGTGTAGCAGCAGGGTGTTGTGGAACTTTGAGTCCAGCTCTTGCTTTAACTTCTCCACTACTTCTATGTTGGATTTCTTATTAATGGTGCTCTTGGGTTTTTTTGTTTTGTTTTGTTTTGGTTTTTTTTTTAAACTGGCTAACAGCAAAACCTGACAATTGTCACTTTTGTTTGAGGTCATTTAATTATTTATTTTTTTCCCTCCTGTTAAATGGTCTTGTAATACAACTGCTAACTTCTCACTGAAATTAACCAACCAACTAGACCAGCCTCACTGTACACATAGTAAACATTTTAACATGGACATTTCATGATCCAGGTATTGTTTATAGTATCAGTGCATCTTTGTGTACAGTAGCACTTTTACATTTAAAAAAAAAAAAAAAAAAAAACTTATTTCCGGCATTGTTCAACCCTGAATCTTTTGGACATCCTGTTAATCCTCTTTCCAGGGAGCACTTCCCTTTCTTCCTAACGGCACCCGAAGGCTGGAAAAACACCATCCGCCACAACCTGTGTTTCAGCACCAGCTTCAGAAAGACACCGCAGCAGGTGACCGGCGACGGGAAGAGGAAGTCCTGCCTGTGGCACCTGACGCTGGATGGTCGGAGAAGACTGAGGAACGAAATCCACACGCTCACAGCAGACTCGTTCCGGATGCTGAAGAGGAGCATGAACTACCCAGGTCAGATACTCATACTGGCATTGAGGTGGCAAGTGCTTTGAATCTTTCATTCTGGGTGTGTCTTTGTTTTGTTTTTCTCCTACTTTACAGATATGATTCAAGCGCTGTTTGAGTTGTAATCTGGCTCAGGAGCCTGGAGGGTTGAAAAGAAGAATGAACTTGTGCACATTTTTGCTTGTGGTCATTGTATGCACTAGAGCTTTTCTTGAACATTTACGTAGTGTGTGCGTGTGTGTGAGTGAATTTTTCTGATTTGCTGTGTCACATTTATGCTTTATATAAAGTCTCTTGGTTTTTGTTTTTTTCTTTTCGTTTTGGAAATAAATATACTATTATCTGCATTCATTTAGCGGAACGTTATTGTTTATTACTCACCACCTGCCTGCAGGGTCAGAAGATTTAATGATGGAGATTTAAAATGATATAAACTTATGGCAAATAATGGTGAAGATTTATTATGCTGGATCCCTGCACACGTTGCTAAGAAGTGACACCTGTACCCACAGAGAAAATTGTATAGTGGATGCGTCACTTCTCGTCGAGTATCAATATGGTAAGAGAGGCTGTTGAGGGAGCAGTTGTTTTATAGAGTGAGGAACAGGAGCTAACTTGTTTAGCAGACATTCCAACATTAAATGTAGCTCTTAAACAGATTAATAATAAATAAAGTACAACCTGACCTTCTTCTAATAAAAAAAAATCAGTGTTAGAAATTTGCTGTGGTATAAAAGGAATAAAACAATTCAGACGAGCTGTTATTGGAAAATAATCAATAAACATGTGGATATTATATACAACTATTACACTGTAAAGGAATTCAACCTTTTTTTATGTAAACACAAACGATATAAAACACTTAAGAATAATATAATAATCTCACGTTATAACTTCCACAATTGGTGTAGTGTAAAATTCGGGGTTTTATAGTAGTAGAGATTATCGTGCAGTTCAGTGACAATCCAGCAGGTGGCAGTAATGAACTGCGATTAAAGTTTTCCCGCTCATCCGGGCCACTAGAGGGCGGTAATGTTCCCGTTACGCACCTTCCTCAGAATATATATTTTTCTCAGACGCTAATGATCGTGTTTGCTAACACGAGAAACCACTGAGGTCTTAAAATGGGGGCGTTTTATTGTGCCGTATGCAGACAAACGGATTTTTCAGGAAAAGGTCACATCTACGGGAAAAGCCACCAGAGTAGACTGAAAGTGGTTCTGGTGAAATTCCTGGATAAGGTAAGCTTGGGTTAGCAGAGAATACGCAGAAGCTAATGCGCTAGTTATTCGGCTAACTGCTGCGTTATAAATAGCACGGATAAGTGCACTAGATAGGGGGGTGGTATCATTAATGTACATGTAGTATGTAGTGCACTTATGTAGTGCACTTGTGTAGGGAGTAATGAGATATTTGGGATTGCTGCGTTGAGTGTTACTTTCGGACGTGAATAATAAACAACTTCCTTAATCATTGGCTGTTTAAATATATTTTTTAATTAAATAAATGAATATATATATTAAAATTCCTGGTAAATTCAGGTGCTTTGGATTTGTGTAAAATGATTGTTAAATTATTGAAAAAATCTACAATAAATTTATATATAAATACATTTAAATTATTTAAATTTAGCAAGTTTTGACTTGCTGTTAATTTTGTACTGAATCTTGTTTTATACATATATTTATATATTCAAAACTGCTTCAAATCTGTTTGTAAATTATTAAAATAATAACTAAAAATATATCATATTCGCAATGTCTCACTGAAATTGCAAATAATTTATCGTGGTGTTATCGCGTGATATTGGCCGGCTCTAGTGGGAGACTCCTGTAACCTGACATGAGTTTTGTACTGTGTGAACATCAGTATCTGATCTACACCGACCAGATCAGATGATGTGTGAAAATCCGATCTGATACGGTTTCCAGCTGAAACAACCCAACACCGATGTAGTCCTATCAGAGGGAAAAACTAAACATGTCCCGTTTCATGTATTTCACCATCACTGGACGCAGGTGAAAGAAGATTGGTCAATAAAGATTAGTGAGATTACTGTTCCAGAATCAGTCGTTCAAGCCCAAGCCATAACGCTACCTCCACCATGTTTCACAGATGAGCTCGTATGTTTTGGATCATGAGCAGATCCTTTCTTTCTCCATACTTTGGCCTTTCCGGCACTTTTGTGGCTCATCTCTGTATTTCTTTGTGAATTCCAGTCTGGGTTTCTTACTGCTGATGAGTGGTTTGCATCGTGTGGTATGACCTCTATATTTCACCTGCCGCAGGTTAGAGAAGCGCGGCGAACCCTGAAATGTCCACAGGTGGAGAAATTCGACGCTTCGCAGCATGAAGCTAAGTTTTGGTGTTACTGCTGCGAAGTGGAGGTGCAGAAACACGTGACTGACGGCAGAGTCGCTGTGCTTCACGGAGGACTGCTGGAGCACATGAGCACGTAAGACTTCACACACACCGAACCGCCTAGTGGATGATTACAGTAAGTTAAAATGGTTCACTCTGTGTGTGTGTGTGTGTGTGTGTGTGTACTGCTGTTCTGTTTCAGTCAAGAGCACCGCAAAAACACGAACGCCTTCTGGTGGAGAAACAAAGCAGACCCTAAACACAAAGAGAAGTTCATCATCACCGAGCAGGAGACTGACAGGTAGAGCAGATAAATATTTACCTGGTCTTATTATTAATATTATTATTGTTATTAAGTGTGAAGATTTTTTTTTCTTCTTCAGATTCAAGGAGGAAGTTGTCAAAGCACTCGGACAGTACGAAGAGAAAGAGGACACGCTTATTAAAGAAGTACGTTTTCCACGCCAAACATCTCCTCGCACGTTGTCGTTTACTGTTACAGATTACGAGTTCTAACGTCGAGGTTTCTTCTGTTACGGCCAGCAAGCTGCTTTAATCCGGTCGCAGGAGCAACACAGGCTGGAGGTTCTTCAGGCTCTAATAGAGGTTTGTGTTCCAGCAGTGAAGCAACAGTATCCATATCTCGGTGGACGAGCCGGCAGTCGTGTCGTACGTGTTTGAAAGATTTCCACGAAACGTGCTCGTGGACGCCGTCAGCGCGTCTGTTTAATTCAGCTCACAGAGCTTTCAGATAATACTAGACGTCGCAACAAAGCAGCTTTGCAGAAACCCAGTTTTGGTTTGAGAAAAAGACGCGAATAAGTTGATCAGAAAGTATCGCTGGTAAAAACGAAAACGTGTACAGGAGCAGGCGGGCGAGATATGTCATTGGGGGCGGGGCTTGATTGGAATCAGATGCATCCTCTTCTAGTTAATAAGACAAATTATGAAATGTGTTCAGAAATGCACAGGATGTTGGGTATATGATGATCACTGGCTGCATGTTTCATAACACGAGGCTTAGCAGCTGATGATTGGCTGCCTTTATCCTTTTATTTTATATTCATATTTATTTTCTCCTCCTGGTCTTTGCCCTTTTTTTAAAAAAAAAAAAAAAAAAAAAGGAAACACTGAATAAAAGTGTCTTTTCTAGTTTAAAATGTTTTTATTTTTTAAATGTGATGCGTTATGTATGATGAGTGTGGGTTGTTACTGTTGACATTTCCTGAATCAAACCCAGCCTGATCCCGAGCTGCAGCAGTCCACTGAACCGGAGCAGCAGAACATCCAGCAGATGACCTGGTAAGAGATCCACAACTACGTTCGGCCAAGAAGTTTGGTGTCTGACATTTTTGTGCTGGGACTAGAGTAGCTGTACTTGACAAATCCCTGCTCTGGAGACATCAGTGCCAGACCACTCTAATGCTCTTGCAGCCGAATTGAGAACGAATCCCCACAGCCACGCTCCAAAATCTAATCGAAAGCCTTCCCAGAAGAGTGGAGCTCATTATAACAGCAAAGTGAGGGGGATAAATCTGGAATGGGACGTTCAAAAAGCACATACGAGTGTGACGGTTAGTTGCCCGTAAACCTTTGTTTGGCCTGCTTTGTGTCCGGCCTCATCACACCACCTCGTCGCAGATTATTTTCCCATAACCACACCTCCTTATGAACAAAACCTCACTGTGTACCTAAACACTTTAATAACCTTATGGGGCGGCCATCTTGGTGTCATCTCGGTATTATTCCACGCAAGACGACGAGCGGCGGCGTACGAATTCACAACAGATACAGTTTCCACTAGTGACATATTACAACCGATCTTGTTAAGCCACACCCGACAAAGTTTGAAGTTGTTCGAGATCTGGATGTGAGGCAGATGATGCCGTATAATTCCACTTGTAAAAATGTTATACGTTTTTTATTAATGAGTTTATATGTTCAGTGTCATTTGAAGCAAATATCTGAAGACTTTATAGACAAATATTCAAGTGTTGCTTTACTTGTTTGTGACATCAGTCTGCTAGTTCCAGTGCAAAACTGAAGACGCTAACTTAAGACACCGAACACGTCATGGCTGATTTGAGGAAAGTGGGAATTGTGTGGGGGTTTTTGTTGTTGTTTTGGCAAACTATTCCTTTTAGTTTTAGTAATCAGTTACACCATACATGACCATATAAGAACTGGTAGTTTGAGAAGTTATCATATTGATATTGTAGAAGGTGTAGGATGATAGTAACAGTTCAGTCGCACTGGATTCGACTCTCGTATCTCGCTAGCACGGGTTCAGAGCAGACGGGACGTTCTCACAGTGAACTGAACGAGCAGGCGGGCCCAAGCCGTAACGATCCCTTCATGCAGAGTCAGTGGGACGAGTCGGGACAAGGCCTCACGTTCATTGGCGATCAGGTAAATTTCGGAGAATTCATCGTGTCCTTGGCTTTTGATTCTTCATCACACTCGTTTGAGAAAGTCTAACCTTTGATGTTTCCGTTCGAAGGACTGCTATGACGGTGGAAACGTTCACACGGGTGAGTTAAACTCGAAAACCGTGTCGATTGAGATCGTTGAACGATTGCGCATATGAATGTTGTGTCGTGTCGTAGGGGCGGTGCCTCCATGGCTGCTGGAGGATCCCGAAGACGAGAGTGCGGGTAACTCGCAGGACATCGGTCCATCTCTGCAGGATTTTCTTAAGCACAGTAAGCAGTTCTTTTTCGGTTGGAAAGATTCGGATTTCTACACTAGGTGTTTAAAGGGATAACCTGACCCAAAAATTGGCTACATGGCGACTGAACAATGAAGCTCCTGTTGGCCTTTTCTATTACGCCAGTTTTTAACCTCCCGTCTCAATCTCTGTCACAGAAGAGCAGCAGAAGCTCAAGAAGCTCCCAGCCAACCGCGTGGGCGCCAACTTCGACCACGGCTCACACACCGACGCCAACTGGCTTCCGTCTTTCGGCCGGGTGTGGAACAGCGGCAGACGCTGGCAGTCCAGGTGAGATCCGAGGATTAGACACCGCGCGTATCGTCGTATGATCTCGATAGTGGTTCAATCCCAAACCACTTTGGTGTTTCTTTTTCAGGCATCAGTTCAGGCAGGAGGAGGCTCAAAGTGGGCAGAAGAGAAGGAGGGAGCGTGGAGGAAAGGCAGCCAAGAAGCAGAAACATCTCACTAACGGAGACGTCTGATTACACCAAGTATTCATATGAACACTGCAGCCTGGTCAGGAGCAGCACGAAACTAAATTCAGGTGGCTTTTAAATCCATCGCAAGTCTGCAGGACTTCAGACTGTTAACAATGCATGTTTGAATTTTTTATTTTTTTTTTCCACATAGAAATATTCCTGCAACGCATTAACACAGTTTGTAACTGCCACTGCCGTTCTCACATTGAGAAACATCGCTCTAAATGACTTTGTGATAGGATTGTAATTATACCACAACGCCGTCGAGTTCTCGAATCCGATTACGTTATCGCTTCTATAGTAACAGCACGGACGCTCCACAAACAGATTCACGCCGTGTTATTCAACAATAGAAAAAATGCACCGTCGTTGATTTGGTGGCGTTTTCTTTTACGTTTCTGGAAGGAGTCTCCAGTGTCAGCACGTCGTAACAAGAATTAAAAGTTGCTCGTTCAGGTTTTCACCACGGTAACGTCTTCAGGATGGGAAGGCTTTACTTTTTCCGCTTTCTCCGTAACATAAGAAAAAGAAAGGCTGGTGAGGGAACTACTGTTTATAGCTGCTATAATGTAAATGATGGTGGATGTTTCACAATATTAAATGTATAACTATAACCAGATAAATAAATCGACATTCTTTATTCAATAAAAATTCTAATTATTTGTAAATTAGAATTTTTATTAATTAAAGAAAAAAAAAAAACACTACTTTGTCATTGAGTATTTTCTTATAACAGCATATCCTGTTTTATTTCTTACTTATTGTAGGTTAAATGCTGCTGTTTTTATTAATTTTTTTTTGTTGTTGTAATTTTAAAGCAGCTACTGGGATAAAAAATCAAATTCACCATTCGTGTTTCCAGTTTATTGAATAAAGCTGCAGCATAGTGAAGTGGTTCTGATACGGTCATATCGGTAATAAACCCAGAAACTCTCACCGCTTTCTTCCACAGTGGTTGGCGGAGAAGGAAAAAAAAAAAAAAAAAAATGGAGACAAGTGTGCAAGAATTCTTTCCATTTTGAACAGTTCAGTCTTATTTTTACGCAATAAAAATCTATTCGAGCTACTCGTATCTTTTTCCACAGAAGGCTAAAAGATCAGTAATAGTGCTCAATAATAATAATATAATAAAATATAATACCTCAAACATTAGCCAAAATAAAAAGTACAGATTACATTAATATTTAAGGATACCTTGCAGTCATTTATTAAATTTTTTTTTCCTTTTTTTTTTTTAGTAGGTTCTGTTAAAATAATACACGACTCATATATAATGTAGAAAGCAGAAGAGAAAAAAAAAAAGGAATTAGGTCTCTGTAAGAGATGCAGTGTTGGTCATATTTGTACAATTTTACACTTATAGACCTTTAGCGGTCTGTTTTTTTTTTTTTAATAACAAGTCCTTGCATTAACTTTCATCATAATTTTTTTTTTTTTTAAATCTTCATTTAACTTCATTCCCACATCCCGGATAAAAGGAAAAATCCATGCTATAAACCATTCAGTAAGACTTCTGATCGAGTTTGGCTTGTATATAGAAGAATATAGTGCCTCGTGGTGATAAAGTTCTGCTTTCTCTTGGTCACTTCTTGACAGGACCGTAGAGAGCTTCAGTAGCGTCAGACAGAAAGGGGGGAGGAGCTTATCGTTATGAGACAGAGGCTTCAGGTTGGTTGTGAGGATATGGGATACGGGTCTTTTCAGGCGACTCGCTTTCGCCCTTCGCGCATTAACAGCAGTAAGAGCGATTTCTCTTCCGGCGTTCCTCTTCGCATCAACGTTCGATTAAAAGGATTCAGCATTCTACCCTTAAAACCAAACAAGCTCAGATTTGAGCTATTTCTGAAAGAAACCTGAACAACAGGGTTTTATGAAAATCAACATCCTGATGATGCACCTGACTGGGTTTTGTTAAAGCTTCAGTACGAGTAACTAAATATTCTTCCTGTAGTTTAGTGGTCAGATGTGTAGTTAAAGGCCACACGAGGCCCTCATGCAGATGTGCGCGGCAGTAACAACATTCATATCCAAACACAATAGGAATGATCCGTCAGGCTTCATGTAGCATTAGTCCTTATGAAGGACATTTCGTAAGTCGATCGCAGTCCAGGTCTAAGGCCTGTAAAACTACATCTGGCATCATTTTACACATCGGTTACGATATCAAACCCAATTTCATCCAGTCTGAGCAGAGCATTTAAAAAAAAAAACGTAACTGTCGATTTTACATACAAGTTGTATGTCAGCGTGAAAACTAGAAGAGATGAAGTTCCCGTCCGGGATTTAGTTTATCCTCGCTGCCATGCTGCCATCATCCTCTTTCTTCCCCCCTTTGTGAATTTTGTAGAGAGCTGCTTCAATCCAAATCTTCCTAACTCCAAATAAATAGTTGAAGCAAACTAGGGATGATGAAATGTCTTTATCAAAAAAATTGCCCCTGCCCTTTTCTCAGAAAGTCAGCAAGAGAACTTGGGGTTTGTTTGTTTTGTTTTTTTCCTGTACTGCGCATGTGAGGTTTGGGGTCTCGGACATTCGTTGCCGCCAACGAGAGGCAGTGAAGATGCGCAAGAGTTGAGCAGGGAGCAGCAGGACCGCAGCACACCTTCCTGACGACGCCGTATCTCTTCTACTTCCAGCAGGAAACCACAGCTCCAGGAACACTAGCTTTTATCTGGGAAGAAGAAAAGGGGGGGGAAAAAACGCAGAAGGAAGAAGACACGCGTCAGTGATTTATATTTTAAGCTGTGTGTGTATATAATGAGTGAACAAGTTAAAGACTGAAACAGTACCTTTGTTTTCTTCTGATTCAGTAGCTGCTTGCTCTGAGTGCCTTTGGCATAGTTGGTTATATTTTGATTCTACATCCTTTTAAAAAAAAAAAAAATGGTGAGCAAACTTCAGTATGAATCTTAGAAGGATGAAGTCAATATTTTCAGTCAAGAATAGTCTTGCAAAGAAAGAAAAAAAAAAGCCCCGAGAGGTTTGGTATCCTTTGCACTATGGCTACTACACTAATGTAACCGACAAGTCATGAAAATCTCCATAATCATGTATAAATCATTATATTTTTTTGTAAAACAGCACAGATGTGTCCCAAGTTCAAGCAAAACTACATTGTAATGTGCATAATGTCTGGATTTTACCTAAAAATTCTGCCTCCTGGGAGACACCCGTGAATATCTAAGTTTTTACTGCACTTTTCTGGTCACATGCGCCAGGTCAGCGTGATGGCTTTGTGAATGTCACGATGCAAAGAACTTCGAGCAAAAAATTGACTAGAATCCCGTCTTTAAAAGTTATTACAGTTTCATTTAAATCAGTTAGTGCTGAGTAAATGAGGTAGGTTTGCCCGATTGTTGATGTGCTAGAGGAAAAAGTCTTTGCTCTATCATCTGCCGTGTCAGTTAAACGGCATCTCTCTGTGACGGTTATGGTCGCCCACAAGTGCGTTAAAAACTTATATTTATATATA
The DNA here is from genome assembly GCF_023375685.1 of Ictalurus furcatus. NCBI lineage: Eukaryota > Metazoa > Chordata > Actinopteri > Siluriformes > Ictaluridae > Ictalurus > Ictalurus furcatus. The sequence goes on from NC_071282.1 coordinate 3,915,143, forward strand.
TAAAAAAAACAGCAAATTAGAAAACACCACAGAAAAACAATAACTCGGAACATTGCATGCCCGTTGCAGGGTGGATGTTCACAGTAAGAGGAAATACGAGCCTAAATTCACGATTATATTTATCTAGGGCATTAATATGAAGTTATTTTAAATAGAGATGGATTTCTATTAGTCATTAGCTCTAGTGCAAAACCAAACAAATCACAAACATGTCTTGGCTGATGGACTTGAATTTACTATACAGGCAGGTTTAGGTATTTATGTCAAACAATTTCTATCCAAGTGTGTAAAGTCAGAGCTGTAGTGGACGGTAAACTCAGGTGTGCCTCGGGTTAGTGTTACCTTCAGATGCTGCAGGTTGGCCTGAAGCAGGCGCAAGTGGGTCATGACCTGTCTGCTGAAGTTGGGTCCTCTGCTCTGAGAGGAAACGGAGGACAGGAGCTTCTTCAGGTCGATGCCCGAGTCCCCTGCTGCTGCAGGCTCGGTGCTGCAGACCTGCCCGTCGTCATCAGTGCTGCTCTCACCCGAACCGCCGTAACCCTCCAGCACCATGTAACTGCCTGCTTCCACATAGGGGGAACAAATTATATATATATATATATATATACATATATACATACTAAAATGTTATACTGGGCTTTAACTTCACATCACTATAGCACAATAAACAAGCCAAGAACATCATCGTTATTTGGCAAGGTAAGAATATAAGCCCCACTTATCTAATCTCCTCACCAAAGTCCTCGGAGGTTTCAAAGAAGCCTGTATCTCCTGAGGGCAACTCGAGACGGTTCTCTGTCTTGACGTGTGCGGTCTCCGTCCTCTCGGCACCGTTCTCCACTGCTCCACCAGGGGCAGCGTTTTCCTCCGAGCCCTGCAGAGACCCTGCCCTCAGCTCACGCAGCCGAGCCTCCCCCCTCTCTCTGTCCCTGTCCACATCCTCCTGACCGTCCATGTGATTGATCAGGAGCTGCCTCAGAGCAGCCACTGAAAGAGACACAATTGGCGATAACAACATGAGCCACGCTGAGTTCGCCAGGGAACAGGGTCGTGTGGGTGGAACTAGAAGTAGTGTCCACACTCGATTGGTTAAATGCAATGCACAATGTGTAGTAGAAGTAAAGTACTGGACAGGATGAACAACGATGTTTAAATATGTTCATGTGCATCAACGCAGCAGTAGAAACCAGGCTTTACTCGATTCCTCTTCATTCCTGCTTGTTACAACGCGAGTCGAATGATTTCTATTGAGAAACAAACCTAAGCCAGGTCCGAGCTGCTGAGAAAAAACACTCACGGGTTCGAAGCGCCTCGTCTGCCATCAGTGGAGGCAGGTCAAAGGTATCCAAGTCCTTCTCCTCTACAGCGATGGCGTGCCTCGAGCGCTGCTTCAAGAACGGAAGTCTGTCTGCGAGCTCGGGGTCTAGGAAGGCCTCTTCCTCTTCCTCGTCCTCCTCCGCTTCATCCTGAACTTCATCCTGAACTTGCGGCAAATGCTCACCTTCTGCCTCCTCCTCATCCTCTGACTTGGTGTCAAATGGGTTGCTTCCTGCTGGAGGAATCTGCATGATCTCAGATGAGGAAGTAGCATCTTTTTCTAAGGGAAAAGAAAAAAAAATAATTCATCACCACCACCCTGTATACAAAAAAGCATTTAGAATACAATAGCCACAAACAGCAATTTGCGGGATCCAAGCAGCCTTCGGCAAATCAAGTTTCGCAAAAACATTAAAGAGACCGCTTCTTAAAAAGTTTCTGAAAGCTGATTGGCCTGATTTGCGTGTTGTGGCGATACCGTTTACAGACCTCGGCAAGTACTTGGTATAAATACTGACGCACACATTCTAAGACTAGTTTGCAAAAGTAGGCTTGGAATATTATGCAAACGGTCTTAAATACGAGCGGGTGGTGCTAAACGGTCCAAAAAGCCAAGGAATCCGAGGAAAATGAAGGATTTTGTATCTCAAGATATGGGCCAAAATGTAAACCACTGCACTACACCACCACCGTCAAGCAGATCTCTATTCCAAGTAGACGAAGTGAGTACTACCTATGGACCAAGGTTCACGCTTGTACTACCTATAGTTTGACTAGATTTAGAGAAGAAGAAGGAGTGTTCAAAGCACTTTGTGCTTGGCCCCCTAAATTAAAAAAAAAAAAAATTTGAACGCCCATTTGCATACTTCAAGCTGTACTATAATATATAATGCTATAATAATTAACAAATGGTATATTGTACAGCCCTACTCAAGATTCATCGAATCACAACGGAGGGCAGGAGTAATGACTGGTCCCTGCCTCTCTTAATTACAGACCCATGAATCGGATACCTGGAGACTGGACGCTTCCAGTAGAGATGCGATCTGGATCTTTGCTCATTTTCGGCATGCCAGAGTTCATCTCGTCGTCAGCTTCCCGCTCCCCACTGCGAAGCGGACAGACTTTATCAAACTGATTCACGGTGGTCATTGCGTAACCAAATTAAAGGCGGCAACAAAAATATTGGTCACGGTAACTGAACTCACTCGTTCTGAGGCAGGCTCTTCATACTGTCTGCTCTTTGCCCGATGAGATCGTGCCACCTGGACAACAGAAACGGTAATCAACAACAACAACAACAACAACAACAAGTTAAAGGAGCTATGTGAGTTTTAAAATTTCAGATCCATGTTACTTGTGTCTGCAAACGCCACGAACTGCTTCAAATAAAACTCAAATAAAACGCAGGACTCTGAATTTTTGTCCCGGTGACTAGATCTATCTGTGTAAAACTCATTAATGGTGTTGTGTTCAAAACTTTTTCAATAAGAAACCTACACACCGGTGATCCTGAATCTCGTGGCCAGAAAAGTGTACAAAAGACATGAAATGATCTGAAAGTGAAGCATCTTGTAAGTATTCCAAACTGTTAAATGCGTTCAAAACAAACATCTCTCATGCGACATGGAATTTTGGATTCGAGCCAAAAGGTATCCCTTCGTAAAAATCCCACTTGGTTATGATGTAATGCTGTAGGAAATTCCAGCTCCTAAACTGGTGTAATCACGGGGTGGTTCTTATTGCAGGTTTAGGGAAGCTGCAAACCTCCCAAAAATGAATAGCGGTACATTACTGGAGGAGGGATCAGCAGTTTGATTCTTGGTCTCGAACTACTGCAGGTCATCTCAGAAGGAGCATACTTACGTTTTCTGCTCAGACACGGTCTGCGCCATCAGCTCGTAGATCTGCGCGCCGTAATCGGACATGGACACCACGAAGAACGATTTGTTGTCTGTGAACAGCACGTTGAACACCGAGTTAGTACGGATTCTTCCTTCATTCACACATTCAATTCTACTTCCTGGCCTGACGCACCTGTTGCTACAGAGCGCACCAGCACGGTGCTGAGCTTGATGATTGGACTGAAGATGTGTTTGGTCTCGGCCGTGCCTGCCAGATTCTTACTGTGGCACTTCAGGATAAGCTTCTCATCCTGCCTCTGCAGCAGCACCAAGATGTCTTCTAGCAGGAGTGTGTAGAGCTCTGAACAACACACACACAAAGTTTATACATAATGTATGTTAATAATAATAATCTTCATTTTATAGAGTGCCTTTAAAAGCAGCTTCTCAAAGCACTGTACATAAAATAAGCAGTGCACAGAAAAAAATTATGAAAGTTAATAATAATAGTAATAATAATAATAATAATAATAATAATAGTAGACTTCAGCAGTCAAATGGAAGTTTAAAAAGTAAGTCTTAAGTTGAGCTTTAAAAATGCCAAATGTTAAAGGGGCAGCTTGTCATTATAGATACTTTTGTCTTTGCCAGCCCCACCCCAATTTCCGGGTCAGAAAAATATAAACAGTAAACTGACAAAAAAAATTTTTTTTCCAACATCCACTGCATGGTACTATCGCAAATCTGAGTTTATCCAAAGTATCTTTGAAATGGTATTATTGCTACAGTTCTATAAACACTTTCAAATTTTTCAAATTGCACCTTTAATGGTTTCTCCAACTCTTACCAATAGTCTTGTCTTTATTCACTTTCCAAGACAGGGGTCCCTCATGCACCATTTTCCGTTTGGTCAAGTTGAGGTTCTACAGAGGGCACAAAAAATATAAAATAAAAATACAATCAGATGAGATCGTATTACGTATTACTTCCAGTGACGATGTGAAAGTAAGGACGGCGCGTAAGAGTAGTGAAGCGTGTGATCTTACCTTAAACTCTGCAATCATGGGGTACTCGCTCTGCTTCAGTGACGAGAGATCCAGTCTTCTTTGGTAGTCCTCTAACCTCTAAAACAACAACAACAACAACATAGTCGAGTAGGAGCTCAGCTTTTCATATATAAAAGCGCGCTTCTTAAAAGTGCCGTGATCTGCTCACCTGTTTGTTTTCAGCCTCTTTTACTTCCTGGTTGACGTGGTTGAGGATCTGACGGCAGCATTCGCAGGCTCGCTTCACTTTGCTTTTCTCCTCGGTGTCGTCTGACAGGAAACGGACACATATTATTTAGGGCGTGTGGCGAGGGGTTAAAAGTCAGGGATAACGGGGAAAAAAAAAAGAAAAGGCTTTGATACCAGTGTATTTCGCAATGTTTTCGAGCAGGAGTGGGTATTTAGTGAGTCGCTGCATCTCCACAGGAATCATGTCCTTCAGCTGGAGCCTTCGACACTGACGATTACTCTCCGCCTCCTGTGACGCGCGGGTACACAATTTTACCATTTTAAACTGCAAGATGATCTCAACTTTGTACTTGTAAACTCGGCGATGGTTGAATATGGAGTCCTTTAAAAACAACCTTTGATAATTTGCATATCCTTTAAACAACCTTTAATAATTTGTATATCCTTTAAACAACCTTTAATAATTTGCATATCCTTTAAACAACCTTTAACAATTTGTATAGGACCAAAGACTGTTGAGCTCACAAACCAAATTATTTCTATGCAAACTTGCAGAGAGAATTTGTTTCAAAACAATCTAACAAATTTGACCCACCTACGTCTATGTGTAATATATATATATATATATATAAACTGGTTAAATTCTTCAGAATTTCTTTAACATTCGGTACGAGGCCCGAGTCTGTGTCTGACCTGGACAAAGGCAGCAAATCGCTGATCCTTCTTCTGCCTGCTCTTTATAAGCTCCAGAGCGAAAGGCTGGTTACTGCAGAAGGTTCCCACTGCCCGCTTGATCTTCTCCTCTTCTGTTCCGCTGAACTGCAAGCAAACACGACCGAGTTCAGCTAGATTTACTTTTTAAATCAACTTTGTTGGTTTAGGTAGAAGAATTCAAGAGGAATGTGCATTTTCTTACCCAGGACAGCAAATCGTCTCCTATGAGGTCCACGACCGCCGTCTCGTACTTCTTCCGAATGGCCGTCATTTGCTCGGTTATAGACACTGAAGAAGAAAAATATTCTAAATGACCAAACCGAACGCGATGTCGTCGTCATAACTAGCTACATTAGCATAAGGCTCAGCTCTGATTACGTACCGTGTAGCTGGACGATCTCCTCCAGGTTGGTGAAGATGTTTTTGATGTCCGCGGGGGGCAGAATGGTCTCGCGGGTCATCCTCTGGTAGAACACGTTATCCAGCACCTTCAGCATGCGCAGGTGAGCGCGCTCCGTGTAGAACAACTCTGCACAGCCAGGCAAGAGTGACGCAGTCAGAGAAACATAGAGAGAGAGAGAGAGAGAGGAAACGTACACAAGAGTATGACGAGTGATTACGTGAACTTGTACTTGGTAGCCCGCCCCCCCCAGGGTCTCCCGAGGACCCTCGTGTGATTCCTCACCATTGATCACTTCCTGTCTCTTGATCTCGTGCGGCGACAGCAGTGCGAGGACTTCTGTGCTCACCAGCGTCTGCCAGTGAGGAGGGTCCTGCTCTGGCTCCACCTCAAACGCCTGATCGTCCTCACTCTGCACCTCTCCTGCGCACAACGGCTCCATCCTGCAATGATGCACAACCAATAATATCACAACCAATATCATCATTTTCTGCTACTAATACTAATGGTAGTAATAATAATAATAATAATAAGCAGCAGCTAACAGTGCCCACCTCCTGATTGGCCGCGGCGTCCCTCCGTCAGGATTCCTGCGTACATAAAGACAAGCGGAATGAGATCACCACAATGACATTCGAATCCTCCACGTGTACATCCTCTCCAGCTCTCTCAACATGTCTTACTGTCCCAGTCAGAGCTGAAGAACAAAGTCCTCATTTAAGGCACTTTGTTGTGTGGAGTCTGAGAGCGAACAGAAATAGCTGCGAAGCTGTCCATCGTGGCACAGGAAAGGATTCTCTGACTGTCTGCTGTCTACAGCAGTGTGTTTTCAACAACAGTCAACCTGAAGGATGTTTACAGGACTGTATATGTTCCAGCACTAAATAAATAACAGTGGTAATACATTACAACCATTACTGCCATTTTTTTGTTGACTTTAAGACTACTTTGCAAACACTAGTAGTTGGAGCTTGGTCAAGCACCGTTTGGGAATGGAGGACAGAGTCTTGGAGAAAGAGTGGATAAGTCCCTGAGGTGAACAGAGAATGTAATCGGGAATGCTAAACCAAAATAAGCCAATGTCTTCAAGTCCAAGTCATGTCTCGAGTCAGTTGTCGGTTTTTTTTGTTGTTGTTTTTTGCAACTCGAGTTTCCATCTCTGGTGTATACTGACTTTGCTCTATGTATACAGCGTGTGCAGAGAGAGAGAGAGAGAGAGAGAGAGAGAGAGAGAGAGCGCAGGGGCCGCAGAGCAAGGTTTCAACTATAAACCTTTCGTTTAGGAAGGTTGCCATGCTGAAAACCAAAAATAAGCACAACACTACCTGCCTTTTGTTCCTGCTCTATGTACTGCACTGAAAGAGTCATTGGATGCAGATTGTACAGCCCCACCTGTCTGTTTCTGGCTCCTCCTCTTGAAGATGGTCCGGAGGATAGGTGGTGAAGTCAAAGTGCGTGCCTGAGGAAGACGAGTCCTGTCCTTCAGCCTGAGGACCGACTTCTCCGAGTCTGGGTAATGCTGACAAGGGAGTAGTGCCTGATGAACAATGTGTGGGGGGAAAAAAACATCATGTTGAATTCCAAGGTTGTGCCAAAGAGAGAGAGAGAAAGAGAGGAAACCAGTTACAGTGATTAAACATCTCACCTGGCTCTAACTCTCTAGCTGTGCTGTCAGAGCTCTGTACAGGGGAAGCGCTGAAAGTAGGCGAGTTGATGGATCCTGGGCTGCCGTCTGGCCCGTCACTGGACTGACTGCTCCGTATTCGGCTGGCTGAAGGTGCTTCAGGCTGTTCGGTCGGCGCTAGAGCGTTCTGCGACAGCTGCTTTTGTGTACGCTGCTTATTCTGCTCCAGAGCCTTGGTAACTGTGCATACACACAAGACAGAGAAAGAAACAGTTTGGTGTTAACCATACTCAAGTGCTACTTCAACCAGTCTATCAGTCCTTTAAGACCCAGCACTCTTCTTCTGACTGTACACCTTTACTATCAGCTAATAAAGTTTTTGTTGCGTAACCATGGCCTGCGAATGTTATTCAATATACACACACCGTACCGTACATACTGTACTCGGTCTGAAATGGCTTACTCGAGGAGACGTCGGTTCGGCTGGGCCTCTTGTTGTGGCTGCGCATGATCTGGAAGCGGGACTTTTTCAGCACCTCCATACCTCCATCCTTCTCTGGTTTTATCGTCTTCTGCTCAAGGTGAAAACAGTAAATAGAAGAAAAAATAAAAACAATGAGCTGTTTAAGGAAGGAATAATAAATGTTTAGGGGGGTGGGGGGGGTTGGGTCTTACCTTGATTTTAGGGAGAAGGTTTATTAGCTTGGGTTTGGGCTCAAACCCTCGAGATTCCTTCACCTTCACCCCGAGGTGCTTCATATAGGCCTGGATGACGAACTGCATGGCGGTACTGAAATAAACACAACTTGTTCATCATCAGAACTGTAGGGGGGTTTATAGGAAACAAAAAAAAAATAACCCTGGAATGCATGTGTGTGTGTGTGCGCAATGTCACTTTCCTGCATCATTTCTATTACATTTCTATCCAGCAGGGGTAGCTAATGTTGAAAGTTAAAACTAAAGTGATGGCAACGGTTGCTGGGGAAGTTTATAAAAAAAATAAATACATTTTAAAAATAATGATTTTTTTATTTTTAAAAGCTGCTCTCTCATGTAGTCACGTGGGGCAAAGGAGGCGGTGGCGATTACGCAACACCCGGCCACACACTGGGTAACAGCACAAACATTCCCCACAACCTTCTGCTCTGAGCAACACGAGCCTCCTCGCTTCTCTACCATCTGTCCACACACACACACACACACACCTCCAGCATGCTCACCACATGGACAAGACGGATCATACTACACATAACGCCGCACACTAGTCCTTACTCTCGTGAAGAGGAAAAAAGAAATTCTTCATAATCGATTATGTGCTTTGTTAAATATTACACTGGCACTAAAATCGTCTAAACTCGTGCGGTAAAACGTCATGCGGTGCGAGTGCTGAGCGCATGGGGCTGATGTCAAGTGAAAAGCAGCAAGAAATTTCCCCCTTACCACTTCTCCTCCTCTGTGGCTGATGGCGTCAACCTGCGAGAGAGCGCAAACACACAAACATGCCAAGTATTACTTCTCGATTCTGCACTAAAATAAGGATGGTTTCAGCATGACGTACATCAAAAGGGTTTCCGGAACGTCTGCCGGTCGCTGGGCCCCCTACATCGCTCTGCGTACCTCAAAGTTTTCCGTTTTTAATGCACGTAACTGTTTTATTCACGTGTCCTTTATTTCTCGATCTTGATCGACTCCAGGACCGGACTGACAGGAGCTGGCGAGTGTGACTCGTCAAAACAAACCCCGTCGTTTTGTAACAGACTATAAACGTGCTTCGTGTTGAGCGGTTTCGTCCGCGCACGCTCAAGAGGACAATGAAAGAAACGTAAATTCAGGAGGAGTCGTCGGACCCGTCTTAATCCGCGCTTTAAGCTTTCCTGTTCGACACGTTTTGCTCCCTAAACACTCGGCACGCAAGAGCACCGTGACCCCGGGTAGGCCCCGAGGCGGTATGTCTGCTGAAAGAGCGTGTGCATTTATCGTTTACTATAATAAGAAAAAGGAAAGAAAAAAAAAAAACCTCAAAAGAATGGAGAGTTGTGAAGAGAGATATTGTTGGAAGGTTTATCTCTGAATGCACCACCTGCGGTTTTTATATTAGCAAGCGTGCCAAGAGTTCCTGCACTTAAAACGACAAAAAAAAATATATACATATAAATAAACCTCTCCTCCAAAAGAAAACCCTGAGAAAAAACACTTCACGTGAGGAAATATTAAAATAATTATTATTTATTTTAAATTCGTGTAGTTCTGAGAACTGTGTGGTTCTCGTTTGCATGCATTTCAATCCCATGTTAAAACCGCGTTTAAAGATTTGGTTTAAAAAACAAAACAAAAAAAAAAACGCAGCGTAAAAAGTGTCAGACATTCTGAGCAGGTATCTGATTACAAACTGAATCGAGTAGGTGTCTGACTACGGCGCAAAGCCATCCGACGACTTGATCAAAGCGTGACAGAGCCTGCGTGAGGAAATCGGCGAGGTTTGAGACATCCTTGCGCAGACCTACTGTTGCTAAACTGGCTCCCTTACACAACATGACCTCTGCAGGAATCCTTTTACTTACTTACTTTAAAAAAGTAAGTAAGTAAAAACATTTCAATTCTATATTATGGTGAAATATATTTATGGTTTCTTGGAAAGTATGTTCTTGGCAGGAAAAAAAAAAAAAAAAAAACTATTTTGGCTCAATTTTCTTTTTCTACAGAATTCAACCACACTGACATCTAATGGGATTTTTACAGACTGCCCCATATATGTGTAAATAGATTAGAATGAATAGATGAAAGTTCCACTTTTTGAATTAAATTACATGAACTTTTCCACGATGTTCTAAATCGGCATCGGAGATGACGCCTTGTGCGTTCGTAGCCTTTTAGGAAGATTATATGCGTGAGCATGTTCGCTTACAAGACTTCGTTGATCTTGGAGATGATATGCTCCGAGCACGAGCGCTCTCTCTCCAGGGCCACGCGGTCTCGCACGCGCTCCGAGTCGAGCCGGCTGAGCTCGGCTTCGGCCAGAGTCAGGCCCATACTGCGCTTCTGTCTGAGGGAGGAAGGAAAAACACAAAACGCACATGAACACACTCCCTAACATACCGATACGTGTTTCCGCACCTGTAACCCGGTCGTGAGAATAGGAGGAGTTTCTCTGCACCGGATTAGTTCTATGGCGGGCTTTGAATAGCAACATTCTACTCAAACTAAAATCTTAAAATAATAATAACAACAATAAAAAAAACCCCAAACATTATGATGTGTATAGCCCGAGTTCTCATTTTACTCTCGTTAAAATGTCAGCACCTGTACCCAAACGGTCAAGTGTCCCAGTACTTTAATCTTACAGATTAGATAAGAGGAAAATACAGATGTTTCATAAAGAGTTTCGGTGTTGCTGTTACCTGAAGTCTTCCAGATGTTTCTGGATGTCAGGTAGGAGGGTGTCCTGTAGATGCTGCACATGCTGTCTTTGGACGTCCTCTGGAATTAAGTCTGGCTTCCATCGTTCTACACACACACACACACACACACACACACACACACACACACACACCCTGTTATGATGTTTTAGAATACATAAGAATTTCTGTACACTGAGAATTCAAAATGTACAGACTAAATAGAAGCCTAAACTTATCCCACCAGTTTTCCGTTCAGAGACTGAATCACCAAAATGTAACACGTGAGAAACAGCACGATGATCCGGGGGAGTTACCACTACCACTTTGTTTTTTTTTGCTAGAGCGGCATGTCCTGTTCTCAAGCGTTACTCCTCTTTTACTACTCCGATCTGCCAACGATTACAAGTTTTATCTACGGAAGATCAACAGTTATCACGAAACCTGTGATTTGTCTTACAGCTGGAGCTACTGTCAGAGCTGCTGTTATAGCGACGTAATCCGTAAACACCTTCTGACCAACCAGAATCGAGAACTCCCTACAAGCCCCGTGATATAACAACAACTAGTGACTCATACTGGCGGACAAACACAACGCGACTGATGTCACGTAGTCTAATCTAAACAAAAACAAGAACAAACCACTGGGGTCAGGCAAAAATAACGACGTGCGCTTACCCATGTCGGCCGAGATGGAGTCCGGCACCGCTACTTTCAGTTGCTGGGTGGAAACGAAAGACAAAACGTTAACCACGATGGGCACCTACACCTCTGTTTCGTCTGTATAGGCGTGCTAAAGTGAATACGTTTGTAAGGGCTCACCGCCGATCGGTCCATGAACGTGGAGTGGAGTTCCCCGTATATCCGCCGCGTCTCTTTGGGGTTGCTCTGCTTGTACAGCTCGGCGTAGAGGTAGCACAGCTAGGGCAGGAAAAGACGAGTTTCGTTTACAAATACCTTTCCAGGCACTTTGAAAACCAAGCGGAACTTAGAAACAATTTCTTTTTAACCCTCTAATGCATGAATGATTACATTTACAACAACAAAAAAAAAGAAACGTTTTCATGGATTTTTTTTCATTACTTGCATTAGTTCAGTGGGGGGAGCGTAGTTGGTAAATTGTTGCCATATGGTAATTCCATATTAATGCATTTTCCAGACTATAAACTGCAGAGCTTTTTTTTTTTTTCTCCCTATACATGTATAAGGAATTACAGTGGTAAAAAAACAATAAAAATGAGATACAAACACGTTTCGGGCGAAGTATCTTTTGAATTCTTAACTCTCTCACTTGAAAGAAAACATTTCGAAAATAAGGTTGAAAAATGTCTGAAATGGCAACCGTTTTTTTTGGCTTGAATGTTAAAAAAAAATGTAAACATACTATTAGAGAAGCCCTAGTGTCTTCTTTCGCTCTGTAGGCCTGTTTCAATTCATGAACGCACATACCACAGTTCCATTATGGCGTGTCGTTGCCGTGACAACAATGACATTTTACCATCTAACAGAATACTCAAAAATTGTAAACTTATTTAAATGATGAAAAAATAAATGTTAACTGTATCTCAGATAGTGTTTCTATTTTTACCTTTAAGTAGTTTCGTCTAAATATTGAATAATTACGCAGATTTTGAGGGAGCTCTGAGGATGACCTTCAGCATGTCATGTGATTGGCATTTTAAAAAAAATAGGACAAGAGTAGTATTGTATTATTGCCTATCAAAAAATTGGAGACCAATTAATTGTTGCTATATGGCAACACCATCAAGTAAAAGGTTCATTTAAACATGTCCCACACATGTCCCTTTTGCGCTCAAGCACAGATTTGTCAAAAATGCTGTCGGCTGTTTTAAGGAATCTCCGTTAGAAGGTATGAAGAGAAATGTTGAGGTTTTTGGTTCATACCAGAGGTGCAGGGTCAAACTGAGAGACCACGTGATGCAGGAAGGCTGCGAGGTGAGCAGGCCGAGACTTCAACAGCTCTATGGTCTGAAAACAGCTACACTGACCGTTCACCTGCGACAGATGAACAGATAAGATTTATTAAAAGTAAATAAATAATTAAAAAAAAAAAAAAAAAAAGAGAAAGAAATCCACATTGAATTACTTCATCAAAACTTCTACCTGAGAACACAGAAGGAAACTAGAGACAAGAGAGTCCTGACCTGCTCCTGCTCGGTGTCGAAGTCATCGTCCTCCGCTCCGATGATGGGAGGCGGCAGACGGGACAACGGGCTCCCCGCGCTGCACTGATAGCTCGAGTCCTGTTGACGTGATAAGCCACACGTTAGCGAGGTTAGGACAAATTCAGACTCGAGAGGCAGTTAAGTGTGCGCTCACCAGGTCGACCGCGTCCTCGCCATCGGGAGACGGGCACGAGTTGAGGCTGAAGCGCGGCGTCGGCTTTGGGCTGTGGCATGGTGTGTCTCTTTGGTACGGGCTTTCTGGGATCATACTGGGCGTGACCTGTGGGTGTGTGATTGCAGAGGACATGGTAATAGTAAACATTAATAAAAACGCGACAGTTTCATACATCATCACGTCGCACACTGATTTTGGGGAAGCGTTTTATTCGTTTTCCCATCATTTTTTTGTTATTAACTAAGAACCTCCGTCCATCCATCCATCCATCCCTCGGGCCCTAATTAACTACCAGAGAGTACGTCGTACCGCTACGTAGTACAGCTCTAATATAAACAGAGCACTTTTCGCAACCTTCAGGTCACGTTAGCAGAAAATAAAGGAGTAACAAGTGTGTCGTGCGGTGCTAACCGGCGTCGAGTTGCTGTTCATGGGTGACTCGGAGTCAAAGTGCCAGGACGGAGAGGCGTCCACGTCTCCTAACCCTCCTCCTTCCTCGGAGTCTCCTTCTCCCGGTCTTCGAGAAAGCAGGCCATCCTTCAAACGCACACACACACACAATGTAAATATATTAAAAATGCTAGACAAAATGGTAACCGAGAAAGGACTGAGCGTGTGAAGACGGAGATGTACCTGTCCAGCCGTGGTGGCTTTACTGAGTTGGCCCTGAAGCAGAGGAATGTGCTTCTGAGCTTCCTGGATGTCCTTCAGTAGTCTCGCTGTAGGGTTTCTGCCGTACTCCTCCTTCATAGCCTACGGTTCAAATACAGAGGAACAGACGGCGTGAAGAGGGCTCCGTCGGTCTGTGACGACACACCCGCGAGTGGTCGACTGTCTTTACGCCGTTCCCCCAGAAGAGGATGTGAAAATGCGCAAGAAAATCACACCATCTGCATGTATCGTGTTCCTTAAAGTGACACTCTCGACTGAACCAGAAAAGGAATCATGCTACCCTGTCGCTGATTGTTTTCCTAGAACACCACGCCCCCAGATTACCCGCTACCATGAACATGTGCCTTTTTTGGAAAGACGTACGCTATTTTTACGCGTGTTAACAACAAACAGGACCCGGGACGCGGTGTAGCGCCTTCCGGTGCGACACTGACCTGCAGGTCTTGCTGCTCCTTCATCAGCATCTTCTGCAGGATGTCGACTTTCTGATTAAACACCGCGCCGCTGTCCTCCTGCGACACACACACACACACAGTGACGCAAACCGAACTCGGCTTTAGTGACGGCGGCTACACGGGTGACGGTCGGACCACAGGCAGGAGACGGCACAGGCGTACAGGCGTCGCACTTACTTACGGCACATGATAAAAGAAACTGATTTGAGTGGCGAATGTGCGAAAGAGGAAATGAGAGCTGGAGACAGTACGGGTTTGAGGAAATGAGGTCATAATTTGATAGTATGGAGAACAGAGAGAGAACTTTTACACAAACACACACACACACACACAGACTGAAGATTCTGACTACGGTCAGAATCTAGAATCTAGAATTTAGAATTGAAGAAATTGCAGAAAAGAATGTAATATCATTACTAAGAAAAATGAAGAGAGAGAATGATTAAGAAACGAAGCGCAAGATAAGAGAGGAGTAACAGTGAAAGCGAGAGAGAGAGCGAGAGAGAGAGAGAGAGCGAGAGAGAGAGAGAGGGAGAGTGTGAGAGTGTGTGTGTGCGCACGTTCTTACCCATGCAGGCAGTGGGGAGGTGATGCGGTCGGAGGGAGAGGTGGAGGAAGAGGATGAGCGCTCGGCTACAGTGGGGCCGGGGGAGTGAGGGGAGCTGAGGGAGGAGAGAGGGTCTCCATCTCCCTCTCCCTCGGATAAGGGGATCTGCGGCAGACCCGGGGGTCTCCCCAACACCGTCAGAGCCACGTATGAGCCCGCTGTAAATACACACAGACACACACACACATTGTGAGAAAGAAAAACCACACGTATAACAAATATAGCTTCAGATTTTCAGGGACATGTTCTTAGGTAATGCATACATGATATACTTACATTTTATTAACTCCACCACTTCTACATGATTGGAATGCGTTACTAACGTCCCGTTGACCTGCACAAAAATGATGAATCATTTTACTAATACCGAGGAGCTGATCCTATAATCATCATCGCACTCAGTCAGCATACTGTACATCATGTTTTTTTGTAATACTGCAGCCTGCCAGAAGGGGGCGTAATGAGCTGAGCCTGTATGCCGGGATGTACACGTTTAATGTGGGGTGGTGGGGTGGGGGGAGACCGCAAAAAAAAAAAAAAAACAACTGCTGATGCGATCCGATTGGATTACACAGCTTGAGGAATGTCTTAAATCTGTCTGCAAATGGAGAACGACGAAGACGATGTCTCTTGATGAATTCGATTCGATAATTTAATCAAATATATAGAGAAAAGGCTTACCTTGATTATTCTATCACCCGTCTGAACGCCAGCTCGCATAGCAGCTCCATCTAACATAAGAGACAGAGAGAGAGAGAGAGAGAGATGGAGGAGGGACAGTCAGACAAGAGAGAGAGAGAGAGAGAGAGAGAGAGAGATGGAGGCGGGACAGTCAGACAAGAGAGAGAGAGAGATGGAGGAGGGACAGTCAGACAAAAGAGAGAGAGAGAGAGATGGAGGAGGGACAGTCAGACAAAAGAGAGAGAGAGAGAGATGGAGGAGGGACAGTCAGACAAGAGAGAGAGAGAGCGAGAGAGAGATGGAGGAGGGACAGTCAGATGAGAGAGAGAGAGAGAGAGATGTGAGACAGGCAGATGGGAGAGACACACCGAGGAGACATCAGAAGAGAGGCAGATAGAGGGGAGACATATAGGAGAGACAGGCAGAGGGGAGACACAAAGAAGAGACAGCACAGGGGAGAGAGACAGAGGGAGGAGAGAAAAATGTAAAGTAGAGATAGACAGATAGGAGGGACAGACAGAGGGGACATGGAGAAAAAGAGGACCAACAGACAGACAGAGGGGCCATCGACAGAAAGGGAAGAGACAGACATATAGAGGGGACATGGACAGAGATAGAGCAGAGATCAATGGAAATTGGAGAGACCGAGAAAAAGCAGAGGCAGTCAGAAAGAGGACAGAGACAGAAAGAGGACAGACAGACGGAAAGAGAAGAGGACAGAGACAGAAAGAGGACAGACAGACAGAGGCGAGCCGTACTAAGCTGCAGTAAAAGGAATACGAGTTCATAATGTAAACGGTGAAAAGAAAAGGCTGTTTGTTGTAGATTAAAGCTGATCTAATAAAAAGTGCATTAAAACTCTTGTTTCCAAACTGGCTGAATTATTAATAAATCCTCACGAAGAGAGTGTCGAGCTAATTATCCGTGATAATTACTTTAGGCGCTCTCACGCAGCCCGAAGTCAATAACCGAACAAACAGAGGCGCGAATGTTCTGCAGGCTCGCCTCAGCGCTTACTCAAACACCGCGGCTCACCTTCTTTAACCAGCTGGACAAATACTGGGTTATCTCCGCTCACGGTCAACCCGAAGCCATTCTCGTCTTTCTGGATGATCACGCACCGCTGAACAAGCCCTGAGCGAGAGAGAGAGAGAAAAGAAATATTAAAAAGTATCCCTTATGATCATTCATCAAAAATGAGTATAACAGCTTGTACCCAAACCTCGATGAACACCCCCCCCCCAGCTTTATGTCTGTCAGGCCGTGTGAAGTGGGCGTGGCCTGACACTCCCAAAAGCAAACTGTTTTTAGTGAATCACACTGCATCACTTAAAATCTACATGGGATTGCATTTCATTGTTTCGTACATCCACATTCACACTGTATAACCTATGAAGCACACACACACACACACACACACACAATAATAATCACTTTCTTTATGCAGCTGCAGTGTGTGTACAAGACTGC
Organism: Ictalurus furcatus; assembly: GCF_023375685.1. Lineage (NCBI taxonomy): Eukaryota > Metazoa > Chordata > Actinopteri > Siluriformes > Ictaluridae > Ictalurus > Ictalurus furcatus. The sequence goes on from NC_071282.1 coordinate 3,931,918, forward strand.
GTTCACTTGCTCATAAAGCATTCGTGTGCAGTGGCTGAATCTTTTCTTCCCCCACTGGGAGCACACACCCTTTCCACTGTACGACCCAACAGACTGAGCATTAGTGTGTGTGTGTGTGTGTGTGTGTGTGTGTGTGTGTGGGGTGGGTGTGTGCTCCCAAACACTTCACTTGACCTAAATCACACTCCCATGTTGCACTGAGTGCACAGAATAAAGCTGGGTCAAGGCCAACACCCAAACTGGACAGTTCACTCGAACATCACAGCCGTTTCACAAAAATCAGTTATCTTCTGAACCAAACGGTGCTTTGCTCTAGTGCAGGGGTGTCCAATCTTATCCGGAAAGGGCCGGTGTGGGCGCAGGTTTTCATTCCATCCAATCAGAAGCCTCGCCTGAGTCTATTGAAAGCAAAGATCAGCTGATTAATCGGGTGGAATCAGGTGTGGCTCCTGATTGGTTGAAATGAAAACCTGCACCCACACCGGCCCTTTCCGGATAAGATTGGACACCAAGTTTGGGTAACACCGATTTTCCTCATACTTACGTTACGCGTTTATAAACGCCAATCACATCAGGCACGCACACACACACACACACACACACACTATTCCTTCTTTTATAGGACGGCCTTCACTTCTGTCCACAAAACAGTAAAACGTCGTCAGGTCTTTTTCCAATCTTCAACTATCCCAGGCTCCTGCCCACTCGTCACCTCGGATTCCTGTTCTTAGCTGATGGAGCTCATCCGTCTCGATGCTCTGGCTATCGTGAGCTCAGAGATGCTTTTCTGCTCACCGCGGTTGTAATGAACGGTTAGTCGTGTCGCCGTAGCCTTCCCGTCATCAACAATGCGTTGATTCCCCAAAGAACCGCCGCTCGCAGGATGGTTTTTTTTTTTTTTTTTTTTTGCACCGTTCTCTTTCAACTTGAGAGACATCCCAGAAAATTTCGGAAATGCTCAAACCGGCCCGTTTGGCACCGAAAACCGTTCCACAGACAAGATGATCGATTGTTTTTCCCCCGTGATGTATACATTAACTGAAGCTCTTGATCTGTATTCTGCACGACTTTCTGCATTGCGCTGCTGCCACATGATTGGCTGACTGGATAATTACATGAACGACCAAAGTCAACCAAAGACAGATGAGGATGCCAATACTTTAATCCCAGTCTAAATACATAGGGTTTGTACGTACATCCCCAGAGTTATCCTCTCCCTTATCCAACACCGTGAACAGCCAGGCGGGTTAGTAAGTATCTGAGGTGCCACTCCACTCATGCATAAAGAACCACAAACCTCAGAGACGTATGTGTTTCTGAGTTACCACTCGGTGCAAAAACCACTGATCCAGAACCAGTTTGTGCTTTTAAATCCACCAGTCAGCATAATTATAGGGGGGGGGTGTTCACTTCTCCCTAAAATGCTAATGCAGAAGAATGAAAACCAGCACGGCTCCGTTAAGCATGACGCAAAGACTCGCGTTATGCTACTCAGTCCCGCTAGCTTTCATTTCTTGTTAGCATTTCAGGGTGAAATATACAGGAGCTGGAACTTGGATCAGACACACACTTCTGTCACATACGAGTCCCGGATCCAGGACTAATTCCAGCTCCAAAAGACGACCAAGCTCCAAACCCAGAGTACGGAGGAACAGGAAAATGCACCAATGACCGAGTGAGTGAGAGACTGAGTGAGAGAGAGAGGGAGTGAGTAATAGAGGGCTGGAGATGGAGAACAGAGGAACACCACGGCAATGACACAACACTCGCACACCCACGGCAGCGGTCTTCAGTGAACGTCTTACCACACGACTCGGGCCGTCGCTCTACACTGTGCACGGGCAGCTCTGACAGCAGGGATACATGCAGGACACACACACGGACACACACGCAAACAAAAACAAAACGTGGAGAAGATGAGGATGATGGCGATGGAAGCAAAATGAATTTTGGGGGGGGGGCGAAAACATGGCATGATTTTTAGGAAGTAGAGAAGCAGAGAAGCAGCAGGAAGCGGTTCCGGTTAAAGTGATGTGACGTTCAACATGTTACAGGCAAGAACAACATGAACGAACAAAAGCTAAATAAATGAACAAAGTGAAAATCAATGAAAATGGTCGCGGCCCAAATCGCCTTGCCTTGAACTCGTCTTTCGCAGTGACGTTTGTTACCCTTTAGCCGTAATCGCTTTCGACGCACGTGAATCGAAGTGCCCAAATCTGCTTCAAATTTTTTTTTTTTTTTTTTTTTTTAATTGCTAGATTTTTGGTTCATTTCTGCGATCGCAAAATCCTGGATGGACTGTAATATTTCATGTGTTATGCAGAACAGTACAATTCCAATTTTAAAACTAATCAAATTAACGAACGAATGAAAACATTTGTGGTTTTTAATAGCGATAAAATAATTACAAAAGGCCTAGGAGTAGCTAAATGCCTTTACCCTGGTTTAAAAAAATATATTAATAACTTTTTTTTTAACATGCAAAGAAAAAATGTTAAAGGGAAAACAAAACAAATTTCCTCTGAATGTAACTGAAAACACAAACAAAATCCTTTTAGAGTGAAAACGTTGTTTAAAAAATAAAAAATAAAAACCCCCAAAAAAACGCATAATTGATTTCAAGAATGTACCACCTAGGCCTAAACATGTTCATAATAGGCTGAAATTCCTGTCCAGAATGTGTCACTTCCTGCATTCTTGGCTACAAGTACATGATATGACGCTGTGTCTGAAATGATACCTATTCACTGTGATACGCAGTGTACAACCCTTGTGCTCCGGTCACAAAATATCGCCCTATTGCCCAGGCCTTTTAAGGAACCGTGAATATGGATGCACAGCAGGTATCAGCATCAGCGTCGACTAATTTGCACGTTGCCTGTGATTGGTTCATAGCTGGAGCGCCTGTTTAGTGACGTCGTTATCTGAACTTAACGCTTAATGAACTAGTTACTGTACGGAAACACTGAAAGTCTCGGATTTTAGAAATTCAAGGAGTTATTCAATCTAATCATGTCGCCCCCTCTCTCTACTCCCCAACCCCAACGCCCCCCCCCGGGTGATACGCTCACGCTCATGTGTGACTCAGCGACTCTGTCTGCACATGTGAAACCGGGTGGGATTACCTAGTGATAAATCCTGCACGATGCACAGAGAGGATTTTTGTATAATCCAGTAACCAGCTTCCTAAATATTGTGCCATCGTATCGCGTGTCACTGTGCGATGGTTTCTGGCAAACCGCATATCTATGACTCATCCTTCCTTTTGGTTTAACTAATCAAGATTTGAACTGGAAGCCATAGAGAACAACGCAGTTGTGTGACATGAACGAACGCTACTGCCATCACGATCGGTGTGGCTCTTAACTGGATAATTTAGCTCATTCTGCAGTAAAACCAGGACTAAATATTTCCCCTCGGTCTGATGTGTTCAAGAACAGACTCTTACCTGTGGGGTCAAAGTCATGTGTAGGAGGCACTGACACCTTCTCACTCTTGGGCTTCTTGTCTGGGGGGTGGTCCTTGTTGAGAATGCTTCCTGGTCTGCGCACACACATCATCACCACCGTCATTATTATTATTATTATTATTATTATTATTATTATAATAATAATAATAATCAGTTCAGTTATAATAGTTCAGAGAAAATTTCTACAATAAAAGTGAAGCAATTGTATATTAAGTTTTAAACCAAAGGTGCATAAAGTACTGGTTCTTGTCATTTTGTTTTTCCTCCAATTTGAAAAGTACCTGGTCTAATCCTGACTTGTGTCTGAATCCATATTGGACTAAAACTTTTGACCTCATTCTGAAATCAAAACAACAACAACCGAGGCCCTGTCCACATGTACACGGATACCTCCATGCTGTTTTTGGCCACTGAGAATGAAATTTTTGAAACCACCCCACAAGAAAAGTCCATTTTGACCATTTCCATGTGGAATGGCGGGGGGGGGGGGGGGGGGAGGCGGGTGTAAATGTTATAGGCCAAATCTGGTCTTGATTGGACATAATTTGAAGGAGGAGTAGCAAATAAACAGTTTTTGACAAAATCCAAGATGGTTGACAGGACGTACAATCAAATTTCCGATTTTGGTGTGCGTTAACTTCAGCAAACTCCATTGAATTATAGGAAAAAAGAGCTGAATTTAGCACAGATTCGTCAAATGATATAAGGATAATGGTTGGAAGTTACAGTTCTTGAGCATAAGGTGGCACAGACATGAAACTTCTTGGGTACGTTCAGGGTGTGGTTTCGTGATGATACATAGATGAACTGCTGAGATACACCCTCATATCCTGCTATTTTTTGCATTTACCAGTGCTTTACAGGACAACTGTTTGGAATATCAAGATGATTTGGAGGAGGACTAGCAAACATGGCAGATAGATATAAGCTTTTTTTTTTTTTTAAGCATGTTATTGCGACTATTGACCAGTAAGTGGCATTGACGAGATTTCTTGCATAGTCTCAGTTTATGGTCCTGAAGCTGCCTACCAAGTTTTGTGTCAATGCACAAAGAGGTTGCTGAGATACGGCCTAACTTCCTGTCTGGCAGTTTCGCTGGCGCATTACAGACAAACTGCTTGGAGTATACATTTGGAGTGCGCCAAATTTGGTGATGATTCTACAACATTTGTAGGAGCAGCAGCGAGAAAAAAAACGTTCAAAGGCAAAATCCAAGATGGTGGAAAATTGAATGAATCAGAAATTGACGCCATAGGATGCATTGAACTCGTCTCGACCAAGGGAATCCAGGGACGTCTGGCTGTCTAAATTTTAGACACATGGGTCAAAAGTTATGGCCATAAACATACTTCAAAGTTAGGCCCCAACTCGACCCGATGGTGGCGCTAGAGTGTTGGCAGCACTTGGCCCAAATTTGGTCAAAATGTTCCTTAGACCCTCCCCAATCAGTGTGCCAAATTTCACAACTTTCTACCAGATGCTTGGTGCATGAGTGCATTGAAGCCACAGTGCCACCCATGTTAAAAACGTGCCAGGACACAGCAATATTTCCAAAACGCTGTTTGGATGGACAGGAATTTTTTTAAAAAAGGTTTTAAAAAAAAAAAAAAAACAAAAAAAAAAAACGCAGTTTTTAAAAATATCCGTATACATGTGGATTTTGTGCCTCAGTCTGGTGCGGTTCTTCCCCCCCCCCCCCCAGCCTATGTGGACAAAGAAAATCTTTTGAAATCAATCCTAAGCCACATTTGCATGCAGTCCTTGTTGGGATGTGTATCCGATATGTGGTCATGTGACCTGAACGACAACGATCAGGTCGGAATTTATGTGGCTTTCCCACCACCAACAAGCATATCGCTGTTGTCTCCGTCATATTTTGGGAATGGATTCAATCAAAACTGGGAGGAATCCGCTGAAAGCGAATACTGTAGTGACACAATTGCCCCAGAAGTCGACGTGCGCGTGTGGGGCACTTGTGTATCCAAGTCTGGGCAAATAAAACACCCCCAATTTATGCAAAGGAGCTTGTAATGTGAATGTAGCCTGTGGGAATATCTTTTGGAAGAATCTCGTTAGTACAGTTCCAGAGAAGAGCAGAATCTCTGCCAAGCTGTTCTGGCGGCTCGTGATTTCCAACACGTTTTCCTTAAATGTTACTCCCAGCACGTTACGGTAAACAATAAATGCCCCCGGCAATGCACCTGCACACGAGCGAGGCTTTGTTGTGCAGTGTTCCTGTGCCTGCGGTATCTCCAACATCGGTGTTGTGTCTACGTGCTTAAAGCCCCACAACCCTGTGACTCAGACAGTTCTTATCATCATCATCATCATCAGACACGACAGGCATTAGCCGTTCAGCGCGCATGCGCTATATTCTTCTCCTCAAATAGTGTCTAGTGTTCACCGGAGGAACTGCAGAAGGAAGCTGCTCTTGACTCACCTGGTTGGTTTTTTGGGAAACCTGCAAGACAAAAAAAAAAAAAAAAAAAGTAGTAGTGTGTTTTTTTTTTTTTTTTTTTTTTTTTTTTTTTTTTTAAATGTACAGAACCTTCATGCACAACACAGAACATCATGCTTCATCGCTATTCCTGAAAGAAAAGAAAAGAGAAAAAAAGCCTACGCAGGGCATGTGCGGGGAAAACGAGACGGCATGAGGAGACTAAATAAAAAGTGATTGGAAAATCTACAGATAGATAATTCTACAAACATAGTAACCTTTAAAAAAACAAAAAAACCTTAACAAAATACAAAAGACAAAATAGTAATCAATTGTGCAAAGCTCAGAAAACGTCAATCAAATTGACCGTAGGTTGTGTAGGTTGGCGTCACGTCGTTGCCATGACTACAACATGAGGATCTCAAGCTTATGAATAAAATATGACGGGGAATTACAACCGTGATTCGGTATTAGAGTCCGCATTAGATACGTGTGTGTGTGTGTGTGTGTGTGTGTTTTGCTAGCAGTGTTTATGTAATCTTTTGGCTGCTTCTTCAAAACTCAGCGGAAGCGCAATTATTAATACATTCCTTGGCAGAAATTTGCATAAAAATCGACAAAACACCTGGGAAGCACATCTGTACTGAACGACAGCGCAGTTAATCCAGTAGGCCTGTGTGATTGAACACCGGTATTGCAACCATTAATGAGTAAATACCCTGGACGAGCATTTCAGGCGGGAAGACACGATAAAGAACACAACTTAAAGCTGGAGCACAAAGTGACTCGCTACAAACTCGCGTGTCGACGTGTCAAGCGTTGGTGTCGATCGCTGCTGTAGAATTATAGATTAGGTATTAGAAGAAGGGCATTAATATAAACCTGCTACATCCAGAGCTGCGATTATAATTTTTAAAAAATAATAATAATAATTAAATAAATAAATAAATGAATCAACACCTCCTGACTATGTAGAACGTTGAATTCAACAGGGCTGTCGTATAATTTCAGCGTTTTTGGCGTGAAAAAGTCGACGCTTTTACAACCGAGTCGTTAAGCGGAATTCATTATACTGCATTTTTTTTGCTGATATATCACATCACCGATGCTAATGCAGCAATTAGCGACAATATATCAGGCAGGTCAAAGTGGTCAGCTATCTAATCACAAGAGTGCAGGAATGCTGTGTGTGTGTGTGTGTGTGTGTGTGTGTGTGTGTGTGTGTGTGTGTGTGTGTGTGTGTGTACACGACTGGAGGAGCCTTTCTAACAGAAATAGCTCGGACATCTTGTCCTCTCTCTCTCTCTCTCCGTCTCTCTCCCTCTCTCTCCGCTCCTTCCATGGGTGGTTTTTGTTTTTGTTGCTTTTCCTTCCCCTCCGCGACATGGGGAACAATGGTTCTCGCGTCAGTGCCGGCCCACTCCACAGCGGGCCCGCGGGTCCGATTCCCGGAAACAGAGAGCGCTTCTGGCAGCGACGCCGGCTTCCTGAATGTGTGTGAATGAGGAGGGGGGTGTGTGTGTGTGTGTGTGTGTGTGTGTGTGTGTGTGTGTTGGACGGGCTGCAGTGAAGGGTGAAGGCAGGGGGCAGGATTTGGCCAAAATAAAACTCAGGCCTTTTTCTCTTTAGTGAATCCCACACTTTCAGATTTCACAGAAAAAAAAATAATAACACCCCAGAATCCTGACAAATAACCGCTCATCAATAAAACATATCCTAAGTGCAAACCTTAAAATAGTCCTAGTGTTTTGTTTTGGTGCATTTTAAACTCGGTGAAGGAGGAGGGGGAAAAAAAAAAAAAAAGACAGGAGGGAAGTGGCTAAGCGTAGATCCACTCCAATGCTTTTGTAGTCAACATACGAGGGGAAAACTGGGTAATCACCCCGAGGGCGCTATGGAAACAGGAAGAGCTTAATACTGCGATGCAGAGAGGATTATAGCGCAAAGGAGCCTGCTAGAGGAGAGGAGAGGAGAGGAGAATCCTGCTCTGTGGAAACAAGGCGACGCCGTCGTTAATCGCGCTCGTTACTTAAACGAACCCAGTCACTCCCGCGGGACGCTGCAAACACGAGCATCACGCTCGTTAATAAATCGTTCGATCCGTTACCCAAGTATCACAGTATAATTAAAGTCCCCGTGTAGTGCCTCGGGTGTTATTCGACATCCTGATGTCATTTCCACTCAAACAGGAAGTCAGGGCGGGACACATCGAGTCGCTCCTCCCCCTTTTTAAACAGCCAACCGCTCAACAACGCCAACTTCGGCAAGGCGATCTTTTTCAATAATGTTGAGGGCGGGACACTTCAGATTCTAGAGAGCGTTTGATTGGACGGAAAATCTGATGAGACGCCGAAGTGCAGAGCGATGCTGTCGAAATTGCTGATCCGTATCGGTGGTAAAAAGAGAGAGAGAGAGAGAGACTGTATATTTTGAATGCAGACATCTTCGCATTTAGAAGATGTCTGCATTGAAAATATACATTCACCTTAAGGCTAAAATATTCACGCAAACAGCCAGAAAACTCTGATTCGGATTTAACGGGGACTTTAAAGAAAAGCGTTCAGCCTATCGTTCCACGACGGTGAGCTCGGATTAGTGTCGAGAGAGCAAAAATCGGCGGTGCTCTCTGGGTGCGAGCGATAGCATATCTTTCACCTTCTCGTCTGTCGGTCACTAGCCAGTCTGAGAGCTCGTGTACGCAGAAGAGTGCGGACAGCGCTTTCCTCCGAGTGCGTTCCGCTACCGTGACGCGTCCTCGTTCACACAGTTACCTCGCCTCCGTCGCTACGGACACAGTTCCTCAGCAAACCTGCGAAGCGTCTTTTAAAATGTGTACGACGTGACGCGTTTTCGCCATGTCGGCCAACGCTAGCCACCACCCAGGTGTTTGGTTGCCAATCAAATCTGATTATTACTGATCGACGGGGTTTATAAATTCTCACCACAACCTACGAGACTGTTACGGGAAGGATTTCGGAATACTGGTACGGTCTTTCGTTTTCATTTATTCATTTTAGCAGACGCTTTTATCCAAAGCGACAAATGGGGAATTTCGTCTCGGCGGGCCCTGGACCGATCTCCTATCAGCAGACCGGCGAAAACGAAGGACCGTCGAGCTGCCGTACACGCGCACACTTCGCGATCGTGGTGTGTAAATCACGGCCGATGGTTTACAGACTCTGCGCTTCGGCTTTTGGTGTTATTTGGATTGATTCGTAATCCTTTGCCTTTCTAATCACTTAAGCTCGTTAGCGTTACGCTGGACGGCAACCAAATGCAAATGGCCTGCGTGTTGGAGCAGAGCGACTGAAACACGAGCACTAGCGCTGATTAGAATAGTGAAAACGCACGAGCTGGGGCGGCCACGTCTATATAAACAGCGTTCCTGAAGTCAGTACTGAAGGACTCGTCAGTGATTGGGCAAATAAAACGCAACTGAAAAAAGATTTTTAAGCAATAATTTCAATACAGTAAAAAAAATCACTATTTAAAATACACGATATACAATCATTTATACACATGCAGAACGTGATGGCGCCTCCTTTAATTAAGATACGCAATTAAAAAATGGCCGACGCCCAAAATGGCCTACATAATAAAACTGGGTATTGTTCATCTCGGTATGTCTCGCTGAATCTAAAAAAGAAAAAGAAAAAAAAACCATCCACCTTCCGTGATTTTAGGACGATTTATACAGAAGCTATAATCAAAAATTACAATTTTTTATATCTTGTGACCAATCGTGGCGCTGTTCCGAGACTGCTCAGCTACCATCAGGTCATGGCCGAAGTGCTGCGGAGATATAATCTCGCGTTCATTCTGGCTGTGCTCATCGCTATATTCCTTGCCGGGTTTAGACACGAATGGTTCGGTCCGTCAAAAATCTTTGAATACGTTTTGGTCTTCGTTATCCGAAGACGATCTGAGAAAAATTGGGTGTCGTTCCGAGAAACGGTCTAGCAGGAGTTCGCAAAAGTAGGTTTTTAAAAGAAATTCACAATGCCGGAAAAAATTTTCGTGACGGAAATAAGATTATGGCCGTTTTCATCACTCTTGCGCCACCGTGTGGCCGGTCGGGGCGAGACCTTGAGCTGCTGTAGACCGGTGGAGTAGTACCAACCCTCAGAGTTTAGAGGCTTTACGCTTGAACGCCTAAAAATTTTAATAAATAAATATAATTATCAGTTACTTTGTGGCTGTTCTTTGAAAACATTTCATGAAACTGTAGTACAGTGCAAACCCAGTGCTGGGTAAAGCTGCCATTTATAATCTACCTAAACACAAATCAGTGCTAAAGCTTTGATTTAGCAAGGTGGCTCATTTGCATATTGGCGGCCTTGTTCAATATCGATACGCTAACGACCGAGCAGCTCCTAAACGGCCATAAAACCCCAGCACTGTGGAAGACCGACCTCAAAGGGTCATGTCTTATACATTATACGGCAAGCACATCATCTTTCAGTCGCTTGCTCGCTCTATCCCTCTCTCTTTAGGCTAAGCTTTCATCTCCAGGCCCTGAAGGGAGGAGAGCCGTGGCTCCTTCTGCTCCAATAAACCCGGCGAGGCAGCGCGGGGGCTAGAGGACGTACATTTCTTCACGCTACGCTGTCTGCTCACGTTTTATTATTATTATAGCGAGCGGGGGAGGGGTTGCAGATCGAAAATGGCTGCCGCTTTTTTAGTCGGATTATGGGAAGATTCCACGGTAATAAAAAAAAAAAAAATCAACAATATTAGCGGTTGCCAAATAGTGCAAAGTTACTCACGGTTATTCCCCTACACGATCTAAACAACAACAAAGCAGATTAAAAATAAATAAATAGAAATTTTAAACTAACGATGGCAATATTTTTTCTTGTTTAAAATAGCTGTCTATACATTATTACGTTTTAGTGGGACAAATACGGCCTGCTGCATTAACACAGCAAGCTCTATAACCCTAAACCACAGAACAGTACTGATTCAATTTCACCACAACAGCCTCATCTTATGTTTCAGCATTAGTCAGAGAGAGAGAGAGAGAGAGAGAGAGAGAGAGAGAGAGAGAGAGAGAGAGAGAGAGAGAGAGAGAGACAGACAAAGAGAGAGACGGAAAATGAACATCCGTTTCAGCTGCCGTGGTTAATCCGCCCAGGAGATGCAACACCGTGCAATCTTTCCATCTCTCCGTGAGAATCTTGCATGCTGTGGGAAATTTTAGGTTATACATTTGTAGAAGTGTATGGATGGCTAGAAAATCTCTCTCTTTCTCTCTCTCTCTCCTCTCTCTCGCTCACTCTTACTCCCTCGCTCTCATTCGGTTGTTACAAAGGCCTGAATGCATGGCCATGAACCCAGACGACACCACCTCGGCTTTTCCACATCCTCTGTGCTCCAAAAAAAAATCCGCGAGAGGAAACGACATGGCAACTTCCTTACAAAAAGAAAAGTGAGTGAACCTGAAACTTGCGTTCAAGCTTGTCCAAAAAGAGGATTTCAAAGTTTTTCGACGAGATAACTTGCTTAAAGGCTGAACGTCGGAATTTACTGCAAAATACGATTTTTCAGTTTCTCTGACAAGCAAAGGTCTTCGAAAGGGCTTCGAAGAAAGCGAGCCCAAGCCTGCAGTCAGAGCAAATGGCTGAAATGGTTGGTTGAACTCGGTCTAGCAGCTAGCACTGTGGGCTAACGAGAGCGTCGACACGCTCAAAGAAACATTTCAGTTTGAACTATTCTTTGGGTTTAATTTGGATTTCAGATCTTATCTTGCAAGTATTTTGAGCAGATGTACCTGAAAGACATTTCCCTTAAAGTTGAACCCTGATCTAGAACCACAAACACCTTGAAAGAAAACTAGAGAAACTAAACGGACAAGGACAAAGCAACACACACACACACACACACACACACACACACACACACACACACACACACACACACTCTTTCTCTACTTAACACTAAACTGAGAAATGCGGCCATTTTTTCCTTGGTCTAAATCGAACACAGGCTCTATACAGAGGTACATTATTCCTCAGTCTAATAATAATCTGGTACACACACTAACCTGAGGCTAGAACATGCTACAATGCTTTAATATATTAAATATCAAAGCATTTCAACAGGCAAAAACATTGCTATAGGTAGCCATTATACTGTGGATCCGGGATGGCGAGGAGCAAAAAGACAACGAGGAGAATTAATACTGAAAAGCAAGCCACATCTCTACCAGCACTCAGTCCTGTTCTGTCTAAAACATTTTAAACGTGATGAAATAGTAAGCGTAGTGTTCGCTTGTAAATTGAACTCGTATCTGTAAAGAGACCCATGTAGTTTTACTGTGACGGTCGGCTCCGTTTTTTTTCCCCCCAATGGCTGAATCTCAAATGGTGAGCACCAGGTGTAGCGCACTTATTAGGTGTACAAGGTATATCCTAGGTAGAGAGAATAAGTAGTCGATCAGCAGAGAAAAAAAAAAATCAACCAATCAAATGATTTATTTGAGATGTAACCGTATACAAATCCATTATTCAGACAACATGTCCTAAATTAGTGGCTATCAAAATTTATTGTAGCCAAGGAGCGCTTCAACTGTAGAATAAACGCCATTGTAGACCGGTGGAGTACTTCCATCCCTCAAATTTTAGGAACCCTTCAAACATGTAAATAAATGAATTCAATTATCAGTTATTCGTGGCAATTCTTTGAAAAAAAAATAGCTTGAAAAATTCAATCTAATCCCTGAAATGGTCCTCGCTGTAATAACTGTGTGATACTTTGTGTTAAAAGCCTGATAAGAAACTTAACTGTTGACGGGGAAGAAAATTCAACCAAGCGACTAAACATCCAATCAAATTATTGATTTAGGATGCAACCGAGTAGAAATTCACTATTCAGATTGAACTGATAACATGTCCTAAACCAATGGACCGCTTTAACTGTAGGATAAATTCCTTCGGAATTGATTTATTCATGAACATTATTACAGTTTTATTCAACTTTGCGCCGTTGTAGGCCGGTGGAGTACTACCATCCCTCATAGTTTAGGGGGTTTTGTGCTTGAACTCCTTAAAAAATAAATAAATAAAAAATGTTAAAGGACCGCTTTAACTGTAGAAGCAATTCGACAGACTCCTTCAGTTTTATTTATTCATGAACATTATTACATATTACAATTTTTCAAATATTATTTTTTTTTGGAGGGGGGGGGGGGGGGGGACTTAGTATTTCTGAACTTTCCACCATTTCGGTTCACTTTGGTGCTTGGACCCCTAAATGTGATAACTTTGATTACATGAGTTGTGATTCCCATCACTGTAACAAAATAATAATAATAATAATAATAATAATAATGGATCGCTTGGCTATGCTTCACAGAACCCTGGGTGTCCCCAGATCCCACTTTGAGAACCACGGTCCTAAACGAATACAAATATAAATAGGAGGTGCGACTATTTGAGAGTAGATCCAACAAAACAAAATTTCACAAGTGGAGTGGGAGGGTTTTATTTTCATCTGGTGCAGGTTTAAGCATGATCGAGCATGAACTTTCCCGGGACACACAAAAATCACATTTGTAGCGTAACCCTGCGGTGGTCCTTACTAACTGCATGGTCAGGGTCGTAGTGGGTTAAATTAGGCAACTAATACATACGTAGCCAGATCTAAACCATTAAGTTGAGCAGGCACGTGGTTTTTACTTTATTGAGGAGCATCAACGATGCTCTAAAGCTCAGTCGGTTGCCAGGTTGCGACCAAATTCCCCGACCCCGACTACAACAAAAAACCCACACAAAAAGACTCGAAAGTTGCACAGAAGGTTTGCCGACTGGACTTTTATATCCCATGCAGAGCACATGGCTTGTAAAGGGAAACAGATCTTAGCTGGGGTCTCCAAAAAAAAAAATCAATCAATCAATCAAAACAATTTTTAAATATCAACTTGTTCATTGTTTTTTCATTATTCTTATCTCTTTTTTCTGCATTGTAACAAACCCAAAAACTAAAGCAAATCTGATCAAATATTATCGGGCTGCTACTGTTGTCTACTATAAACAACAGTTTGCTGATTTGGGAAAGAACTTTGTTGTTTGGAAACATAGTTAGCTTGCTTGCTCAGTCATGAGACAGAAGACTTGCCGGAACGTTCCACAGGTTGTCTGGTTCTGGAGTTGAATAAAGTTATCCTCTGCGAATTGCTAACTGTTGTTACGATTTAAATACGAATATTTGAAGCGCTAAGCAAATACAGATACTGGCATTGCGTAACACTCCTAGAATCCACGTACCCGTCCGTCTATCTATCCTTCCATCTATCGGCCAGTCTATCTAGCTAGGTAAACGTGACCTGTAGATACATTCGTTCAATTTGCTGGTGTTTAAACTGTTCATTGCTCTCAGCTTGGATGTGATGAGAAACTTAATGACCACACCATACACAAGAGTGTGTGTGTGTGTGTGTGTGTTCGTGTACATTGACCTTTTGTCGGTGGTGTCAGTGTCACTCGTTTTTGGCAGTTGAATGAGTAGATCAATAGCTTTGCTCCAATTATCATCTGACCACAAAGAGAGTTTATTACTAAACAGCGAAGGACCAAAAGGTCAAACGAGTATCAAATGATGATCCAATCAGAAATCCAATCAAGCATTAAAAATTAGACAAACTTGTTCCAAAGAAAGAAGAAAAGCAAAAAATTTATATACACACACACACACAAACTTTCTCGGTAGCAATATATAGTACTTCCAAATGCGTCCAGAACGAGATGTCGGTATAAAACATAAAAATCTCGCAAAACTACTAACGTATTAAATACGCACTGATCACCAAAGTTCTTCCAACTGTGAGATCCACTGCAAAGTATTATAAAGTATTACAAAGTATCTTTTCTTTTTTTTTTTATATCTAATATGTTGATATATAAACATGAAAACGTATGGAAAGGCAGTTTTTTTTCTTAATCTATATTTTCAAACATAACTCGATTTACATGTTTATAGACTTAATTTTTTTGACTGAATCCCTTCTCATTAAGAATAGAGCAGCCTCGAGCCGCAGTGGCTTTAGGAAGCAGCTGGTGCGACGTGGAGGACGTTGACAGGATTTGAGGATCTGAGCCCCGCGCTTTGGCAAACTCTTTCAGCAAGGGCCTGCAGAGGAGAGCACTTAAAGTCAGCTCATTACAGATTTATGGTAAACACAGCAAGGACATAATCCGCTCTGCTCAGGGCAGCAGCCGGAGATGAAAACATCAGATGGCTGTGGTCTGGAGGAGTGAAAATGAACATGGCGTGTTTTCTCGGGAAGCGACTTGTCCGAAACCTGAGCGGCACGCACTTGTGGAAAGGAAACAAACACGCTATGAACAATAAAGCCTACATTATAGTATAATGTTTCGGTCCGCGGTTTCCTAGGAAGTGTGTTTCACACCAGAGGTTGTATATGGACCGACGTGCCAATAATAAATCGGTTTTAACACTAGTGCAATTTTCTCCATTTTAGAATGCCACGGCTGCCTTAAATCATCAGCGCTGATAAGATGCAAGCGGTCAGAGGTGTCGTTTGAGAAAATTTAATTAATGCCTTCTGACCAATCAGAATCAAGTACTCAACGGCGCTGCGGTGATGTGTTCTGCATGGCGGGGTTGAGGGTCTCAAGAAAGCCCCAGAAAAACAATGATATCTCAGGGAGTGACCAGAGCTCGGCACTATTTTTAGCGGTTTGATTACAAAAAGAGGGGGAAAAAAAGAAATGGGCGCAACAACAAAGCTCTCATGTCTCAGATGCCGAAAATACCAGACCAATTCCTGAGGGATGTTCAGAGCGCAGGCTTTTTCACAGCCAGGCTCCAGAGGACTGAAGAGATAGATTTATCTGAGCGTGCACACCGATCCAGGAGGAGAAATAAGGCATTGATATGACCTGGAAGATACAAACTAAAAAAAGGTAGACAACTCATTACTAGGCTGATGAAAGCGATCAGACAATATTCTGGGTGAAATATAAAACACCTCACGGGGGTTTTCTGATTACACTGATTCTAGTTAACCCCTAAACTTGAGGGTTACTATTCAGCAACTTCCGTATGACTACTAGGAAAGGCATTTGTGAGAGTGAGGAATGCGAGTCTTGGACGTTTAAGGGGTTAAATAAATTATTAACTGACGAAGCGCTTTAGTTATGCTTAGTAGGGCATGTGGCAATATAAAATTTTCAGATCGTGACAAGCTGCCTAGATGTTTATTCTGATTCCCAATATCACAGGACCTTAGTTAAAATGTATTGATTTAATATCATTTTACATGCCACATAGGACTTCTTTTTTTAAAGCAAATTACAGAATATTTTATTAAATAAAATAAATAAGAAGTAGTGTGATGGTTGTGTTTTCCCCAGACATGAATTCCTGAAAATAAATTAATGAATAAATCATACGCTATATAATTTGGCTAAATTGTCTGTGTGAACCATGGTGTATACAATCAGGTAGGACGGCTAGATGTGTGGTGCATTAATTTGAAGGAGGGAGTCAGAAGCGGAGCGGGAAACGGAGTCAGAAGTAGAGGATGGAGCAGAGTCGGGAGTGCAGGCGAGGGCAGAGCCGAAATCAAAGAAAGGAACGAAATTGAAAGCAGAGTCAGAAGTGGAGGAAGGAACGGAGTCGGGAAGCAGAGTCGGAAGTGGAGGCAGGAACGAAGTCGGGAAGCAGAGTCAGAAGTGAAGTCAGAAGCAGAGTTGGAAGCAAAATCAGAAGCAAAGTCAAGAGCTGAGTCGGAAGCAGAGTCGGAAGCAGAGTCAGAAGGAGAGTCAGAAGGAGAGTCATAATCAAAGTCAGAAGCAGAGCAGGAAGCAGAGTCAGAAGTGAAGGCAGGAACAGAGTCAGAAGCAGAGTTGGAAGCAGATCCAGAGGTGAAGTCAGAAGTGGAGGCAGGAACGGAGTCGGAGGCAACGTTAGAAGTGAAGTCGAAAGTAGAGTCAGAATTGAAGTCAGAAGCAGAGTCAAGAACAGAGTAAATCAGAAGCAGTGTCGGAAGCAGAGTCAGGTCAGAGTCGGAATCGGGGTCAGGTCAGAGTCGGAATCAGAGTCAGGTCAGAGTCGGAAGCGGGGTCAGGTCAGAGTCGGAATCAGGTCAGAGTCGGAAGCGGGGTCAGGTCAGAGTCGGAATCAGAGTCAGGTCAGAGTCGGAAGCGGGGTCAGGTCAGAGTCGGAATCAGGTCAGAGTCGGAAGCGGGGTCAGGTCAGAGTCGGAATCAGGTCAGTGTCGGAAGCGGGGTCAGGTCAGAGTCGGAATCAGGTCAGGGTCGGAAGCGGGGTCAGGTCAGAGTCGGAATCAGGTCAGAGTCGGAATCAGGTCAGAGTCGGAAGCGGGGTCAGAGTCGGAAGCGGGGTCAGGTCAGCGTCGGAATCAGGTCAGAGTCGGAAGCGGGGTCAGGTCAGAGTCTGAATCAGGTCAGAGTCGGAAGCGGGGTCAGGTCAGCGTCGGAATCAGGTCAGAGTCGGAAGCGGGGTCAGGTCAGAGTCTGAATCAGGTCAGAGTCGGAAGCGGGGTCAGGTCAGAGTCGGAATCTGGTCAGAGTCGGAAGTGGGGTCAGGTCAGAGTCGGAATCTGGTCAGAGTCGGAAACGGGGTCAGGTCAGAGTCGGAATCTGGTCAGAGTCGGAAACGGGGTCAGGTCAGAGTCGGAATCTGGTCAGAGTCGGAAGCGGGGTCAGGTCAGAGTCGGAAGCGGGGTCAGGTCAGAGTCGGAATCTGGTCAGAGTCGGAATCTGGTCAGAGTCGGAAGCGGGGTCAGGTCAGAGTCGGAATCAGGTCAGAGTCGGAATCTGGTCAGAGTCGGAAGCGGGGTCAGGTCAGAGTCGGAATCAGGTCAGAGTCGGAATCGGGTCAGAGTCGGAATCAGGTCATAGTCGGAGGCTGGGTCAGGTCAGAGTCGGAATCAGGTCAGAGTCGGAGGCTGGGTCAGGTCAGAGTCGGAATCAGGTCAGAGTCGGAAGCGGGGTCAGGTCAGAGTCGGAATCAGGTCAGAGTCGGAAGCGGGGTCAGGTCAGAGTCGGAAGCAGAGTAGGAGTGAAATAATGAGTCAAATACTGAAATCTGACTAAGCATGTTTTGTTTCCTCTACTTTAATCCATTTTATAAAAAATATTTTGAATGGAAACCCTACGGTCGACAAAATAACGTGCTTCCACTGTAAAATTTCGCTTGTTTACCTCAACGGCTTCTAAACGGACAGTGAAATCATTTGAAGACTCCTCTAGAAACTAGCCACAGAAACTGAAGACGAGCTTTAGATCTCTTAGCGCACGACTCGGCTATCGGGCCGTCTCGGAGTGAGCCGCAGGTTCCTCTCCTGCCTGTCTGCTCGAGTTCATCAATCCCATTAGTGGCCACGTTGCCCTCCCTCTCCGCTGGAGGTCGGCTTGTGCACTTTGTTCGGGGAAACAAAAACAAAAGCCCGGGCTCAGCAGTTGCTTTTGTTGCCCGTTACTTAGAGAGCGCAGTGCGGTTTCAATGGCCTCGTGCAGCCGAAGCTTTTTCAGGTGTGGGAACGGACTGCTTGTGCTCTTAGTGCCAGGGTTTGTGGTAAAACTATAAAGCAAAAGGGTGGGGGGGGGGGGGGGGGGGGAATCCACCGTGTGGGAAAATCCACAGGATGATAACAGAAGTAGTTTAGAAAATCAGTGTCAGCATACAAATTTACATTTTGGACAGCAAGAACAACAGGTTTTGTTTGTTTTTATAACTAACCTGGGCAGCCATGTTTAATATTTATACATCAAACTTCAATGGTCATGTAACACCTGGATATTTTTCATCTCTTGATATATAATCGCTGCACCAACATATTATAATAACGGCTCCTGAATAATTAACAGCTTTGATCTACAAACGCTGTAACTGTCTCTTGCTCCTTTCACTGCACTGGAATCGTGTACACGTACAGTACACTATCTTTAACTGTCAAGTAATGTTTTATCCCCAATTTACTCCCTAATTTAGTCTTAGCCGATTCCTACACACCGGCGCAGGAGGGTGAAGGCTATAAGGGCGAAGCCAGCCAGCCTGCCGCATCTTTTCAGACTGCTGCTCAATGGCGCGTCACCGTGTGGGAACCTCGGAGGCGCACTCGCACCTATCCGAACCGTTCCGCATACATGAGCTCGCCGGACGCCGACGAGCGACGGCTAGTGTCACTGTGATTGCCCAAAGATGGCTGTGCCATTGTCGGGATTTGGGACAAACATGTTTGTGTTGCACCGCTCGGGAGCCCTAGCAAAGTAATCTTTGATGTCAGCTGCCCCAGCACCCAGAGCCTGCAGACTACGCATTGCAGATTTTTTTTTATTCATAGTTGCCCAGGCTCACTAACCAAAAATATTAAGTGCAAAGCGAGGACAGTACGCATTCACCAACTTTTTTTTTTCCCCCGCCAAAAGATCACAACCTTGATGTACTATACGGTATACTTTTTTTTTTTTCCTGCCCCAGGCGTTTTCTCTGAGCTGAAGCAAGCAGCATGCTCGAGATTATTCACATAATTACAGAACTAATTACAGGGCATTACAGAGTACGGCTATGCACCGGATGATCACGGTCAACCACAACGGGTGGAAGAAGTATGCACATTTTATGCATGCTCGATGTTAATACGATCAGAAATAGGAGACGCGGAACAGATTTCATCGTATACATTAGTCTTTACAAGAAGACAGGTACGAAATGTGGATCTTTAGGAATTGTGTGCTAGTTTACAAGGTCTCCTTGTATGGAAATGTTAAACGTATCTGGTGCATCAAAACAAGCAAGCGCTGTGTGCAAATTAACAGTTTACAAACCATTTTTATTTCATACGATGGGAGCAGCCCATGCTGGAGTGTGGCCCGGGTGTTATAGAAGTAGCTAGCAAGCAAGTGACTAAGTAACACTGGTTCCTGTCTAGGGAACTTCCTGAATGAAATAGAACTGACTATCCACACATCTCTAATCATCATCTCGAGCATCCAGCAATGTGATTGGTCACCCAGTAACTGCAGCATTTGGCATACAGTGATGCTTATGTCTATAAAAACGCTAGACGCTGGCGCTCTACCATGCCTAAGCGCCGGGTCGAATGATCTAACGCAGCAGGATGTCGTGCGGAAGGTGGAGCAGGGTGGGGCTGACTGCGAGCGTCTTATCTTCCTCGCCAGGGCACACGCAGCCAGCTGTGCCCAGCGGCGATAGCCATCAGGGGCACGCCTCATGTTGAGACTCGCTCCACTGGTCTGGACAGAGATGGAAACTGAGGGAAGAAACACTCAGAGGGATAGAAAGAGGAGGGAAGGAAAAAGCGAAGGAGAAAATAGAGGATATGGGATGCCGGAATCATGCGGTTCGGGTCCGGGTGCATTTCCTCCGGCGACACACACGTGTAGAAAAGTACTCCGCTGCATAAACTGACCTAATAAGTCACTTAAACTGATTAATTATCCACTGCCTACGACAAGCAAGCTTACTTACTTTACTATTTGTGTTATGTTTTGTTTTTCTGAATAGTATTCTCCCCATAGTTAGCTTACGGAGAAGTCATTTAGATTGTTCCGATAAAAAAAATTCATTCTTAATTCTTTACAAGATGTCTGAAGTATTTAAAGCTTCTAAAAGCTACCCACCAGCCAGCCAGCTCTCCTCCATCATATGAGAGCTATCGAACCGAAGAGGCTAATACGTGCTTCGTCTGAGACTCGTGAAGCCAGCCAGCCGAATCTTTTTCAAAACCTTAACGACAGCGCTATCCGCCCTCTTCCGCATACATCACCTCACAGACACGCACGATTGGCTAGTGTCCCTGGGATTAACAATGAGAGCATGACTAATTTTGCTCCCTAGTCTCCTGGCCACAGATGGGTGTATCATTTTCAGGATTCTAACTAGCAATCTCACGATGATAGAATGAATGTTTTTGGATGCACCGCTCCGAATCCAGAAAACCTTCTAACATTTAGCAATTTCCAAAAATTCAATACAGAACGCAAAAGTGTGTTTGTGGCGGCACAAAAAAAACAAAAAAGTCTGTAATTTCCCTTTTAAAGACTAAACTCAATGGAACCATTTGCTATATATTTACACGTTTAAATTATTCAAGTGCAATATTTAAAATAGTAAAATATTACATGTAGAGTTTACTTGGTACCGAGTTAATACAGGGTTTAACACATTTGTGTTGAGAAGAGCCAAAGATATTTGGACCAAATCTCAACAGCAGCAGTGCCGAGACACACCAGGTTTACCACGCCACCTGAGAACGGACAAGTCTGATCAGGCGTCCTATTTCTTAGCTAATTACAACACGGTTTTGGCCACCGTTCCCAGAATCTACTCATTTTGGCGGAATGGACCTGAAAATCGTGACTTCACCCAAGAGCCATGTGTATTATCTGATCTATCTGATTCCAGAAGCTCCACCACCACCCCAATCAATGCTGTTTATAGGGAAATACTCAATACTAGGACATGTTTCGGGGCACACCTATGCCTAAACGCGAACTGTGGTGCATATTCAACATCTCTCGAGATGCGAGTCTAGACACCATAAACGTTTAACACGCATGGCATGTATTGTTGATGGCTAAATATACAGCTATACGCTAAATACAAGCCAGCAAACAAGTTGGACAGGGATGATGGATGAAGAAAATCTGGGGGGGGGGGGGGGTGGGGGTTATGACTAGGCTCCTCCCACTTTTGCTCATGTGCTTTTTTTAGCCAACAACACCTACCGTGATTATTTTTGGTTTTTGGATGTGAGAAAACTGGCAAAACAGACAGGGGTGGACGAATCCTATCAGGGGGGCAGGGGGATGGTTGGGAAACTAGACTCCTCCCACTTTTGCTCATGTGCTTTTGTTAGCCAACACCACCTACCGTAATTATTTTTGTTTTTTGGATGTGAAAAAAACTGGCAAAATAGACAGGGTTGGACGAATCCCATCTTTATTAGATAGACTACCAATTTAACTCTCAATTGAATAGTCTCAATTTAGCTTGACCGAGGGGGAAACGGATGGGGCTTCCGGAAGGTGTCGGTTCATATCGGAGAGATCAAAAAATACACCCGCACAAATCATTCCATATTAATATATCCACTGACTCATCTCCCATTTTATTGCAGCGAAAAAGACTGCTACTTTCAACAAGGTGAGAACTCGTACGCTGATGTTAAATTGGGGCGCTTCTACGCAAAAATAAATAAATACATAAATAAATAAAAATACATGAGACAGCTATGAAACAGATCAGCAGCTATGAGTTCACTGATCTAATACTACAATACAATAAAAACCAAAAAAAAAAAAAAGTGCTTTGTATCCATGGAAACCGGATTAATCATCCCCAATCAATCAGATCTCATCTTACTCTCGTGCTATCGAAGACGACCTGAACCAATCGGGTTCGCCCAAAGTTTTCCACAGAAAGACCGTCTGAGCTCAAAAAGGCTTGGCTAACTGCTTTACCAACACTTTCCAATAAACCTGAGGTTTTCACATCGAGTACTCACACTGCATGAACTTAGTCATTAAATCAGTTAAATATGTGTTGGCTATACGCTGATCGCCTCTTCTTGCCATGTTTAGAATACCTCTGGTCTAAAAGCCATCTGGTCAATGCAAACGGCAGCGAGTTGAAACCGATTTTCCGGAATACATTTTCCACTTTCGCCATATTCCCACAGATTAATAGACATTTGCATGCTGGAGACTGTGAGTCACTGTAGCCTTGTACAAATATAGTTTCTATGAAATGCATCTGAAGACAGTAAAGACAAGGAAGATCCTCAGATCGTTATACAACAGGACGCTTTTAAAAAAAAAAAAGCCTCATTTCCACCAAGCACAACACGATTCGTTTACCAATACATCAGCTTTTCATTTCGTTTAAAGAGTTGTAGTTCCAATTTCTCTGAGAACATAACATATCACCGTGGTCACGTCACTGTGTAGTGGGACAAAAGCCATCCTTCATTTTTGCAATTCTAAAAGATACACCGATACGCGTCATGATGTATAGATTCGCTAACAAACAAAATAAAACACTTCCTGAAAACGTCTCCATGCCGACGATTATAACGTTTTCCTTTAGGTTAGATCATGTGGAGCATCCAAAAGGCCAGAACTATCGTGAGGGCATCTGTTATAGAAAATTAAATCAACACCTTCCGGCTAGTTGGGATTGAGAATCGCTGTGGTAAAAAAAAAAAATAATAATAATAATTTTTTGAAAAGGAATAGAGATTTCTCTCTGGTAGTGTTTCCCGCCAAACGTTTTGCAAAATTTAAGCAAATTTCCAGGCTGAGGAAAATACCAAGTAAAGCAAATAGATGTCCCCATGCAAATAATCCCGCTATAGGGATACCGGAAAACACGCTAGCTCTGTCATTACTTGTGTGAACGAGTCGAACACGAAGCCAACGCCGTTGACGGGGATGCCTCCGCCAACAACAAGTCTAGTGCTTCTTGTTACTAATTTGTGTGCCGAAACGGCCCTTAAAGTCTACTTCAAATGTGAAGGAAGCTATTGAAGGAAAACTCTGTTCGGATCAATTTTAAAATCTTAAAACCAGTTCATCTGCTGGTTAAAATGTTAATATAACATAATATAATGACATAATGATAAAATAATATCATCAGGTTGTCCATCCAGCCATCCATCCGTCCAAGATTCTTGTTCGCGCTATAGCTTGAAAATTTGTAGGATTTATACGGAACCAACAGGGGAACTCTCTCCCCTGCCAATCACAGCCGCACTAGCCAATCGTAGGCGTCTGTGAGCTCATGTACGCCGCAGATAGCGCTTTCCTTTAAATGTGAACGTTGTCCCGTGGTGCAGCCGAAATCGCTTATTCAAATACACACGATTGAACAAGCAAGGGCTGACACATTTTACAAGCCATAGACTATCCTGATGGGCGTGGTCTGTTCCAAGATGACCCCTCCCCCTTCTACAGGGCACAAGACTCACTGAATGGCTTGATGAGGATGACAATCAATCATGTCAAATATATGTCTTTACAATCACCAGATCTCAGTCCAGGTGAACAGTTATGGGAGATTTTAGGAGGCGTCTCCACCACCACCCCCATCACCAACTTGTGGAAGAATGGAGTTCATCTCTCCAGTACAATTCCACAGACTTGTCGAATCTGCCAAGCTGTTTTGGCGACCTGCATTGTTCCCCCCCCTTTAATTCGTCAACTTTTCGTGCTGATCCAGAAACAGCACTGCCAATTCAACTTCTAAACACAATGACAACCGCGAACACCACAAATCTGAACTGAGGTCAGCACTTCATCTGGTCCGTGGCGCGCTCATCAGCTCCTTCCGCTAGTCCGGGCATGACGCAGTCAGACCAAGAAGCCATGCCAAGCTAAGGTTTGCTGCCAAGACAAGAATGGGAATACTTCTGCAGATTTACTGGCAGTTTCCATAGTGACGCAGCTGGACGAGTCAGTGGGCTGAGCGCCAACTCCAAATCCAAAAAGCCAACCCGCTCCCTCCAAAAGCCATTTCCTCCTTCTTCTGAAAGGGGACTGTCGTGCCATCCTGTTCAACCACTTGCTGTTGGAAGTGTAAGCAGCGGAGCACAGCTGTATGTCTAACAGCCAGGATATTAACCCTGGGTTACAGCGTGGGGTTACTTATTAAGCGGACGTTAACACTCAGACAGACGTTAACGCTGATGCAGTGTCTAAAAGTCTGTGGATGACTAATCCCTTTGAACTGCGAGCTTGATCAACTCTGCATGAATAACTACTGATTCGCAATTAAAACGTCTGGACTTGTGGTTTCAGGCTGTAATTGAGAACAGTCGTGCATATTCTTCCCGTGAACTCTACTCATGTCCGCACTTAAAGCTCAATGACCAGCCTTTTTTTTTTTTGGATGGAGGATGCTCGGTCTAAAGCAGAGTCTAGGAGGTTTTTCTGCCATATTCAACTCTAAGCTCGGTCTCACCTCAAAACGAGTCTGTCTGCTAGCATGCAGAGCTCTAAACTAGCTGAGAGGGACAACAGTGAGTGATGTGTGACTCGTAGGACTGAATGCATGTAGTTTGGGACAGCGATGGATTTCAATTTTATTATAAAGGCTACTGTAATAATACCTCATCACATTCACGGTCATTTATGTGCGTGAGGATGTACCGCGCTTGCACATCTGCTCGTTCCAGCTCGACTAAAAGAATTAAATCAGGAACATAACTGCTGTGCTGATTTAATCCCAAGTGTCCTGCGGAGTTAATTACGCAACAAGCATCTACTTCTTTACGCCAATCAAACCAGGACTGATGAATTAACACCACCGCTCATTTTGTAATTATAAATAAATAAATAAATAAAAACAGCAATAGATCGAAAAGGAGAATTTGCGGCAACATGGCAACCACGTGTGAATGCACTTCATTTATTAAAACGGCACAAAACTGAAAACACAACCAACAATCAAGATATTTTCATAAGTGTCATACTGGTAGCTGTAGCTTCCATGGAAGAGGGTGGAATTTGCACACGGTCACAGTTACGTGACCGTAACAAAGCGATTTTGACGTTAGAAACCATTGAGGATTCTCTTTAATCAGGAAATAACAACCTTGTTTAGATTTGCTGGTGGTGTGACGCTATTTGGATGTTGCGCAAGCGTGTTAAGTACTTCACTCGGACTACCTGTCTCGGAAGGAAATACATCAACACGTGGAATCAGATCACATTTCATTGGAACTTTAAAAATCACAACAAGTACAATTAAACTACAAGTTCAAAATCAGCTGGGGGTTGTTTCATTTTTTTTTTTTTTTAATCTCAAGAATAAAAACACACGAACAGCTTTCAGAATTCAGAACAAAAACACACACCGTCTATCCCTCAAATAATAACCGAGTAACCTCGCCTTAATTACTGCTGCCTGCAACAACTTCCTGTTTAGTGCCAAAGGGTTGTCTGGCGAAGCTGGCACTAAACAGGAAGTTGTTATAGGCAGCGGTCTTTGGCGCATCTCTCTTGATAGAACTTTTCCATCTCGTCTCGTCTCCCAACCTAAAAAAATTTTCATGCTTTTCTTTCTTTTTTTTTTTTTTTTAATAAAAATAATCAGTGGAAAACCCCATTCTGTGACAAAAGCCACATTTCCACCGCAGGAACTTTCCCCAGGAACTAGGGACTTTTGGAGATATTCGGCGTGTTTCCACCGCAGGGACCAGGGTATAAATAAAGTTCCGGGTAAAATATTTCCCCCTCAGAAAATCTGTACTTGCGAGGTGGTACTTTTTCCCCCAAAGTTCAGGAACTTTGCGGGGTGGGACTTGGGCGTTGACCATGCTGATTCGTTGAGTGCACGAAGGATTGATTTATTTATTTCAACCACCATTTCACCGAGTCTGTTGCGGTGCGTACGCTGACAGTTGTTTATTATAATAGAATAAATAGATCGAGCGGGAACTGGAAACAGCGACCCGCGATGAAAAAGTATACTTAAAAATATGAAGTGTTCACACAGCACGACAGCGCAGAGAGAAGCTCGTGTACGCGCTCGTTCGTCTCCGCGACAGCTGATAGAATCCGTTTGCTTACTTCAAGTCTAGCATTACGAGCATTCTGAATTCGCTTTACTACCGCTGCTCGACTCTTTTCCAGCGTGTTCTCGATGACCTCTTTAGCAAAGCGATACATCACAATCAACAGCGGCACAGTTTGAATCTCCTCCATGCTTGTTGTTGTTGCAGTGTCGCGATCAGATTTCAGAAGACACGAACCTTTATGCGGCAGTGAGCACGCCGAATCCTAACCACTACACAGCCAGCTTGGGATTTTATTACTGTTCAAAGGTTTGTGTTCCAATCAGAGCCTGCTACGTGTTTAATGAGCCGAGCAAACATTCTACATCATTAAAATCAGATTACTTTGCGTCAATTAGGGCTGCAACTATTAGCGCTAATTAGGGCTGCAAGTGCACGTGACGATTTTTCCTCTGTCTGATGGTGACTGAGGTCATGTTGGGAATCAAAGGTAACGCTGACAAAGTAAACTGAAGAAAGTCATTATCGGTGACTCTGGGTATCTGCTAATGCTAGCGTGCGTATGACATCATCAAAAGGTCTGGAGGAACCAAATGGTCCCTTGAAAAAAAACCTCCTGGGTCTAACTGTTCCGGGCTAAACAGTCAGGTTTTGCAGGTATTTATGAGCTCACTTCTTCCATCGCCCTGCGCACCGAGGTGTGGTCCACTACTAGGACAGGCTTCTGTCAGCCCGACAGGCCGAGGCATGTCCAAAAGCACAGCGCGCTCCAGTTTTATTAAGCAGTCCGAGTTCTGACAAACAGGAAAAAAAAAAACCCTTTTGTGCCGTCGAGACTGCGACGGCTCTGGTTTGGTATTACGATCGGTGTATTAACTCAGCCGTGAATCAACTCGTCTTCGGGGTCGCATTTTGTCGGTGGCCAAATCTGCCAAAAGCAATTTATTATTATATTTAGCACATTTACGATCATTACAAATAAGGTGATGTCAGCGCATCAGATGATCTCAATGTTGTTCTGTGATCTTAATCTACTTGGCACGCGCTCATCTTTTCTCAATCTCTCTCTCTCTCTTTCACACACACTCATACACACAACCCTCCTCATACCCTCCCTTCAGTTTCAGCCACTGAAACAGTGAGTAAACGCTGACTAAGGTGGTCGTCAGCGATGCACTGTCAATGACAAGTGAGCTGGAGTTTCAGTTTAGTAAGAGTGGGGGTCAAAATAGTTTGCGAAATTTATTTACAAAATACAAAATGTACAAAGTTGTGATAAAGTGTTCACCCAGATTGGTGTGAAACCCCTAAAGTAGTTCTTTTCGAAAAGAGACCGGGTTACAGCTTCAAATTTTCTATCCCTAGAGGAACAACGGAAACCAGCCCTCGGTTACAGTCCGACGTTTATAATCGACAACGCCGATTCGAGGCGTCTTCGGTGGGTCAGATTAGGACATTTATCCGCCCAGTCCTTTCCCATGATGCTGTATTTTGGACTTGACGGTCTATTATACATGATTATACACGATTAAAATGGAGGTGAAATGGTGTATCTGTACAAATAACATCGTAGCACGTTGCGGATGCGTATGAAATTAAACGACGGACTGAATCCGAATGTGCTTTTTTTATGCTTTATTCTCATCAGAAGTCATATTCATGACAAGGAGTCTGTTTCAGTAAAAGTTGTAAATGTTTTCAGCAGCCAAAACGAATTCAAAAATATGCACCAGATCGCGACGCAGCAAAAACGCTCACGGTGAGCCGAAAACGACCAGATGATGACTACGCGGTGAAAGACCGCCTCTTCAGTGCAGAGTGCATGGAAGCTTCCAATAATGCAGCTCGGGCACCGCAGCGCATCAGCTACCGTAGACACACACTAACTTCGGCTCGCTTTGCTTCTTTTGTCCGAACTGAGTTACTAGTCTTATTGTCTTCAATTAATATATTTGTTCCGGACTGCTTTCTTTCACGGGCGTTAATATCAAATTTCACAAAATTTGTAAAAAAAAAAAAAAACAAACTCAAAAAAAAAAAGCTATTTAAACTCAACAGTAAACATTATCTTTTTTTTTTTTTTTAACAAAAAATCACACTGACTCATTGTTAGTTATACAATTTGAAACCAATCAATCAAGGTTTAAAATCACCGAGTCTCTTTAGACGTAAACGTCTGGTCGAACTAACTGAATTTTCATGCCATTTCATTGCCAACGATTTACAACAATGTATCCAGTTTAAAAAAATTAAGCCCATTTAAATGATAAACAAAGAGAATTACTTGTCTGGGGTTGCAATACGGCTTCGTTAATCATTTACTGCTACTTTCTTAAAATATCCGTCAACACTAGTCATGATTTCGTGTTTAATAGTGTCTGTGGCAGGGTGTTAACCAACTGTTAACCTTAAACACATTACTCGCTTTGGAAATGGGCTGGGTTCCGTCATGCAGACTCGGCAACCCTGCTTCCGCGTCCTCAGAGTGCTGGAGTGATGCGAGACCACGTCGGACCTGCCAGGCAAGCTTATTTCAGACTTGAATGTCACAATAAAGGGCCTGTTATTACTGTGCGAGTCTCCATGCCCATCTCTTCCCCTACAGCTCTGAGACATGGAAAGACGCCCTAGCGTTACTTAATGACTGTACTTGGAAATGACAAATCTTCGGTTATCCTCTGGAGAGTCTGGGCTATATTTAAATCACACTGTGCGGTGCTAATAATGATAACGTGTACGCGCTTTATAATACTGCTGTGCGCTGCATGCTTCACTCTTTCATTACTAACGTCAGAGCCATAATGCAAATCAGGGGCAGGAAAACGCTCCCCCTCTTCCCACCATGCTTTGCTCGGACGGGACGGGCTGTTGGCTTGGCCTGGCTGACGGACATTGTTTATCAGCTCCCGAGAGGCCAGGGGGGTGGGGGCAGTTAAACAGATGAACGAAACACTGAGATGCAGAACAACTCCGTGGGGCGTCCCAGTGCTGTCCGGTTTCTCAGATCCCTCTAGAAAAGCTGGGCTGTACGTAGAACTATTTTTTCAGTGAAATACAGTCATACACATATATATATATATATATATATATATATATATATATATATATATATATATATATATATATATATAAACAGACACTTGCATTTGTGTACAAAAACAAACGTTAATCTGATCTTGCCAGGCTTCACCAGCAACAACGTACAACCCTAAACGGCTAAAAGCTGATCATTGGTGCATGACAGTAGTCAGTCAAATAAGAGGACAATGGAAGAAAGTGCCTTTTAATCTATAATTATTAAACCAAATGCTTCTTTTAAATTTTATAGCGCCATGCTCGGTGGATCAGGGTAGCTTTTTAAACCAGCCGGAAGGGTGACGTAAACCGCAACCTTACCACGTTTCTCAGCTTTCTGCGAGGACCATGCTGCTAGACCGATGTACGAAATACACCGACACACCTCACGACGTTCATGACTCACTGACTTGAGTCACGTCCATGACTCATTGACTCAAGTGCTGTGCGAGATCTACGTCATTCCTGCACGCCTTTCCTCGCATTGGCACTGTCGAGGAGTCGTTCGCGTTGCCAGGTTAGACTGCTGCTGTCAATCTTGCGTTTCGTTAGAACGAAATTACAGTTAAGGATATACCTCTTGATTCGGCCACTGGTAAATACTTGTTTAAGGATGGATTTTTCGTATTGCAAGGTTATAACGTTTGTAAATGTGATCGAACACACGTCAGACGGTCAAAAACCAAGACAAACAGCCGCAGCACTACAATCTCAGTATTACACAACAGAGTATTAAATATCATCATTTCCCAAGCTGTCAGGATTTATTCTCCATATGAGTTGCAAAAAAACAACGAGGGGAAAAAAAAAAAACCTCTTACAGATCTGACCGGCTTGGCAGGCAGATTGGATTCCCTCCATCATCCACTGCTCTATCAAACAGTAGTCTGTTAAAAGTCTGTTGATGAGTGAACATATGCTGGAAAAACCTGAGATAAATAAGAGCCATTTGGTTCGTGTTTGGCCGACATGAGCGGCCTGCTCGCTGGAGATTACTCCACAGCGCTAGTTTTTACAGGCCTGAGAGCTCTTTGGGAGACTTAAAAAAACAATCAAGAACAGAAGAGCTCCAGAAAGAAAAGAAGAAAAAAAACACATAAATCACATCAGCTACTCGCTAGAATCAAATCCATGGTTATTTAGAAGAAGAGAGAAAAAAAAAAATCATAATAATGTGTACGCTCAGTGGGTTTTCAGGAAGTCAGTGCACCTAGAACATCTTTTCCTGCTTTAAAGCAGAAGAAGGAATTCTTCTCCAAGCACGTCAACATTCCTCCGAGCTCCAAACTATACAAAGTGCTGTGCCACAGATGGTTTAACGGAAGAACCCGCACCATTAAGACATCAAATGGACCAAATTAGCAGCAGCGATAGATTCACTACTGAGGTTCTGAGCGAAACCTCAGGCATAGGGGTGTTCGCAAACAGCAGAAACAAGGGCAAACCACAGCATTTATTCAGCGATGTGGGCAGACAGGAAGGTCAAGACATGCCCAGATTTAGTAGAAAGGAAACAATTCCAAAAAAGAAGGTCGAGTTTTGTTGGGTTTTTTTGACTAGTGACAAAAATGCTAATAAATATGTGAACCAACTCCAGCTGTATAACCTTAACAGTGCTTCTGTTAAACATTAGACTGTTCTTTAAAGGGGACCTGTTATACAAAATGTACTTTTACATGCTGTTTGAACATAAATGTGTGTCAGTAGTGTGTGTACACGAGCACTCTACAATGGTAAAAATGGTCCACCCACTCCTTTTATTTTTTTTTATACTCCCCATAAATCCTAAAGTGTGTCTCAAAATGAGTCGTTCGCATTTTCTATCCAACGTGACGTCACATTGGAACAGGCCCCGCCCATGACTGGTGACAGACTCTGCCCCATTAGCATAGCTCCTCCCCTGAGTGAGCTGCACACAGTCCGCCATGTTCTCCGCGCTGGAGCAGTCTCAGCTTCGTAAGAGTTTTGTTGTTGGCTGTAAGAATGAACGTAAGAGCCTTCATGCACTCCCGGCATCAGAGCCACTGAGGACGCAGTGGAGAAGTTTTATTTCTGAAGGAAGTGTGCCCCAAAAAATAGCTAAATTCGTGTATGTTTGTTCGAATCATTTTACACCAGACTCTGTGAACGAGGGTCAATACAAAGCAGGATTTGCTGAAAAGTTTATTCTCAAGCACGGATCTCTACCAACTGTTCGTGATCCGGCTTCATATCCAGAAGACGCAAGTATCGCACTCTATATTTTGTGAATGTTTGCAAATCGCCTTACCGAATGCGTTGTTAGCAAATTCCACGGCTAATGCGGCTAAAAATTCCATCGTCTCTTATTGTATTCACAGATGCTTACTGTCTGTATAATTCATACATGTAGGGCTGAACACCGGTATTTACGGTGTCAGACATACCGGTTCTCCTGATTTGCTGTTGCCGTAGTATGAGAAGCACGAGCTGTGAAGGCACAGCCGTCTTCCGGGAAGGGGGCGGGGAGCAGCAGCTCGTTTGCATTTAAAGAGACACACGTGAAAACAGCGTGTTTATGCTTCCACCCAAAAAGCGGCATTTACAGCATGGTATAATAAATGATCCGTGGGGTATTTTGAGCTGAAACTTCACAGACACATCCTGGGGACACCGGAGACTTATATTACATCTTTTTAAAAGGGAATAATAGGTCCCCTTTAAAGAAATGTGCACGGTGAAAAAACTCTACACAGGAGCTACGAGCTCACAAATAATGGAGGAAACACACTATCGACCCTCTTCCCCATACATGAGCTCACAGAAGCCCATGATTGCCTAGTGTCTCTGTGATTGACAGCGGAGAGCCAGCAGACAACCAGCCAGTTTTTCTCCTTTGCTCCGCCCACGGAAGACCGCAGCAACGTCGGAATTGTAACTCGCGATCTCTCGACGAAAGTGGTGAACGCTTTTCTGTTGCACTTTTTCCACATGTTTACACTTGTGACATCACAACCCCTAGGCTCCGCCTCCAGAAACTTTACCGAGTACGAATACCAAAAATCTGGAAGTTGTGGACGATAATACAGTTCAGAAGATCCCCTTTCTGAGGAATTTTGAGGCGACCTTCATTTTTACTCACGTACCAACAGCTACGTTTTCTGATCTGTTACGTTTCTTCCCGCGAAAAATCCGTCATCGAGTTAGGGCCGATCCAAAAGCCTGTAACCAGAAAAGTGTGCAAACACATAACCGGTGCTTCATGAGCCGCGGAGACAAAAGACTACACAAATGTAGGGCTTTCTCAACTCGAAATACAAGTGAGCGACTGCAGGTGAGCAAACATCATGTGCACCGTAAGTATGAGGTACGATGACAGAGGAGGGAATCCTGAATGCGATGTTGGTCGCGTTTCCTTTTCAAATGCAGGTAAACACGCGCATCAGTCACGCTGTGTATTTGCTTTTGCGGTACTGATACGAGCTAGTGAGTGAGTGAGTGATCGTGGATAGTCGGCGGTTTTTCCTGAGAGGGAAACGTGGTAATAGAAAGAGCTCTCGCAGTCAGACAAGCCGTCACGTAGGATCACGTCACGGGCGGAATCGCCGGCACTCCGATTCTGTGGAGAAGGACGCGCTTTCAGCAGCATGAACCGATGCACTCCCTTTAGCTCGGCTGGCTGAGACACACACTGCTGTACGTAGTGTTAAGGAAGAGGGTTCAGTCCTGAGGCACTGGATTCATATAAATTATGCATGGCGTGAAGTTAATGGAATTAGACCTTCAGGGATCATCATCATAACCAGTGTGCTTAACTGCTGGTGTTCGGTGCAGGAACGAAGACACAGAGGTCAAACACGCCTGCACGCGTTTGTGACACAGTTCTTATCTCGATGTAGATTACGCACGTCTACAAACAGATAAGATGACAACACTGTCTGGTTTACACCGCATGCTTCTGTGTGTGAGGACAGGCAAGTCCTATTCGCTGGCAAAAAAAAAAAGCCCTGAGTCATCCATGTCCGGAGGTTAGGGAGATAAAACACCAGACACCCGCGTACACGGAACGAAACGGCATATCTATAAGCGCTGTGATTTAACTATTACAGTGTAGTAACTACATGAGGAGGTGTCTGCTGCATCCATCAAGTGTCCCGGCATGACTAGGACTGTGCAGGCCATACAGAGCTTCGCCAAAAATGCTTGATTTTGCGGTGCTTTGATTCGCGCCGTTTTCCATGGGGAAACTACTCGTTTTGAAATGACGGAATTGTGCTTGCGTGAACCTGTTTTACACTTTCACATTGACGTCTGTTGGTAAATGAGACCTTCTAGCTATATTCGCGTTCGATGCACGGGGTCCTGGCTGAAGGCGTGTTGGGATGACGTCACATGACGCGGACTGCGAACTCGCCGAACCCTGGCAGGACTGACTGTTTGAGGAGATGAATAAAAAAGGCTGCCATAACCTTCACCGCCTTAAGTTGCAACATTTTACGTCCTGGTTTACGCTTTACTGCATGTTTACGTTGACGCACTGGGTAACCGCTTTTGTCGATAGATCTGAGCAGCGGAGCAGAGCATGTTCTTTGCACGCTGTGGTGACAAACTCAAGGGCGTAAGAACACTTCATACCAAACCTGAAGGTGCAGCTACTGTTTCTTTGTAACCTATAACGTACTCGTCATTTCCAAAGAGGAGACGACGTAATAGTGGCTCAACAAGTCGCAGACACACAATGTGGTCGACCGAAAACACTACGCGACACCGGTTCTGCTCCTTCATATCAACAGGTGACTCACTGGAGTGCAATGCGGCTCTGTGGGGGAAACCACTCGGCCGTGTCACACCCGCTCCATCGACCTGGAACTAATAACTGATACTGATCATTTTAAAAATTGAAATTGACGGTTTAAAGGTGGTGCTGTGTAGATGCCCAGTTTGATTATTTTCCTTCACGTGTCTACTGGTATTACGGACACCTACGTTACAATATACATACATAGAAATAAAAGCCATTTTGCTCCGTTGTGGGTCATTCCATGGGAAACGGCGAGATGAATCACTCCGTGCAGTAACATCGTACGCTCTCGGGTCCTGCTCTCAAACATAAATTCTACTGGATTTCTACCGTCTGAATATGATCCATATGTGAAGTCGTAATGTCTACGTGAAAATTCTTTACAGTCGAAAACAAATCTCTGTGCTTATCGCCTTTTAAGCTAGCTACACAGATTTAAAGCTATCTGCTTTTCACGGAAATAAGACAAGCCTGAATTCCTATCCAAAAGGAAAATCCACATATAAAAACAAAGCCCTTACAAAGTCCCATAAAGACAATGGGGAATATCGTCAACATGTTAGAAAACAAAGATCAGAACAGAAAATTCAACCTGATAGTAATCCAGCGTCTCAGGCCAATACAGGTGCTGCGAGCTTCAGCATCAGACCGGTGCATCACAGCACTAAACCTGT
Organism: Ictalurus furcatus; assembly: GCF_023375685.1. Taxonomy (NCBI): domain Eukaryota; kingdom Metazoa; phylum Chordata; class Actinopteri; order Siluriformes; family Ictaluridae; genus Ictalurus; species Ictalurus furcatus. The sequence goes on from NC_071282.1 coordinate 3,966,859, forward strand.
CTTTAATCTGAGACACACCTTTACAGCACAGTGCCCTTCACGCAATCATACATCCTCCACGTGACGTCTCACTGTTTTTAGGTGTCACCTAACAAGAGTTTAAGACGGCATCAAGTCAGCTGTGTAATACATAAGGCGTAAAACACTCCAGGGCATGCTGTTATAGGAAAAAAATAAATAAATCAATCAATGACAGCTTGGTGCGATGTAGCCTGACAGTAAAGGAGTTACGGTTACCACCCCGAAGTGGTTACCTGCAGATAACATCATACCCCGAAGTCTTTTATTCAGGTGGAAGTTAGACAATTAGAGTGCTACCAACACCATGTTTTATGTCAACATCCACTAATGGTTCTGAACACAGGAAACAGACACACACACAAAAAAAAACTGACCAATTAATGCAGGTTTTCATCCGTGTATGTTCCAAAAAACATGCGCGGCAAACAAAAAACCCACAAGAACAGAAATAGTAACCACTCCTGGTTAATTTGCATACTAGACTTCGTACGAGCTTCAATGGCGGATCAGCAAAACAAGCTAACTGCACTAGCTATGGACACTCTCTAAAGGCTTCAACGAGATCTTCTTCCTTTCCAAGCTTCATTTTTTCCACATAATATCTCTAAACACACTTAATGAGAGATCATACAAGACATGATATGATGAAACCATGATTATAAGTTTTAAATATGTTTTAAATTTAGGAACTAACTGCAGGGGAACTGAAAAAAAAATAAAATAAAAAATAAAAAAAACGTCAGACCACAAGCGCCATAGCACCTCGTCTAATCTGCGGGTTTTCCCGTGCCCATTAGGTATGCCTAATTCACGTAGAATTGAGAATATCTCGATTAAAATGTCACTCGCCGATGTCACGGATATCTTCCCGTGTTGTGTGCGTATGTAGAAAACTAACGACCAGCTGCTGCTTTGCTGCTTGCTAGCATGAACGTGAGGCAGTGGTCACCAGCCCTGTTCCTGGAGATCTATCTTTAGCACCAACCATAATCGTGATCATCTAATCAGCACCTTAAGCAGTTCTTGATCAGCTAAAACAGGCGAAACCTGTTGGAAGGTAGATCTCAAGGTAGATGACTGCTGACCACTGACTGACATAGGGTCAATGTAATCCTGTCTGACCATTCAAACATCCAGAAATCCGAATCCATACAGTGAAGTGTGAACGCTAAATCCAGATGAAGACGCCTTCACATTCATTAATGGCCATTTTATATGACCACGGATACAAACAGTTGTTCCACTATTCGACTGCGTCCACAGTTTGCAATACCGATCATATATGGAGATATATACACATACATAGAGAGAGAGAAAGAAAGAGAGGTGGGGTTTTTTATTTCAGTTAAATCCGGTGTTATAAGTTATCCTTATGCATTGAGTGTGTGTGTGTGTGTGTGTGTGTGTTGATGTATAGCCCAGAAAAAAAAAAGTTGCACTGGTTTGAATGTGAACGTGATTCCACCATCAGTGGACGTGCAGTGCTTGCAATACTACACACACACACACACACACACACACACACACACCAAGCCCCATTAGTGAGTGAGTATATATATAAATACATCAGGTGATATGTCATTTACCTGTCAGCTATCGTGGACTGTGAGCCACTCATTGGGCTTCCGTTTCTTGCTTTTTTTTCCTTTCCTCTCTCTTCAGCTTTTATCCAACTAGCATTTTACCAAGGTAAAACACTCGTGTGTGATCCAAAAGATGAACTTTGAAGGGTATTTATTATCCAAAAAAAAAAAAGAAGGGGGGGGGGGTGTGAGGGGGCGCAAAAAAAAAGTCTGTGACGAACGGCGAATGGAAAAATTATGCTAAGCTAACTTAAATGTACATGAGGCGACTCCACCAAGGATCTGTGGTAGACTCGTGGAGTGTGTCATTTGCACTTAAATCGCAAACTTGTGAGAAAATAACAGCCGGAAAACCTCCAGAAGTCCTCTAGAAGCTTTAACTGGTTGGAAACAGTACAAAATTGTGAATGTTTTTAACAAATGGAGCATAATCTGATTCCTCCTTCAAGCAAAAGCCTCAGTATTACACGAGTCCCTGTTTAAGGTCGAGTCCAAGCTTGGAAAAGCTACTATTTGGTTTGTTTTCATCCATTAAACCGTGTTGTTGTTTTCTTTTTTAAAGTGTCCAAATAACCGTCTGATATGTTTACCCTGTAGCCCCCGACAGCGTGTTGTTTCCCCCGGTAATGTCGTCCTCCAGGCTCACTTCACGTTGTGGGAAAAGAAAACAAAGTGTCGTGTCATCAGCATGAACACAGGGGTGGGGGGGGGGGGGGGGACTATCTTTTAGGAAATAAATAAAAATCAAATAAACCCCTGTATAAAAGTTGTTTCCTCGGTCTGGTTCAGGCCTCGGCTTGGTTTAGTTGAACAGCATGGCACTTTTTCTCCGCTGTCTGGTTTGTATTCCTTGTCGCTCTGGAGGATCATTTGCGGATTCAAAACATCCGCCGTGCCAAAGGTTCCATTGTAACTCGGTCTAAAGAAGCTACAAATTCAGACATTTCACTTTCCTTTTTTCCCCTTTCTTTCTCCCATGAACTTTTGAAGGCTTTAATGTCAAACGCGGCGACTTTGGAGACGCGAGAATTCAGAAATTCACCTAAAAATACGACTTTGTGGGGGGATGGAAGAAAAAAAAAGAGACACGGTTACAAAATGTTACTTAAACACCGAAACATCTCCCACCGAATAACACACTAAACAATTCAGTGGGGGGGGGGTTGGGGGGGGTTTCCGCCGTATTCCGAAGCTCTAAACTTGGGTTTTAGTCATTTTAGTCCGCTCCTTCTCCCCCTTGTCTCCATGTTTTTTTCGGAAATTCAGTAGTTTTTTTTTTCCCGTCTTCCTTTTCTTTCGCCGAAAATGCACTGTTTGGGAATTCTAGCGACTTGAAACGCAAAGAAGGCGCTCCCGCATATGATGTCACGCAAATCAAATTTCCATAGAAAAAAAAAAATAGTCCGATTAAAATCCCGCAAATTAATCTGTAAAGTCCATACAGTCACAGAAACGAACCACTCCCTCTTTTTTCTTGCTTCTTCTTCTTCTTCTTTTTTTTTTCTCTTTTTTGGGGGGGTTGTATTGGAGTGGAAATCCTTCCGCAGCTGCACATGTGTGCTGTTAGTCCCTGCTCATTCAAGATTCAAAAACTTTACTCTCATGTGCTCCAGCTTCTCTTTTCGGCTGTTTGTTTGTAATTCTATTTTATTGAGTTGAAGCTATCGTTTTTATTTTACTCATTCTTGTCAATCCCCTTGTTGACTTTATATATATTTATTGTTATTTACATTTTTATAACAGCTGTATTTGCATGAGCAAATAGAAATAGACTGAAAGATTTCTGAAACACAGTAACGCTCTTAGAAAACTCTCTAAAGAGTTTTTAAGGGTTCCTAAACATCCTAAAATGGTCATACCTAGTTGGAACCTTGCCTGAGAGAAGAAGAAGAAGAAGAAGATGATGATGATGTTATTCATCACACATGCATTAGAGCATTGTGAAATTCTTTTCTTCACACATCCCAAGTTGTTAGGAAGCTGGGGTCAGCCATGATACAGGACAATCTGGAGCAGGGAGGGTTAAGGGCCTTGCTCAAGGACCCAACAGTGACAAGCATGGCACCCCCAACCTTCTGATCAGTGATCAAAAGCCTTAAACCATTGAACCACAACTGCCCAAAATATGAAGGAATCCATTGAAGATGCCGGGGTTTGAATCCTGGACCTCATACATGCAAAGCATGCAACCCCTATCCCCTGATAGGAGAACACTAAGGTTCATCAAGAGGGCCAATCAAAGCATTATTAAGGGTTATAGTTTATTTGTTTTTCAATACAATACTAAGTGTATATAATATCCAAATACCCAGAGATCTCTAACAGAGAACTTTCAAGGGTTCCTCCAAAAGGTTAACTAAAGCAGTATTAAGAGCTCTAGATATTATCTGGTTTTCCAGTATACAAGCCATAACACTGCATTTTCTTGTTGTTTTTCAAATAAAGACAATGTTATAGGGTTCTACACAGGACTTATAAAAACTCCCCAAGAAGCACAACCAAAGAAACTTGTCTGGCCTTTTTCTTTCTTTTCTTTTTTTTTTATATCTAAGAGTAAATAAACTATAACACCAACACTCTTTTTTCTGAAATACATTATTACTGGACAAAGATATCACATTTGTGCTTTATTTTTATTTTATTTTACTATTTTATTTATTTCATTATATTTTTCTAGAGTTTATTTTCATGAGATTACTGCCACCTGCTGGTTTCCTTAATGTAGTGTTACACTTATAACATAAATAGGGGCGTTCACAAATTAAATGATTATCAGCATGTATAGCTGTGTGTGTGTGTGTGTAATGTTTCCATTCGAGGTTTTAACTCAAGTCAGTTGGCAAAAACGTTTGATGGAATTGTCAGCTAGTACATAAAGTTACATGTAGTCTGCTCGTGGTCCTCTATATTTTTAATATACATGTTTGCTATTGATATTTATGTTCAATGTTCTCCTCATATATTTACTTATGATATTTATTCATCATTATGTAGCATACACATCATAACGACCATGTTCCTGTATAGTGTGTGTGCGTGCGTGTGTGTGTGTGTGTGTGTGTGTGTGTGAGAGAGACAGAGAGAGAGAGAGAGACCCAAAACGGAAGTGACGCAGTATTTGGCTATCCGCTCGTGGCTAATGGGAACAGCGTTTTTTTTTAGTTGGTTGTTTGTTTGTTTTGCAAAACTTGGTTTATTTCACAACATGCAAAAACACCAACAGCTTCACAACAACTGTAGGCTAAATTTGTTTGTTGAAAAATGCATATGTAATAGTTTACTTCTAGACAGCTATCAACCTTATGTTCTTAATAAGTATCTGTAGTTATACATCTTCATAAGCATTTTGGAGGAAGTACTCAGGTTCTGTGATGCTACAGTGAAGGTTGTTGCACTTTGCTATAAACAGCCTTTATTTCAAGTCATAAACAAAATACAAATGTTCCCTCCATTGTCCACTTGCTTTAGCTTGTTATTTCAGTACTCGAGTATGACCATTAGCATTATTAAGCTTCTTCTGTTCCTGCCATCGTCTGTACTTGTTGCAGGTTTTCCGACAAGCAAAGCAGGCAATGTCCACCATGAAGACGCAAGAGAGGGCGTAGATGGCTACCCCGCCCACCTTCATGACCAGTTTGGGTTTTGGAGACGCCAGCTCACAGTAGAGCATGCGGCCACCGACGCCGATCCGCACACAGGCGAAGAGTGTGATGAAGAGGAAGTCGACGATGTCACCGCTCAGGCTGTCATAGCGGCCCATCTGCTTGAGGAACCAGCGGGCCTGCAGGAGTGGATTGGTGATTTCACTGCCAAAGAGCACCGCGCATGCCTCGATGCCTGATTCACCCATTCCCAGAGCGCACACAATGCCCAGGATGCTTAGGGTATGATGGGCCAGCATTATAGGACCCTCTGTACGGAAGTACACACACCAGGCCATGTCAAAGAGGAAGTAGCCCAGACTGAGGAGCAGGGCTAGGATCTGAAGTGGGGTGTTTTCTGAGCCTGGAGATGAGAGGAAGGAAAAAATACAGCCTGAGGATACATCCTGAAGTTTGATCGCTTGAGTGGAGACAGTTTGAAGTTGCCGTGCTAAACATTGTTGGACGTTTGCCATGAAAATCTAATCCCTATTGGTTTCTGAATTCGATGTGAATGGATCAAGATTTCTACATACTAGATCAATGTTTCTCAACACCCTACCTGGGAACACAAACAACACACCTGATTCAGCTTATGGATTCATAATTAGCTCATGAGCTTGGACAGGTTTTTGGGGAGAAGGAATAGTGTTGGAGGTGACAGCCCATGTGGTAGAAAGGCATACAGTAAACAAAATAAATTGTATCATGGTCTGACGAATAGAAAAGAAACTAGGTTTGATTCTGGGATTCAAAGAAATCAAGAATTCAGTTCTACAGTTGAAACGTTTTAAACTAATTCATTCTTTCATCTTGTTTAGTGTCATGGTAGATCCTGGACCTATCCCGGGAACACTGGTCACTAGGCAAGAATGTACCTTGGATGGAATGCCAGAACATTGCAAGGGACCACACACACACACACACACACATCCATTCAGATGTAGAGAACAATTTAGCATAACCAATCCACCCCCCAGAAAGTGGGAAGACACTGGAGAACCTGGACTAAACCTATAGGGATATGGGGAGAACGTCAGAAACATCAAATGGATAGTAACCCAAGCTCAGGAACCAAGTACCCTGGAGTTGTGAGGTGGCAGTGCTACCTACTGCACCACCATGTTGTCCAGTTGAAACTGTGGTTTGCTCTGGGTGAACCCTTAAATATTCCATATAGAATATTACGCTAAAGGGTTTCAGAAATGGTTTTGGGTAAATCATCTTTAGAAAGCGAGAATTGTTTACCAACCAAACAACCTTCTTTTCTAAATGCGTACCACATCAATTTGGCAGCAGTGTAAAGATAAGGATCACTGAATTCCAGTTCAATTATTCTATTGATGACTCACCGACATCCGTGAATGGCCATGGCCCATCAACAAACCCGATGTAAGCAGTTAGCAAAACTATGAGGACCCCGTGGATCAGGGTGATGAGTCTGCAGTTCCACTCGGCATTTCGCTTTCTGTTCACGTGACACAGCAGAATATACAGAAAAAGCCAGCCAATAAGGCTGCAGCTTGTCTCGACTAGAAATAACATCATGGCTGAGCTAAAGAGATGAAAAACACAAAAAACGTACTTTTATGCGATACCATTAGCTTGTCTGTTCCACAAGCAAGTCTATTCTTTTCAATTAGCTTATACACTTGTTTGAAGACGTCTCCTCAAAGCTCATAATCCACAGGTTTTACCTCAGCCTTCACAAAATCCCACCTTCTGCTGCATCAGACATTTAGGCATTGCCTCTCTCCTCCAAACAGACACTTCCTGTCCTCAATAACCTTCACTGGCTCTATGCTGGAGGCCTGTCTCGTCAGACAAGAGTACTATTATTACATCTTAATATTTTCCATGACAGCTCCAAACTACAACCTCATTTCCTCAGTTGCTTCTCCCCAAGCGCACAAGTATCCTGAGCCTCTTAAAAGATTAGCATCACAGTAGTCGAGCGCCAAACAAGATGGAGCCACTCAACCACCGTCCCAATGGCCTCAGAGGTCGGAGGAGGAAACCAGCGTGATGTCTTATATCCTCCAACATATGATCACCCCATGTCGCTGAGCGAGAAGAGTGAATGGAGTCTGAAGTGACGCGAAAGCATACAGCATTTGTAAGAATTCCCACAAGCAAAGATGTGTGAAATGGTTATGGTTAGGGTAAAGAACAGAGTTCGGGCTTGTAACTGCATTTCCAACAGATTGTTTAAAATTTCCACACGTTTGGTATGAGATCGGTTCGAAACATCCCATCGTAAGACAAGACTTCATGGATGAACCCAGAGTTGGTTGGTGAAGTTTAAATGAAAATGTGATCTACAATTATTTTTTTCATTTTTAATATGGTAGATCATCAGTTCTTGAAGATATTCCAGAAAACAAATTGTTTAGATTTTCCCATTAAAAAAACACTATTGTAATGTGTGTGATCCTTAGATGGGGGAAGGTTTCTGAGCTGCAGAATTAACTCATGTCTATCTTATCCACAGAAGGGTTATGACCCTGGATATAGTAAGGACTGGACTACTGGGAGCCTAAATAAAGGCTGGTTTTGTTTGTTTTGGTCAAAATCTTACAAGAACATTGTAGCCTACGTTACATTATATGGATTAATTAGAAGATAGTGTTTAGCCTATTTATTATTGTTATTAATGTAGTGCACTACAGAGGGTGTAACAAACATATTTAATACTCTATATAGTGTACCTATATAGGCGTCACCTGTTGGTCCGTCCACCTGCAGTGAGCTTTAGTGTTGTTGTTGTTGTTGTTGTTTTTTTAACAATACAGGTGCATCTCAAAAAACATTTCTAAATTTATTCTAATATTTTGAGATACTGGATTTTTGATTTCCATGAGCTGTAGGCCGTAATCATCGAGATTAAAACAAAAAAGGCTTGAAATATTTCACTTTATGTGTAATGAAGCTAGAATTTATGAAAGTTCCACGATATGAATCTTTTTTTTAGATGTACCTGTACATGCAGAAGTTAAGGACAGGGGCAGGGTGTACACATTCAAGAGCAACAGCGCCCCCTGTCGCAGTAGATCCAGAGGTACATGCAAATCATTCATTCATTCATGTACTGTCTCACTCATTTATTTAGTTATTTGATTGTTTGCTTGGGTAATTAATTTATTCCTTAATCATGTTTCTCAGCTTTTGTTTTATGTCAGTAAGACATCAAAAGTGATTTAAAAAATATATATCTTATCCCACGCCCTGTGCCCAGAGTCCCCCGGGATAGGCTGCAGGCTCCCAACGACCCTGTGTAGGATAAGCGGTATGGAAAATGCATGGATGGACATTATTGGTGGCCAAATGGTACTGGTAGTCGTACCAGTATATATATTTTTTCTATATATATATATATATATATATATATATACGTATTTACTACTATAGGTAGTTGTATATTATTGGTAAATGGTATACAAAGTGGAAAAATGAAACAGAAATAACTAATTGTATTTAGAGTTGTACGGTGCATCATTATAGTATTGTGGGCAAACGGTAAAAATAAACAAAAGGAAAAAAATAAAAATGGCAAAAAGGTTAAAAAGGAAGAAAAAATGTCATCAATAACAACTTATAATCATATTATTATTAATGCTCAATACATAATTTTTACTTCCTCAGTTAATTATACATGATAAACTCAAATTAGAAAGTGAACTAAAAAGTACGTTCCTAAATTTCCTAAAAACGAATTCATGACTCATTATTTTGTCATTGTGCAGCAGGACTGTGAAGGCTACATACGCTCATCGCATTGGTTTAAATCATTTTTTTAAAAATTGAAAAAAGGTTCAGTAGAGTCCAGGTTTTGTGTAGACACTTGGCAAATAATTTTCCCACCAATGGGAAAAATGTCTTTTCCAACCTGTAGGGGGCACTCGTTCTCCTCTTCTGCCACAGACTGGACTGAGTGAGTGATACAAGTCTTACAATAAGAATATGATCTTTACTAAGGATATATTGATGATGATGATGATGATATTTGTAAGATGTTTCATCACTCATACCCTTTAGAATAAAACTAACGTAACATCCTTAAAAAAAAAAAAAGGCAACAAAATTGTACAGACTGTAGTGATGTTTCTGATCTTGACGATTTTGGCTTTTTTTTGTCATATAAAAAGAAGTACATCCATAAATAAAGAGAATTGTGATTATGACTGATTCAAAACTCCTTATCTTATGAAAATGATCAATTTCATCACAGCCTACTAAGCAGACATTTATAAAAGAAACGCTTGTTTTATTCGGATTTTATTCCTAATCGTCATCTTCTTCCCAGAGGAAGCGGTGGATGATTACACTGCAGTTATGACCTGAATCACTCACAAAATACACACATTACACTTTGTACTCCACCCATGAAAAACAGAGCTTAAATAAAGCCTGAACTGTCTTACAGACCTCATAGGGGCAGACCATATGGACAGTGGAGTCTGTTTGCCATGTTTAAGTAAACTACCCTGACTAAACAGATATAAATACAAAAATCCCTTGTTGGGAATGTTAATATTCCTAACCTGTCTTATATCCTGTATCTTTAGGCATTCTGAACCTCTTTAGTAGTTCCATCTGCAAGGCAAATCACAGGTTTCTTTTCATGTGCTCTTTCTAATAGGTTATCGTTTCTATAGTGACAACTTACACAGGGGCATGCACGATATAATCTAAGACTAATAATAAATAGAACGTCTTTCTAAAAACTTGCCCCAGTGTCAGTGCTGCATAGCTGCAGGTTTTCCATCAGGACAGAGGACTAGGGTCTTTAAGACGTTTTCTGTACTCAAGTGGACTTGTCTCAGACACTGGGCTCATTAAATATGGTTTTGGTCTCAACTGAGAGTTTATAAGGATAATCCTCAAGCTGTTTTTCTCTTTTCTCATGTGCAAAGTTTGACAAGAAGTAATTCCTTCATCTAGAAAACAGCTGTTATTAGTGCAATGCACAAATGAAGCAGATTAGTCGAATTAAGGCATAGATTTGATCTCAGTCTCACTTCCATCTTGACCTGGCCTCAACTCACTTAAGACTCTTATTCATCAAACGAACCATACTGATTTAGAGTGTAACATATCTTTATTTGGCATTGTTTTTGCAAAAAAAAAAAGAAAGAAAATTACAGTGTATAAAAAACACAAGCATCAAATCACATGTCTTTAATTTACACACAAGCAGAACTGTAACATTGCTACAAAAAACAAAACGAGGAACCGCACAGGTGAACAGGTTTATATACACACGTTATATCCAGTTTGTCTTGTCGAGCCAAGCGGATGAGACGCGAGATGTCGCGTCACGTTATTTAGTAGTCTACGAGGATGTCCGATTGGTTGAAAGAATCCGGAGAATATAAAATATGCTTTCATTCAAGCCGATCTATAATATTAGACAATCAGGATGTGAGGCCAAAATAAAGCATGTGATCCATCACAAGAGCAAATCATCCAACGGTGGACGGATGATAAGACGGCTAGAGGTGCTTTTTTTTTTTCTTTCTCGACGATTGTGGATGTATAATGTCGATCTTTATAAAAGATCAAAGCACTAACTTTATATCGGACGTCTGCACTGGTGTCCATAAGAAGTCATAGAAACTTCCACAAGACTTCCAAATATACAGCAGTTAAATTATTACTTTTTGCCAAAGAAAATTGAATGTACAATTTTCCATTTACCCAAAATGTATTTAATCAGATTCAAATATTTTTTGTTGTCTAATGTAGCTAACAAGTAAAAGAAGCTCCCAGCTACCAGATTAGCAAAACAGCAGGACATATCTCGGATTTAAACAAACACAAAAATCAAATACGAATCGCTTCTTGTTCAATTCAGCCTCAGACTTTGGGCCACTGTAAGAGGACAAAAACCCTGGCTTGAAGCGAATAAACCTATGCGTAATAAACACCCCCGCTTTAAAACCCCGCGACGACTCATCCACATTGGTTTGAGGAGACAAAACAAACTTGCAAAATCACCCTTCCTTTTGAGCAAACATGAACAAGCACACCAAAACATAAAACAGACCTTCAAAGAAGTCTCAGTGTAACAAACATGGACAGTCAGACGCTGCAGCTGATGAACGTGAGGCAGAGAAAAAGAGGGAGCCGTGAATCCCCTCGGCGCAGTTTAGCTACAGTTTAGTCTGCTGACGATATTTACAAAAAGCAGTAGTCTCTTCGACGAAAACAAACCTCAAACGTGATGACTGGCTCTAAACTCGGAGTTCGGTGTACTCCGAGTACGACGGTCGGCTTCTCCGCTCGTTAGCTAAAAGGACCGAACATAATTTGACTGTACGCGAGCAGATGTTTTTGAGTTACTATCTGGCAACAAGCTTGAAATGAGAACTATGTCATCCTACTGGAAAGAAAATCATTGAGGAATGTGATTATTTTTGTACATGTGTTGTACTGGTCCAAATTACTCCATTGTGCTGGTGTACAGTTAGTAGAAATACTGTTCGACATAGCTTATTTTTGTTTTAATATGAAAATCCCACCATTTTCCACTATTTACCGATAGTGTTTTTTTTTTTTTTTCGCTGACTGACGTAAACACTTACGAGATTCTGTAGTTCAGGGAAGAAAATGTATGGTTTGATTTCAATTTGCCATATGGTTCAACTTTACCTCACTCAATATTATATATACTATATACACACACGTTATAAAGGTCATACATTGAAACAATGTGACATTGAATTCCTCAGGTGGTTGAGAATTACAGAATAAAACATTGGGGGGGGGGGGGGGGGGGGGTTGGTTTGGCCAAAAAAAAAAAAAGAAAGAAAAAAAAAGAAGAAAAGAAGTATAAAAAAAAAAATCGGCATGGCTGAACGAGCTCACGCTGGTTCAATATGGCCAATCGGGAGTACCAGAGCTTGTAAATGAACAAAGAATATCCTCTTTATTTAGGAAAGACAGCTGTTCCGGCAGACGTTATTTCGTATCCGTATAACTCGATTGTTGGGTTGGTAAAGGGACAGTGAATGGGCTTCAGTTGGCATCTTCTCTCCTGGGTTTCGCATCATTTGTGCAGGTCAGTGTACTTTACTCCAGGAGAAACCCAATGAGAAAGAAAGAAAAGCAAGTGAGATATTAATAGTTCCCATAGAATTGCCCCTATATCAAGTAAACCTACCATACAGGTCAAACTTTGTAGATGTGCAATTACTGACTGTAGCTCATTTCTTGCTTTGCACCATTTCCCAGAGTGCAGACTATTTGGGTGGTGAATCAACTGGTAGATCGAGGTCCAGTTGCAGACCCAGAACTGTATCTCAGCAGACCGATCTAACTAGTTAAAAAATGACTCCAAGCTGAGAAGATAAATGTATGAAGAAGAAGAAAAACTGGCCGCAGTTTATCGACTCTAGTTTTCTAAGCATGAACCGGCTCATCATACCTACATAGATGAATCTCTCATGAGCATTTAAAGGTTGTCTCCATTCAGCCAAGATAGCTGCTTATCAGAACCGTCATAAGCAAGGAATCTTCTGTAGCTGGACTTTTATAAATTTCAGGGGTAGTGTGTGTGTGTGTATGTGTGTCTGTGGTGCACAACAGCATTGTTGAGATTTTGGGAAACAGTCCGCCAAGAAAAAAATATCCAGCCAGCACCGGTCCATAGAGAGGACGACTGATAAAGTGTGGTAATCAAATGAAATCAAATTCATTGTGTCAACAGTTTCTATAGTTACCTGGTCACTTGGAGGTTTGTTGTTGCCATTGACGCCCTTCAGTAGTACCGACTTCTCTGTCTTCTCCGTCTTCTCCGCCTTCATCTCCACCACGATGTTATCCTTATTGGTCGTCTCTTTGGTGCTGCACACATTAACGTACACTTACAAGCACTAGACAAAGGACAGCGCCTTAATAAACGCAAAAAACGAGATCTGCAGGGAAATTCTGAATAGACACGTACAGGCAGTGATGTTCTTAAAGTAAGTGCAAGGCTGCGTGAACAGCAACTTACATCTCCTGTTTGCCAGAACGTCCACAGGGCAGCTTGCCCTTCTTGTACAGGAAGTACAGCACGCTGCCCAAGATGGCCAAGAGGAGAAGGCTGATGATTATGATCACGATCATCACCCCGCTGTTATCGACTAGAGGAAGAGAGAACAACAGCGTGACTGCACACGCTGCCAATATTGTACGTCCATGTCAACACGTCACAATAACTTCAGGCCACTGATTTTTTGTTTAGAGATGGAAAAGTATGACCAACTGACTGTGTTGTAGAAGTACAACGCACTATCACAATTTTCAACGCAGGAAATATGAAATAAGGCAGGACTGTTCCGGAAGCAGTTAAAGGAAACATCTGAAATATCACTTAGTGCAGCCTCATTAACAGCATTGCTCTTGATGTTTTTGTAAATTTACGCCTCATTTTATCTCCAGCTCTCTCAGCGCTGGTGCGGATTAAAATGACTGCGGATTTCATGGGAACTTGGGCAGTGTCCGGGCTGGTTTGTGAGAGAAATGACCACCTGGTTATGAGATGCGAGTTTCTGGCGTACTTTCTGGGGACAATTCCACATCGTCACCGAAACCCTTTTAAGTTTAGGAGTGTACGTTGATCCGGATGTTAAACGCCAACAGGATGCTTCTGTTTTAGTTGGACCAGGACTTAAATATTGTTGTCTATCGGATATACGTCAGTCTCGCTCCATGTTTACAAAGTAGTTTACAATACTACTCACCTACTGCATCAATAAAACCATTTACAACAGGGTTGCTACCTCGAAGTTACACCCAGTAACTAATTTATTAAAATGTACAACTATCAGTTTCTCCATTTAAAAATATTTACGTCGTACTCAGGTTTTGGGACAAGAAATCATTATTTAATAATACTGTAATAATAATATAACCGTTATAAAGTGTCATTTGTAAATGTATACGTTCATATATACAATTACATGATAATAAATGATTAATCATGAATAAATTAAATAAAATTTTCCCCACTTTTTAAAATTTTTAGAATTAAATAAATTATGTCAAAATGTTTTGATAATCTACCATGAGTGTCATGAAAAGTGAAGAGGACAAGGAAGAGGGTGGGGCCAAAAAAAGAGAAGCAGTATATCGTTATTATTTTTATTATTAGTAGTATATAGTATTAATAATTGTGTTGAATTGTGTTAATGGTGTGATAAAAGTGTTAATGGTGTGATTTGGCAAAAAAAACAACAACAACAGCATAATGGTAGAAAGTGTTTTGAGTTGGTATGAAACTTCTCTCGTGCCACGCCTTTCTGACCACAAAAAAAAGCAAATGGTCTAGAAGAGTGAAAAAAAAAAAAAAAAACCCCAAGAGTTCCTTAAAGTCACCTGCGTGAAAACTGCCCCCATTTAGATTCTGCATTACTTGTGGTTTAGATCACATCCAGGCCTAATCCATGTCTATAATATTAGCCTCAAAGTCATCACAGAAAATGTTCCTCTCAGCCCGTGATTAGTCTCCGAGTTTATAAACATATGCAAATTCTGCAAAAAAAAAAAAAAAACCATGAATCTGTCCTTCGGAGACGCTTCGTATTCATTCCTGAAGAAAGACTACTAGATAATTGACTTGCTAATGCACAACAGCTCTAAAAGATGAATGCCTATGCACTCTTACTCCTCCTGTGAGACTGTTAAAAGCCTTTAGGTCGCCCCTTTTTTTTTTTTGCAAGGCAAACACTAAATATAAGCCCGCTGTTAGACGACAAACAATTGTCTGGGAATGAATTTTATAAGCTAAATCTTCTCAATGAAACAGTGTGTCGCCGACTCAACCGTTTACCGCAATAATTAAACGCTTCGCTACCCTGGCGTGGCGCTTTTTATTCGGCATTCGCTTTGGAAAAAAAAAAAAAAGCTAATTATACACTCATCTGGAGAAAAACACACGGATGTGGGGATGTGTTTTCCTAACCAACGTCTGCCTTGATTTTCGCTCGCTTTTTTCCTGTATGATTTTTTTTTTTTTCCTCTTCATACAGAATTTTAAATACGCCCAGGGGCTGTTAAAGAGAGCCAATCTAACTTTTGCAGTGCTTCCTCTACCATAAAAATTTTTTTAAAAAATCCATGTATTATTCATAATCATCAGCTGATTTTCGGATGGATTTGGGAAGACAGAAATGAAAGTCCAGACTGAGGAAGCTGTGAGAAGTGATTACCTGCAGTGTTCCTCGCTGTCGGGGTTACGATAGGAACTGTGAAGAGACGCACAGGGAATATAGTTAGGAGTTCACGGAATATCTAATATCTCTCGGTGTAACTTGATTAATTATGACGTTTCACAGCGAAGCCCTGGGAGTTGAACAACCAACTTTTACAGCATACTGTCACAAAAAATATATATATTTCCTTGTCATGGAGCTGGCGTCCTTACTACGTATCTTTCACCTGTAAAGGTAAATATAATGGGCCTTATTTTTCGATTATTGACGTTGCAAGGCTAAGAACCACCTTTATTTAGCTTTTAGAGCAAAGCTCTAAACGTTCAACGCATGTACTCGCAGGAAAATCCATAACAATGACTACGTGTACATGGACAGCAATAATCTAATTATTGACCTTATTCTGAATAAGACAATATTCTGATTAAGGTGTTTACATGAGTTACTTTTAGAAGATTCCGTTCATGTTCCCGTTTTACATGTTATAGAACATAGATCGATTAACGTCACACGTCATTACGTCCCCGCGCCACGCCGTCCGACGTCCCTCCAGAATTTCACGTATCGACCTACTGTTCGTCTCCGTTATGGGACCGTATAAAATTTTTTGGGTGTTTTTATTTTTAATTTTACGAAAGCTTCAAGTGCGGTTAATTATTTGTCGTGCTGTATGTGCAAATAGACGACTGTTTGAAGCCGTGGGCTGCGTCCCAAACCGCGTACTTACCTACTATATAGTAGCTGAAACACATGTATTTCTCCTACTATATAGGAGGTAAGTACGCGGTTTGGGACGCAGCCGTGCTCTCTTGTTTGCCGTCAAACGGTTGAGCGCTGCCGTGTGTGATCGTGTCCTGTCGCACAATTCGGTGAAAACTCTCACACGACGTTAATAGTGTGATTAAGGTGTGTACATGTCTGTAATACACGTCGATAATGCGACTAAAACAGGAATACTCCACACGTCTTAATTCCATTTGTGTTTACTTCGAGTATGACTTTAATCGGATTAAGGTCATTAAAAATTGCATGTAAACGTACTGAATGGTTCAAAAGATTGTACGACCGACCCCAGTGACAAGGAACAGTACAATTTAGGACCATTCAATGGACAAATGGACCCCCTTTCCATACTTCAAAAAAGTCGTCACACTAGGGAAAACTTAGGCATGAAGATGTTTATCCACCACTATTACCTTCATTAAGATCAGATCATTTAATTCGCTAACTTGAAGAGATTCCATCAGACAACCACAAGGAGAATGTAGAAATTTCACTTCCGACATGTCCACTATAGCCTACAAATAGTACGAGTCTGTAAAGACACAGCTACACATTAATACGTTTAAGGTTTGGTCAAATACACATGGATCAACATCGTCGTTGCCGTTTTTCTCAAACTATGATGAACCCTCAAGTGTCCATTTACAAAGTCGCCATAAAAATGTAATGCTGTATTCAGAGGACGATTAAACTCGTACTGCTTATGATGGTATAGTTCCTGGTCTCTGCACCCATCGTGTTGGTTGCGCTGCACGTAGCAACCGTGTCCGTGGTCACCTTCAGGGTCAAGATGCTTTGAACAACATCCTCGAGCTCTCTCTTCAGAACCTCACGTGAATTCTGACAACACACATATACAGAAACACACCAAAGATCATCGACTAGTATATACCTAGTTATAGATGAGTGTGTTGAAGAGGTGTGTACGTGTGTGTGTGTGTGTGTGTGTGCGCGGGTTTCTTACAGGGCTGCCGGTTACGTTCCAAGTAATAACGGGTCGGGGGAAACCTCTCGCTTCGCAGGTCAGGTTCAGCCACTTGCCCACCCTCTCGATCATGGCCACCTCCCTCTCCACATCTCTCAACTCAGGAGCGCCTGGCGGACGAGATCGCATCCCAGCTTCAATCCGAGTTCATAGTTTTATAAAAACACAGTCCCCTCCGAAACTATTGGAATGACAAGGCCAAAGTGTGCAGAAAGAAAGGATCTGCTCATGATCCAAAACATACGAGCTCATCTGTGAAACATGGTGGCGGTAGTGTCATGGCTTAGGGCTTGCATGGATGCTTCTAGAACATTCTCACTAATCTTTATTGACGGTGTAACTCATGATGGTAGCAACAGAATGAATCGAGACATTTACAAGAACGTTTTGTCTGCAGATTTACAGAGAAATGCATCCAAATTAATCAAGACAATGATCCAAAACACACTGCCAACTCAACAAAGGACTTTATCGGGGGGGAGAAAGTGGAAGGTTTTTGTCTGGACAAGTCAATCACCAGACCTTAACCCAATTAAGCATAATTTCACCTCCTGAAGAGGAGACTGAAGGGAGAAACCCCCCGAAACAAACAACAACTGAAAAGAAGCCGCGGTAAAAACCTGGAAAAACATCACAAAAGAAGAAACCAACAATTTGCGGATGTCACTGAGTCTCAACGATGTTAAACTCTCGTCTAATATTCATCATTCGATGAACAAAAAATAAATCTATACAGCATCCTCATATGTTGAAGCTCAAAGTTTTGTCTCACTGTAATGTTATTTCATTTATATATTCATTTGAGTACCATTTATCCTGCAGTGGATAACAGTATAAACGAAATGTCTATTCACTGGTAGTGCATATTTTAGCATATGGTTTGCTAACTCGATCCCTGTGTTGATGTTTCGACAGGTTAGGACAGGGGTTCACAAACTTTTCCGGGGCAAGGCCCCCCAAATGGCATTAACATTTGACCGAGGCCCCCCTTTTGCAAGACGTCTTTAAAACACATTAAAAATACAGACTTCTGAATATATCCCCCTCTTTTATTAATAATTACATCTTACATCTTTACATTAGGAATTGATTGTGTGTGTGTGTGTGTGTGTGGTTGTCTGAGAGTGAGACTTTATTTTTCACACCAAATTGTTGAGGCCCCCCGGGCGCCCCCTGGCGGACCCTAACGGGGCCGCGGCCCCCACTCTGAAAACCACTGGGTTAGGAGATTGCCGTGCACACTGAACACGCCGGAAGTGAGACAACGGGACGGCTCACGATGCCTGCTTACCCTGCACTATTATATGGACTGATCCACTGGTATGCAGGCCTGGTATGGCGGGAACGGTCACCTCGCATTCGTAGTGTCCGGCTGTGTCGAACGTAGCATCCTGCAGCTGCAGCACATGTCCTCGTCTTATCTCTACGCCCTCCTGAACACACACACACCCACACACACACATATATATAATCGTAATATAATCTTCAAAAACTATTAGCTTAAAGAAATTGATTTATCAACGTAAAAATTTTGAGGTAATTAGTTTCCTCATTTTTTGATTTAAATGAACTTATCTGGTTTTACAGTGTACATTATCCATTGTAATACAGTAATAATAATTCCATTCCATTAACCAATAAATGACCTCTACGTTGCATAAGATATATGAACACTATAACTTCTGAGGGAGTGATATACAGTCTTAAGTACCTTAAGCCACACAGTGGAGGTCTCTAGAGAGGACAAAGCGTTACATGTGGCTGTCAGACTTTCTCCTTTCAGCATGATCTCCGAGTCTTTGGGAACCACCACAGCTGGGTCAAGATCTACACACACACACACACACACACATCCTGTGCTTAGAACGTTGTCCGACTTGAGTTATTACTGTCTGCCTTTCTGAGTGAATTTAGCACGTGTGCGTTAACACAAAACAGGCCATGTCCTATACAGCTGCGTCTCTTCATGTTCGACAAAAAAGTCTAAACAAAAACCTTCCCTACTGGCTACGATTCATTTCATACTCACCATTTGTGCCCAATGTTGATAATAATCTGTCATAGAAACAAACCAAAAACAAAACACAAGACTGCAAAAACGAAACCAGTGTACAGTATACATTTATCCCACGCTGTCTGTTATCACCTTCAATCTCACTTCCGTAGAACAGGAAGTGCTGGTTTTGTGGTGAAGAGTTAGAACAAAGGTTACATGTTATGCTACAGTGTGAGAGAGCAGCTCCGTTTACTTACAGTTCACGTTAAGCTGCAGGTTCGCTCCTACATCAGAGTCTACTTCCGAGTCCAGGTCCAGAGACTGGCATCGGTACACGCCACTGTCCCTACGCATCACATCCTTCAGGACCAGCAGGTTGCCTTCGGCCTCCAGACCCACATCTAGCTCCTACAGATGGACGAGAGGAACGACTCACTCGCTGCTCTATAATTCGGTATAACTCTCACAAATAAAGATCCTTCTCGTGACGGATTACGTCATTTACACCTAGAACACAGTATGGATTTCATTTATCGTGTATGAGTACAAGAAGAAGAACGGACAATAAAAGGCCGAGGTTCGACGACCAAAAGCTTTATTAAGAGTCGAATGCAGCCGTAACGGCTCTTTCTGTGTCAGCTCGTGAATCACTTCTTCATGGTTGGCGACACAAATGAACCGTTTAATTAGGACTTAGACTAAAACTGATTAAAAAAAAGGAATGTGAGAAAATATGCAAAACACCATGACGTTACGGATTAATGCTGTTTAACGGGTACATGCATCCCGCACGTGAAGAATCAGGCTATAACCTCTTTTTTTTTTTTCAGGTCTTTGGGGAGAATTTATGACATTAATTCTCAAACAATTCGGCATGTGAAAAAAGAAGAAAACTGTCATTTTGTGCTAAAAATCAGAATTTTGGATTTTAATGACTTGTTCGGTTTATTGACTTATAATCATCCCCATCGCCCCCGACCCCCCCGCTCCCCATCCCACTTTTCTCCCCCAACTGGATCACTTGGCAATTCCGACCCACCACTATCACATGACATCTACCGAACACTTACAGACACGGAGAGACAGGAAGCACACACTCATTAATTATTTAAATAACAGCATTTTTTAAAAATCTGGATTGATGTGTGAACTTTTCCATCTCAGACAAACTGTAAACTTCTGGTCACAATTAGACGATATTTTTCCCTTTTTTTTTTTTTATGCACAAATTCAAAATTACGGAGCCAAACAGCTGCTACTGCAAACATTACTCTTGGAGTCAATGTTAAGCTTGTGTGTGAAGCATGCTGAGTGAGATATATGTATCTATTTGTCTGCCATGCTCCCAGCTTTTTCTCACTGATAACTCACCCTCTCTGCTGGAAGAATCGGGGGGGGGGGGGGGGATTAAGGAACAGGGAGTATGGGAGTGGGTGGGGTTGGGGGCGGGGGGGTCATTATTACTTGTTCTCGGCTGAAAGTGATGGTCGGCGGGGGATTGCCATCACCCTGGCAACGGATCTCCACCGTGTCCCCCTCTTTGACCAGGCCCTTGGGCGACTCCATCCACATCTCCACGTTCAGTGTTGGGTCTGAGACACAGACACACACACACACACACACACACACACACACACACACAAAACGAGACCAGAAATGGCGGCCCATTCAGAAACACGTTACCAAGGCAGTGTGGCGTCGACACGAATCATTCAAAAGCAACAAAGAGGGAACATTCTGAAGTCACGTCATGGTCGGGGACTCGTATTTGATAATGGAAAATTCAAGTTATGAGAGAATTTTGAACTTTCAAGTGGTCTTGGGGCCATTTTCGTCATTTTGTTTGTTATTTCATCTTAATGTATACCATTATTTTATTTTTAAACCACTGTGTCCATTATACTTTTAACTATCTTCTATGTAGACCTGTATCAGCTTGCACGTAGCTACCCACTGTTAATGGTACCTCAAGAAGCACACCAGTACCAAACTAGCTAAAATGATCTGCTGTGTAAATAAAACCAGCAGCAAGCGAGGTAACATTAGGTTAAAAATCGAGCTACGATTATTATGTCCAGTTCTTTTGTGCATGCTTCTCATGAAGTCATCAGCACACACTCTGCAGCGGTTAAAAAAAAAAAAGAAAGAAGGTAAGATGGCGCTGAGGCTCACAGTGCACCGTGACGTTGACGCCTCTGGATTCGGCCGTTCGGATGGCACCGGGAACGAAATAGCTGACCTCGCACGAGAACACAGAGTCGACGTCTTCCCTCGCAACTTTATACTGGAGCTCGCTCAAAACGGTGTACAGTCCGCTGGGCCTCCTGGTCACCAGGGTAACCACGTTCACTTCTGTGCAGACACAAACACACACACACACACACATTCATTTTAATTGACCGATGGAGAGAGAAGGATGAGCTCTCTTTGTAAAGATTAATTAGAAATTAGATCTAAAAGGCTTTAAATAGTCTTATCATTGTAAACCAATTCATACCAATTGGCCTGATTAGTCCTGGATGGACGGAAGAACTGATAAATGGTGAAGGGTTATTATGTGCATTACGTAAGGAAGAGGGAAAAAACAAAACGCGAGCTCTCCTGACAATCGACGAAGCGCTATTGTTACCATCCCAAAGCGTTTTTTTTTTATTCCTCTTGAAGCCAGCAGCTCGCTACACTGTGCTGACACTGAAGACTCATTCTATAAATATTAAACAAACGTCTCCTTACAGAACACTTCACCAAATCAACGATTATACGTTTTACTTTGTGTAAAAAAAAACAACACATTTTTCATTTGTTTCTTATTAACCTTAGATGATGTGGTGCTTCTTCCGTACAAGTCCCAGTGTAAATCACCTACTAGAACAAGTGCAGTAATATAAACCTTTTCTATAGCTGCAGCGACAGAAAATGAATCAACACCTTCTGACCAATAAAAAAAAATATTGCCAAAAACTCATTCACTTACGGCCATTTTTGGGATACAGTGGCTCCTGATTGCGATACCAGGTGATGTTTGGCTTGGGGAAGCCTTCTTGGGTTTCACAAGATGCAATCTAATAGAAATCGGAAACAGATTAGGAATAAATTAACAGAACCAACCGGACCTGCGTGAATGGTCTGAGTCTGGTACCAACCTTTGATGGTAATGAACTGGTCACTGAAACTCCAGAGTAAACTGCTTCTATCATAGGAGGCTCTGGGGGGTCTAAATAAACAGGAAGCAAAATGAATACTCTAGACCAGTGGTCACCAAACCTCTTCCTTGAGATCTACCTTCCTGCAGGTTTCATCTCCAACCAAACTCTAACACACCTGTTTTAATTGATCGAGAACTTCTTAAGGCAATGATTAGACGGTCAGGTGGGCCACGATTATGGTTGGAACTAAAGTCTTCAGGAAGGTAGAGTCTCCAGGAACAGGGTTGGTGACTACTGCTCTAGAGGGATTTACAATTATGCAACCAAACCTGTGGTGGAAAGGAAGAGGACTTACTGAAAACCTTTAAGTGGGTCCTGCCTTCTCCGTTGCCCGCTGCAAGGCCGTTGACCTGGCAGAAAAACTCCCTTTCGTCCGAGAGTCTGACGTCCACGATGGTCAGGTTCTCGCCGCTGGTGTCCCCTGCGATGCTGATGCGGTCCGTGTAGGTCGTGTTCTCGTCGACCTTCTGCATGGTGAGGTCACTGTAAGAGATCCTCACTCTTCTACCTCCAGGACCACGCTGAGGTTCAGGGAAACATACTTTAGAATTGAAGCAACAGTAGTTTTGGCTAGAGGACTACCAATTAGTTGGCAAGCAAAGTGGAAATGTTGTGGGAGGGTACATACCACAAACCATTGCACCATGACCATGTTCGGATCTTGAGCAAAACTGTACTGGCAGCGGATGACGGCCGAATCACCGGTATACACTTCAACAACGTCCTCCATAGCCAGGGACACTTGGGCGCCAGCTGCCAACAAAAATATACTTTCATTCAACAAAGAATGTGGCATATTTATCCCTTTCGAGTAATGAATAAAGGCATCCAGACTTATATTTCTTGAATAACCACAAGCCCCCTTTCACAGACACAATGAATTTCAATGTTTCCCAAAACCCAAGATGTGACACAGACAACGACTGAAATACTGGAACTCTCTTGCCACTACATTCCCAGCATTTCTGATTCACAATGTAATCATGAATGGCCATCTACTGTCAGAGGTTGAAACTTTCCCCCTGCTGAACTGATCCGGGGTCGGCCAGAGCCTGGACCTGCTGACCCACGTTAGCAAGCGGCCTAACAGTGCAGCAGTAGACTGCTCGAGGGCCCTGGCACAACATCACAGGGTCGAAGATCTCATCCAAGGAATGTTCCAGCACCAAAATCCCACGTTAGTGCTGACTTGGAAGCCGAAAGGCGCAGCTATATTAATCAAGCCAAAATGTTCATCTTGAAACTAGCACGTTTAACAACAGCCACCGCTACAAAGCAAAGAAACCTGGATGTCGATTTAGATCTATCCAGTGGTAGCATCGAGAAAGAAAGACTCCCTGAGATGACATGAGGAAGAACTAGTGGATGAACTAGAACTAGAAGATGCTGGGTTACACCGGATGATCACGTAAGCATTCGTTACTCTTCCACAACTGTAAGTGTGACAAAAGGATGTTCATCTTTAGAATTACAGCAGCAGTTTTATGGAACAAATCTACACTGTCCAAGCAAGATTATCCACTGAAGCAAACGTGAAGCTTGGGCATAAAGTATTTCTTTTTTTGCGGTATCCAAATACCACAAACTCTTATCTTTTTGAGAACCTTAGGGAAATCTGAAAACTGAGAGAGCCATAATGAAAGCAAATCAAACATGCATAGAATTCATTTGAGATCGCTCATTTTCAGTGTACAATTCATTCAAGATTAACCACTGTACTGATAATTACGAGCATGAATTAAAGGCTGATTTAAAAAAAAAAAAAACAAGGTTACATCATATCCTTTAGTTTTTGAACTCTTACTAGTGCATTTAAGACTAGTCCAAGAAAAATAAAATGTCTGCGCCAGTGTGGTGTTTTTACAGCCGTTACTGACTCTGATTAGTTCGACAGTCGCTGGGTTTCTTCTCAGTTCGAACTCGTCAGCAACTTCTTTCCTTTATTTGATGTTTGGCTTGGATCTCTCTTCTACATGTCATGACGTACGGGGCAAAAAACGAAACCACTCGGTACACATTACAGCGAGTAAATGTGTAAATTAGTGCTAAGCTCATGCGCCATTAAACATTACAACGTTTCAAAGCCGTTCATCGAGAACGGCAATTAATAACGTATGATAGTAGAATATTAATGGGGAATGAACCTCACATTTCACAGCTACACATTAGTTGTTTTGTTTTGTTTTGTTTAAAAAAATTGGAGTCCCTGAACTATAGCCAGTTTTTTTTCCCCTATATGCTAACTGGCTCCACTACAGTATTTTTTCGTGTGCTCGGTTTGATCCACTGAAATCCAAGGATTGCGGTCTGCTAGATGACAACCCTAAATATCTGCTGGTTAGCATCTTGGAAAACTGCTGTCAAGCTAGTCAATATCCATCCGGAGGCTGGAACCCAAGAGAGCATAATTGACACTTTTATACAACCCTTTCTGAATGCGAGGAAGGGCCGTCCTCTCTCCTGTCAACCACAGCGCCGTTAGACAATCGTATGTGGATATTCTTAAGCGTTTGGCGCTCTTAAACGCACACTCGGCCGTGCTACGATGTTGCAACAGCAGCAGTTCGAAAAATATGTGGAGCGGTGGCTAAAGAATATGTTGGTTACTGCCTAGTTTCTCAAGTGAGATGTTCGTCGGTAAACGGGGCCACAAACCAAAAAAAAAAAAACACAGTAGCCTTCACAAGAAGTGTTCATATGATGGCGATCACAAAAAAACCCCAACCCTGTTTGTTCACCACTGATGTAGAAGGAATCCTTTCATCAGTCCGGTGATACTGACTGGGAACCATACTACGACTATCCTGGATACCCTTCTTGACCAAGTACCGAGAGTACTGACCTGGCATATGGGTGGAGCTGGAAATAGTGCAACTTACCGATTGGTTGAAAACAGTTGGAATAAAACCGTCACGAGACGTCACGCATGTTAGCCAGAACCATATTCCTACCACAATTTTCAGTGGGGTTGTCTGCTAATGTTTCGTTCTCCTTTCAAATGTACTTTATCTGGTGTACACAGGATATCGGAGGCTCCATGGGTTCTGGACGGATACTAGCCCTCAACAATTGGCTTAAAAATGAGGCAATATCTCAGTCCTGCATTGATAAAATGCCTTAATGATATTTCCAGTGAATTACAGAAGATGTAGGCTGGGCAAAGAAGAGCTATAAAACCCTCTATCTCTCTTTGGGTATGAACATATTCCAAGAAATACGTTTCCGAAAGATGGAGAACAAGCAGTCCATCTGATACAGCGCACAAACTTATTATTCGGGTCTTTCATATGTTATCGTTGCACATGTTACAGGGAATCAATGCCTGTTTGCTGCGTGCATGCTTACTGCTCTGATCTTAATCCATGGCTCTGTGGCTGAGACTTGACTGATTACACTCCTAATCCCATTCATGACTAGCCTACAACCAAAACAACTCTTGACTGCTGAACTGCAGCGACTTTTTGAAAGCCACCCACTTGTGCCTTGGTCGTCCTGTTTCTCCAAGCCCCTCTTTCAGTGCTAAAAAAAAAAAACATGTTTTTTTTCCACCCACGCCAATCCCCCCCCCCCCAACCCCCCACCCGTCTATCAGTCAGTCTAACAGCTTTGTCTCTCCCCCTTTCTCACTCTGTCTGCCCCTTGTCTCTCTTTCTCTCTCTCGCTCAGCATGGAGAGAATGGGCTCACGCTGAAAGGCCCGCTTTTTAATTGGAAACATCTGGGAAACGGGGGCGCCGCGGTAGTGGGGTGCCGGGGGTATTATGGGATTTCCATATCCTTGGTGAGGGATGGGAGTTGGAGAGACACTGTAGGCCAGGGTTCAGGGGTGAAGATGCTACACGACGACCTTGTCACCGCTTCCTCTTTGGTGTGAAGGTCAGTAGCGACCTCCTGCTGAACGGGGGGAGGAAATCCGGCAGCGCTCTTACCGCACAACATAACAAACAGCTTGTCTTCACCACCCGTCCTGTGTGTATATTAGTGCGTTCAGAAACTGCACACAAATTTGGATTACTTAGTAATACATTTCGAAAGCCTTTGAGTGAGCATTCATGTATTAATGCAGTGAATAGGAACCCTCTTGAATTCAGTTTAACTGAAGAAAAAAAAGAAAAGAATGCTATTGGCAAAGTGTTTAGCTCAAAATGTTGGTATCTCTTGTTGCTCCTAATTGTAACACAGACCCGTATTCTTAATTACAGTGCCCTGCCATGACCAACCTCTTCACAGTGCGTTGAGATATAGACACACGTCCAATTCCAGGTTGATTCATAACATTTCCAGTTGACTGGAACTTCTTAATTATCGCCCTGATGGAGGAAATGGGCGTTTTCAATACTTGTGCTATTTTCTTATAGCCACTTCCCATTTTGTGAAGCTCAACAACCTTTTGCCGCACATCACAGCTATATTCCTCGGTCTTACCCATCGTTATGAATGACTAAGGGACTTTGGCCTATGTGTTACCTCATATTTATACCCCTGTGAAACAGGAAGTCATAGTTGAACAATTTCCTCTTCCTAGTCACCCAGGTGTAGTAAAAAATTTCAAATATCAATGGGAATATACTTCAAATCTATTTTTCTGATATGAATTCATAGGGGTGCCGATAATCGTTGCACACCCACATTTAACAAATATATTTTAGTTTATTATATATTATTATTTATCTAGTGTTTGCAATTCTTTGAATTCCATGAGTGCAGAGTAACAAAAGATCAAAAGGTTAAACAATGAAGACAATTTTTCACAGCCAAGTAATATTGGCACCCTTGGTAAATGGTAAGTGGCTGGGAAAAAAATTGTCTTTATTGTTTAACCTCAGTGTAGGTCCTGGTATGTGCCGAGCATATATAGTGAATGGCGACCATCTGGGCTTCGGTGTAAATAATAGAACACTGAATTTTTTGGAATTTTTTTTTTTTGTATGTTCACTAGCAGGATTGTTTTACATACAGTGCTCGGAAGGCAGTTACAGAATTATAATAACTTTATTAATAAAACAGTAAAAAAAAAAAAATAGGACACAGATTTCTCTGCAAGAACGATCATATCTCTGAACATCGTGTTTTGCATTCCATTCGTTTTTTGAATTTTTTTATCTGTTCAGTGGTCTGTCTCTTCCTCACTCCTCTTAATCTGATCATACACTCTTGATACTGGTGCTGAAAAAGAATAGAGATGACCACAAAAAAAAAAGTACAGTTTCGAACCTGTTCCTGAAGTGGATAATTCCTGAACTGTTTCCATGGAGACGGACATGTTATTGTACCTCATAAGAGGAGGACAGTGTTTAAAAATACATTACTGGTAAGACTGACTTCTGCTGTGTTTACTACTGGCTTTACATTACTGTCAAGACTGGCAATATTGTTTCCTCCTGTAGTAGTTTTTTGACATGCTGTGCGTTCTGAGATGCTTTTCTGTTCAACGCGGTTGTAAAGAGTGGTGTTTTGAGTCACTGTAGATTTCCTGCCAGCTCGATCCGGTCTGGTTACTGACCTGTGACCTTCTCTCTGCACGTGCTCACTACATAATAGTGTCCTACTTCGCCATGTGCGCAATCAAACAAATTTTGGGATTCGCTCACAGGAAAAGTGCCACTTCGATAAGCACCTATTGGAACGTATGACTTTTAGGACACATGCTTTGATTATTAAACGAATTAGCATTAGAATCTAAAATAAAAACGTATGTGTGGTTCATTATCAGCTCTTTCATCAACATAATTCATTCGCGGTTCGTACAACAAACTACAGGGTGACCCAAAAGTTGCCATGTTGTCACATGTGAAAGTCCCATCGCAACCTCGCCACTGAGAATGATTTCAATACGTTCTGCTAAAGCTTTCTGAAAAAATATATATACAATATAAACTACGTGTGAAGAAATTTCAGAAGGCGTTTTTGCTAAACTGTTCATTTCACGCTATGTATGGGAATTTTGGGGGCTTTTTTATTTTCAGTTGATTAAAAACGCACCCGTAAAACAATGTGCCACCGAAGACATTTAAAAACACGTGTTACTCAATCCCTCGGAAAATCTGTCCGTGCCCTCGCCACACACGTACACCCACAGCCTTATTAAACTCAGTCACAGTCAGACACTGTCACGTCCCACTGGTCCCATTCATCATTCGCTTGCCATTGTCGTGTCCGTTCCCTGTCTCCGACTCCCTCCCTCTTCTCTTACATTGAGTAAACGCCTGGCTCATTCCACTCCGAGACCCCGGCCATATTCACTCGTTCCCGAAAAAGCTCCACGGTGGAGGAGCTGGGGGCCTCAGGCTGTGTCCATCCGGCCATAACCTCAGATCCTCAGCTATTGTCTGGACACCTGGAGAGCCCACACACTCTCACAGTTCTCTCTCTACTGTAGAGCTGAGAGCTTTAAGCACCTGAGCCATCGGTTTTATATTCGAATTACAATGCGGGTGCATCATTATCATCATCTTTACTTATATAAATTAGAAACGTTTGGAAGAACCTGAGTTGGGAACGCGTAGTGCATACGGTTTACACCAGAATTTCAATTATATTCAATGGTGACCACGGTTAAAGGCGGTGGCACGGTTTGGAAAAATCACAAACTGGTCCAAGAACGTTATTATTAACCACTTTTCCTAGTATTAAGGACAAAATGTTTTAAATCCAGCAACTTTCGCTACTTCATCGATTAAATAGCAGAGCGTCGTAGATAAACATACATTGCTTTATGAACGTATGCAAATATTTATTGCATATGAAGTTATGCATTACTTAAATTTCCTTCTGTCAGGGGTGGACAAATCATAGCATTTTGTTTTACCTAACTAGCTAGTTGGGCACACGGTGGCTTAGTGGTTAGCACGTTCGCCTCATACCTCCAGGGTTGGGGGTTTGATTCCCACCATGGCCCTGTGTGTGTGGAGTCGTCCTGCGGGGGTTTCCTCCGGGGGAACTCTGGTTTCCTCCCCCAGTCCAAAGACATGCATGGTAGGCTGATTGGCGAGTCCAAAGTGTCCGTTGTGTATGTGATTGTGTGCCCTGCAATGGATTGGCACTCTGTCCAGGGTGTACCCCGCCTTGTGCCCGATGCTCCCTGGGATAGGTCCAGGTTTCCCCGTGACCCTGAAAAGGATTAAGCGGTATAGAAGATGGATGGATGGATAACTAGCTAGTCTCCTGCTTTGGTTGCCTGGAAACCTAACACGTCACGTGTTTTGACATTCAGAGCTCTCGAAAGCACTTTTTGATGAAGCATAAACCACGCCCATTAGTTAGCATCATCCTTTTATTCATTTATATGAGCAGCTAATTCGTGAATTTATCACCGTTTTAAGTACTATACTGCATATTCATTTCTCGCTAAAAT
Organism: Ictalurus furcatus; assembly: GCF_023375685.1. Classification (NCBI taxonomy): domain Eukaryota; kingdom Metazoa; phylum Chordata; class Actinopteri; order Siluriformes; family Ictaluridae; genus Ictalurus; species Ictalurus furcatus. The sequence continues at coordinate 3,996,623 of NC_071282.1, forward strand.
GATCAAGTCGAGTTTTGAGATTCTCTTCCTAATCTGAGGCAAGGTAAAACGTTTATAAGAAGTTCCCCAAGCGCCCGAGAAACTTTGTTGTTGACGTTCTAATCCCTGCCTCTGAAATGTTTTTGTGACGGTCCTAGCGGGGATGTTTTGAAGTTTTGTTTTGATAGCGCTTGGCTAATCGGCTTAGTGGAGTTACGGTATATCGTGTCAAGCGAGGATTTGAGGTCGTGGCATGCTCGCGTTCTCTTATCCGAGACAGAGAGAGAGAGCGAGCGAGAGAGAGATAGAGAGAGAGAGACACACACAGACGGGAACGACAGCATACCTGAGGCCTGCACACGTCACACTGCTAAGCCGAGTCGTTAAACGGTGAGGGAAGCTGGCCGAGGCTGTCTTATATTTGCACCTGCTGACAGAAGATGAAATAACGAGTGTGGATGCCTGAAACTTCGGCATGTTTGCGTCTCGTTCTGGGTACTGATAAAAGGACGGTTCACACTGTGACTCTCAGATCCAAACACATTCAACCGCCATGACGTTCGGCAGCCGCTGAAATACAAAAAATGCTAATAATTTATACTGTCTCACTGGGATCCTCATACAGTAGGCAGATCATACTGCATAATGTTAGTATGATCTGCTGGTGATGGAAATATCCAATCACGTAGCAGGAGCGTAATGCGTAAAAATCAGACTTCAGACTTCAGAGTTCAAATAAGAACTCTTTACAACCATGGTGAGCAGAAAAGCACCCCAGAACACATCGAACCTTGATGTGGATGGGCTCCAGCGCAAGAAGACCACAGCAGAAGACCACACTGGGTTCCATTCTCGTCAGGCGAGAACATGGATCTGAGGCTGCAGTGGTGTCTACAGTCTCACCGAAACCAGACGGTTGAAGATTGCATAGAGACCAGACGATGTTTTTGTTTTTGTTCCAATGACGCTTCCATATAATTGGCTGATTGGGATAACGAGTACAGATGTTTTCCATTAAGCGAGCACCTGCGAGTGGAGATAATGAGTCGATCATGATACAGATTTTCTAACAGCGTCAACAAACCAGCAGAGAGAGAGAGAGAGAGAGAAAAAAAACTAATGAAATATGAATTTCAAAGATTTTTATAGGAATATTGAAAGCGTAATGTGTTTAATGCTGAAATCAAGGTAGATAGTGCAAAAGTATCAAGTAGCACTCCTGCTAACGTTTCTGTCAGGGGGTGTACAAAATAATGGCCTTGCACGCATTTGAATACCAAACGCTTTAAACATCAGCGGTTCAAAATTTGGAAAGTGCGCACACGCATACGTTCGCCGAGTGCCATTTTTTTACACACCTGTGAGCTATCTCTGAGCATGAGGCACTGTGAATATTACACACCTTCCAAAACACACACACTAATGAGACTTGTACACCCCGGGGTGGTGGTGGTGGGGGGGGTTTGTTAGGGAACACTGCAGTTTCTCAATATGGTGCCCTCCCTCAGTCTTTTCTGGCTCTAATGTGCTAAATCAGACCTCCCAAGAAGACTGATCCGTCCTGAAGTAGCCCTCAAACCCCGGACCAGTGAGTGGTAAGTGTGAAGCTTTCCTGTAGATCACCTGCCCCATAAAACGTCCGCCGATCCTGAATCCTGATAGCTTTGATCGTATGTCGATGCAGGAGAATGCGGGTTAATCTGTACATTCGGCTATTACAGAAGCCTTTTTTTTTTTTTTTTTTTTTTTAGACCTTATGTCTGTGAGCTGCTCGAGAGAAAGCTGAGAATGTGTGTGTGTGTGCAAAGTGCGTAACAGTTCCTGACAGAGAGGGATTTACCTGGCATGCATTGAACACCTGAGATCAAAGGGGGCAGAGAGCCAACCAGTAAAACACACACACACACGCCGTCACAGCACTGCCTTTTATTCTCTATCCCTCTTTACACCATAATCAAAAACATCATGAAAACAACATAAACGTACCCAAGGCTTACATTTAAAACGGTCAACACATTTCAAAAGAGCATGTATATATATATACATATATATATATATATATATATATATATATATATATATATATATATATAAAAACCTCATTTCTATCCATTATATCTGTCGAATATGTGTGATTTTCGAAACCTCAGGCTTCCTCATGTGGTATGACATGATTTCAATTCATGAGAAAACAATTCAGTACCCGACCACGCCGCTGGATCTGCTACGATACGATATCACGGTTTGAATCGAACGTTTTGATTCATAAAGCGACGAATAAAATAACGGACAACATCGCTGAGGCATTATCGTAAGGCAACAATTCAGTATTTGGTGCTTGCACTGAACGTGCTACGATGCGATGCGATAAAACGTACGATCAATTATGATCGATCATAATCAATTCGTAATCGAATGCGGTCGATAAATCCAGGATTTATGATGCCAATCGTTGCCTTTTAAACCCGCGCGCTAATTCAAAGTCGTCCGATCCTTAACCCCTAGCTAAACGTATAGTTCGTCCTTTCAGAGATGGGACGTCTTTTTCAAAGAGAGGAATTTGTCCTTCCCGCCTGGATTTCAGACGGCGCGGTATTCGAAGGTATTTGAAGGCGCTTGGAATTTTTTCGACATTTCCGGCAGGCCTTCGATTCACGTACGTCGAACATGAGTACGGCTAAAAGGTCTCGCTTACCAACCGACATCACATGCCAAAGACAATTTCGTGCAATTTGCGATTTCACCAATTCAAGTCGTTTTCCGCAAAAAAAAAAAACGCCGCAAATTTAGACATTTTTGCCACAAAAAAAAACCCCAAACAGACCTGTACGGACTGATCTGGGGTTCAGTGTAGTATCTTGGCGCATGCATGCCACTAAACCTCAGTGAAAGCATAAGCAACCAGAAGCAGGAGCATCTTCTGGAACTACTGTCAATCCAACGTTGAATCACATTGGATCAAAACGACATAAATAATCATTCCGTGAGACGTTCGATCGTGTCTGTCTCGCCAGGACTTTTTCTGCTCTTTTCTCAGCGTTTAAATGACACGTATGTTACAGGTGCAACACACAAGGGACTAGTGGAAGCGTCTCTGAAAACGAACAGGACACGGTGCTTAGGTTTAGGTTTTAAAAGCGCCAGACTACTGCTTTAAAGAGGCTTCCATCATCCAGCGTCTTTGTCTGATCCTGGATTCTGGCACGAATCCTCATGTGGACATGTGGGCTTCCTGAGTCTGACAGTCATTCAGCAGCACATGCTGCGTTTATTCCCCTCCCAAACACGCACCCCCAGCACGGAGGGTCAACATCAAACATGTAAATCCCGCGCTGTGCCCAGTAGCAGACCTGGAGGATGAGAGAATACTTCACAGCACTCACACACAATAACACACTCGAGCATTCATCCAGGACAAAAGCGGTATATAATAAGCACACGGTTTACAGAGCGTTACAAAGCCGGGGATGCGTCGATACATTTTTGTTTAAGACTGAGCACATGTTTGAACGTAGTGGCCATGAAAAAGCACACATATACATGTTCACATACAGTACTTAACCTTGTTCTTTACAACTTTAGCTAGTGTATAGTAAGCTGTAATTGTTGTATGTAAGCACATTAGTTGTAAATAAATTCCAATTCCATTTATTTTCATTGTGTCAAGGACCGGTAGCGGTAACATACCGGGTAAGAGCTGTTATTTTCACTCACCTACTGTAGTATTGTCTGTAGACGTGTTGTTTTTTTCCTCGCCTAGCCGGTGTTTGCTGCTGTGTGTGGGTTAAATGCTTACGGTGACTTGTATTCTAGGAAGAGTCTGAAGTCCATATTGTTGATATTTTTTTTTCTTTGATTCTGACTTTGATGACCATCATTAATTGTGAATTACGTCTAGATAGCTGTTGTTTTGTGTCGTCTGTTCACGAGCGCACGGCGTGAACTAGGCTTACGTCGCTTCAGTATCGTGTGGGATCAGACGTTGGTATCGAAGCCTTTTTTTATGAGTAAATAAAAGCCTTTTTTATGAGTGAACACGATGTTAATATTAATATTTCAAATTTTTGTTTCTTCAATTGAACACTAGAGCGACATGGCTAATTAGCAACAACTAATGGACACTTGTAACTAACAGTTTAACAGCTAACTGGGAAAGTGATTAGGGTTGATGGGGCCAAATACAGGACAATTCGGGGTGGGGGAGAAAGAGTACCGACAAAGCTACACTGTGTTGGTACAAAACCAAGAACCTGAACGTGCCAGAATGGCCCAGTCAAAACCCAGGCCTCAATCCGAATGAGAATCTGTGGACTACACCATCCTCCATCCAGTCTCCATCCAATCTTGAGCAATTTTGCCAAGAAGATTGGGAAAATCTATGAGGATCCAGATGTGAAGATTGGGAAAATCTATGAGAATCCAGATGTGAAGATTGGGAAAAGCTACGAGGATCCAGATGTGCAAAGCTGACAGTGACATATCCAAGAAGACTTGCAGCTGTAATTGCAGCCAAAGGTGGTTCTACGAAGTACTGACCTGGGGCGTGAATACTTATATAACCAACAAAGGTCTTTGTCATGATACATATGGTAAAATCTCAGTTAACTCCATTTTAGTTCCAGGCTGTAACACTACAAAATGTGGAGTTCAAGGGGGGGCACTGTAGCTCTAATTTTATTTTAAACAGGTTGTTTTTTTTCTCTGCTATTTGAATGCAGAATATATGCTGTAGAGTAATTGAAGCAAGGAGGTTGAGGTTAAACGCTAACCTGGTGGCTATAAACATCCCATACTTATTAGCTACATTAGCCCGGTAGCTAAGTCTTGACTTATTTCACTAGATTTGAGATGCGAGTTCTCCTTTAAGATCATTCGGATCTTCAGGTAAATCAGAACCACTTTGTAAACTCGCCTCATTACATGCCAGGCTTTGCTTGTTTTGCTAATTTGCTTTTTTGTCATGCCCAGCCCCGTCAAATAGCGCCAAGTCTGGTATTTCCTTCATTATGCTCTAACCCCTCTCCATTAATATTTCAGCGCTTTTCCTTGCTAGCCGCTTCTCCTTTGAGGAACCAGCAAATGTTTTATTTATTTACAGAATGCGCTACGATGAAAACGTGCCCAATCTTGTCCATATGGAACAGCGGACTACGCTCACAGAAGGTGCCTTTAATCTATAATTCAGTATGTAACCGTAGATGTTGGGGAATCTGTAGAATACACGCTGTGTGCGTTGAGTTTATCGGTATGTATCATGAAGTACCATCTGGCTCCACTGGGACATCAGCAGAACTTCACCACTATAGGCCAAACAGGAGCTGGAGCCCGAGAGGCTAATCAGCCCCAAATTAGCATTACAAAGTGAGGCAATCAAGAATGCCCATGAGTAAATGAAATAATAACAGGTCCGTAACAGCCTTCTGATTAGCCAAGGCGGGAAAAGCTATTTGCCTAATGGGGCAATGGGGGTGAAATACCACAAGTGAGAGTTTCAGCTTGTTACATTTGCATCCTCTTAGAAAATGTGAAGTGGTCTGGCTGTTTTATTAAAAAAATAAATAAATAAAATTATATATATATATATATATATATATATATATATACATATATATATATACTACGCAAGAAGAGGCAGGTCGAATGAATGATCTAGAAACACTGATAGACGTTATTCGTGAGCACATTTATACAGCGCATTCTGTACATGAATTATGGGAGTGTCTTAAAGTGCTTTCATTCTCAAATCTGATTGGTCAGAAGGTGTTGATCAATTTCTATGGATATTTCGAAATTGTTACGGTATTCCAGGAATAAAAGTCTCCAGGATGTGCTCTTTGAAGAAAATAATCAACTTCACGCTGGAAACAGGCCCTCGGTTTCACTTCGTTGTTGATTATTTTCCTAAAACTGTACGCTCAGTCAGTTCTTTACATAATGAAGTAAAGAGCTGAATCAGCAAAAAAAAAAAAAAAACACCTGTCGCTGAACCAGTCCGTCCAGCTGTCGCTGAATGTTTTTAAATGTCTCAGTCTGTCTGAGTTTCAGCACCGCACTCTTCTCAAAAAGGCATCCCTGACCCGAGGGTCAGCCAGAGTTACACAATAGCGGCACTTCACCTGAGGGCGTGTTATCTCGCTTTCAGCATCACACCGAGACGGATAAGCCGAGCTATGACATTAAGCAGAAAAGGTCAGCTTTCAACCCAGATCTAACATGAAACCTAGATGAGCCCTTCTCTGCTTTTCTGTTATTACAGGTCTAGGAATAACATCTCGTGTGTATAGCGACGTCAGCTCTCGTGATAGCCTAGCTTAAACAAAAGAGCCTCTTGTTCGAAGGGAGTGTGGCTAGAGGATGATGGATTAGCTGGAGGGAGGGAGGAAGAGGGTGTGAGGAACGTTCCACTGGCAGCGGCAGCGGCTCAGAAAATAATGGAGTTCTCCCTGTTCTCGCAGCGAGTTACAAAGTGTTCGGCTTACGCTTTACTCTATATTTCATCGAGTTTCGTCTCTCTGATCTTTCACGTTGGAGCCGAATTAAGGAAGCGCGCGACGGATAATGAAAAGAAAATTCATAGCACTCCGGGCCTGGTGGGGTTTCTTTTTCTTTACAGCGTGCAATATCCTAGCCAATCACCACGCTCAGTTTCAATTCCAAGTCTGGCAAATCACCCTCAGTGGATGTCCCAGAAGATCCCATGATGCCAAGCGTGTGTAGAGGACTCTGCTCAACTCCTTGGCACACCAGTCTGACAGGCTGTAATGAGCGAGCAACAAAGGCATGATTCCATGTCCTATCACGCCTTTTATCACATTCATCAGAGGGGTGTGGGAGTCATGAGGGTGGAGACGCTGCTGCTCCAGCAGGAGGTTGCCCTCCTGCAGGGTTGGCCTGAATACCCTCAAAGAGCATAGCCAAGTGATCACAGGTGCATGCGGTCACTAATGAGGATAGTAGTACTATGTGCTCCGTTCCTCCCTTTTGCTAACCTCTGACTTGGCTAATGAGATGATCTCCAGTGCTTTCAGCTCTAATCTTTTATTTCCATTAGACTTTAATGGGATGAGGTTAGCCTGGGTAGTAGTGCGAGTGACTCTAGAGTGTTTGCCGTTTCATGTCAAGTGGTTTTGATCATGGTGGAGCACAAGGCGAGTAAACCGCAGCTCAGGGGGAGACGTAGTGGCTTCTACTGACTCCGAGAGTAGAAGTTTGGACACTGAGGAAAGACGTTAGCTCTTGCTTCATAGTGCTGCTATATAAGAAACTGGACCAAGTTGGAATCCAACTGTTGTCCTTTATCACCCCATCCTTGGTTAGTCTAAAAACCACATGGTTCTTGGGGGGTTTCTGTTCAAATGAACTCCATGTGCTACAAAAAGAAGGCAGTGCTATTCTTCCCAAGCACCGAGCTCTCCTGACGTGAACTTTTGCTCACTTTAAGCTCCCTATATGTCCGAGTGATCCGAGCTGCGTTCCTCATTACAACACACTTTTACAATGGACGACGGACCTTGTGATTATCCATCAAGTCCTGTTTACTTTCTTGGGCAATGGGATATCCCTTGGACGGCAATGGTACTCGACTTGTAAGACACCAAGCAGAAGCTAAGAAAATGACAGAAGCTACTTTTCTGGTCTGATCTGATCGTACTCTTCCCAGCGGAAACTGCAACAGATCTCTCATGGATCACCATGTGCTGAAGATGATAGAGCTTGACAAGTCAGGAACTAAAGGTCTAGTCTTATCTGCCTCTCAGATTGCCGCATAAAGGACAGACGCAGATGGAGAAGCTGACTTACCCGCCCCCCCGCATTCACACCTGTTCCTAGAGAAATTTCTCTAATGATTTGTGAGGTTAGCCTGGGCTGCTGAGAAAGCAACAGGTCATGGGAAGCCCTTGTTTATTGGGGGGGACCTCACACGCTATGAGTGACAAGCGCAAGCCTCACCCCTTGCCTGGTAGTTTGATCTCGCTCAAACCAAAATCTGAGGTTTCCTTTCCTTTCTATGACCTCTGTCACAGCACTGGTATGAGAGAAACCGAATGAGGACTGAACGAGGTGCATGCTGGGAAAGCTCCAGCAGGCGTTTAAAGCTACGTAAACTGCAAGGCAGCATGGTTTGTTTGACTTCGGTTTCTGGATATACCCAGAATGGTTATTCTGGTCATACTTCCTCCTTAATTTGATGTTTTTACCATGTGTACATTACTTAAAAGGTGCTAAGTGTATGAAAAATGCTTGATGTAAAACTCTGAGACAATAAGTTTTCATTACGGAGAATAAATCTGGAATAAAAACAGAGCGAGAACAGCAAAGGAGAAATGACGGCAAGACTTAATGTACATTTCTTTTTTTAATCACGTTATCACGTGTAGTGTCTCTCTTTGCGTCGACTGATGAAACTGAAATCAATTTTCCCCTCAATAACTACAATTTACCGTCATTCTGGACGCTCTGCTCTACACGCTCTGACGCACAAGTGATCTTTTAGCAGCGTCTAATAATGCGGCGAGTGAGGAGAGGCCCTTAATCTTTAAGTATCTCTTTGAAACATGGAGTTCAAAGATAAAGACCAAGGATCTCCTTGATCTTTCAGCCAAGGCAACCCTAAAGGAAAACATTTCATTAGTCTTCATCGAGGACTGACAGCAAATCCCTTTGGGTAAGTCTGAAAGCCATACAATAGAATTTGTACACTATCGGTATCAGCGGTTATTATCGACGTGTGGGACGCCAATGGTTTACATTCCACCACGTTTCGTTCCTCTTGGTTAATCATCTCGTTGACATCTGGCCTAGGGTCCAGATTTTTGATTAAGCTCTAATTAAGATCCAGTTCATGTAGTTTAGATCGCATAATTACCTTTCCTGCTTTGGATTCCAGTGAATTTTACTGTCAAGTGATGTCTGTTTTACAGAGACGCCAGTAGGAAGACACCATGGACAGATCTGATCATCAGTCTTTCTTGGCTGGTAGGTCAAATCTAGTAGGCGCTTGAAACAGTCTCCCTGTGAAGTCTTGCCAGTTTGTTTATCCTCCATCAATCCCACCATGCACTGCTCCCACCACCCCGCTGTGGGAATTCTGGCCCCAATCCAGAATTCTGTTTGTTTGGGGATCCACTGAAAACTTTTTTTTGTTTGTTTCCTCTCCTCGGGCAAAACTTCAGCAATCTGAATGTCATTAGATACTCCTACTTCTGGTTCAATGAGGTTTGATTTATTGTCAACACCATTAATGTCAATGCTGCATTAAAAAGAGGGAGATACGTGCTCTTTGATCAAGCCTGCAATTAAAGCGAATTTCCGCTTCCTCTTGACATGTGTTGCCTCTGGATATTTGAAAAAAACTTACAGTGGATCTACTTAATGATTCATTGCTAAGGAAGTAAATAATAGTAAAAAAAAAAGAAGAAGAAGAAGAAGAAGAAGAATGAAACAAGACTATTAAAATTGACATGAAATGAATGAACAGTTCCTACTGGGAACCAATTCTCAAATCTCTATCCAGATCTTTTTGGAAAATCGGCCCACAAACTTTCCCAAACTCCTTTGCTCTAAAGTGGAGAAAATCCTATTTCACAATGTCGTGACAAAATATTTTTAAAAGTTAAAATTTTTTAAAGAATTTTGTTTTAAACTACATTTCAGCATTTTCTCCTCAAGAATTGTTTTTTTTTTTTTTTAGATAGTTAAGTATTCTTACCTATCTAAAAGGGTTCTACATGGAACCCTCTCTAATTTGGACAGAACTCCTAATCAGACCCTTCAGGTCCAGCTAAACCCTTTTATTCGAGGAAATCACAGCAACGGGACTTGATAAAGCCACTTACATCGATGGCGACCACATCACAAGTCCAGTCATCTTGACTCATTAGTAGACATCTTACGGCAGTGATCGGACTTCACCGTAAGACCTCGTGCTTGCTTTTCTTCCTAATTAACCACCTGATATCTTTAATGTACGCGGTTTGTTGCATTATCTCCTGTCGAAATCACAGTTCCCGCCGTCAGCTGCATGAGCAGATGCTGGTCAGTTGGGGGTGGAGCTGACCCGCTGTGCTGTAGCTGAGTCACCCGCCCACTGGGCCTGTTGACTTTTTTTTTTAACAGGAAGCAGCTACGGCAGGTCCCAGAATCAGTTTTATTTCATCATTCATCAAAAATGAACATGATTGTGACAAACTACAATAATATTTCATTCCTTCACTCAATATCCAATGTTAACAGATGGCAACAAGTTACAGTACACGTTTACAAAAAAAAAAAAAAGAAGAAGGATTTTTCAGATTGTCCCTCTGGGGAAACCCGTAAAGGTTCACTCAAAGGGTCGCCTTTCCAGAAAGGACTCAAAAGTAGGAATCTTTTGAAAGTTAAGAACCCTGAGGAAATCTGCATATGTGTTAGCATTGGAATAAAGTATATTTCACAAAACAACACAGTTCCTGATGGAAGAGTTTTTGAGTTTTGGACTTGGACAATGTTGGCATCGTCATGTGACCGACGGCATTTTTGATTCTATGGGACAGTGCAATGTCCATTGCTTCCATACTGCAGAATCTCGGAGGAAGCCGTAGGTCATCCGGGTATTTCTCGCCTACTGTTTGATGAATACTGAGAATTAGGACATACTTCTCCTTTGGCGTACTGCTTTTCGCCTACTGAATAGTAGGGTAGTAGGGATATTCGGACGCAGCCTGAGAGTCCTTAAATACTGCTGAGTGTGAGTGAGTCCAGGCGTCTGTGATTAGCAATCAGGTGCGTCGCAACATGCGTGATGGGATTCGGAGTCCTTGGTGGCCATGTTTGTAGCCCGCGTGGTGTCATGAGTAGTTTAATTGGACCGCAATTCCAGCGTCGATATGACAAATCAGGGATTCGTCCCGGTTTTACAGCATGTATACTTTATATGCCAGTTTCAATTCAGTAAAAAATTCATTGTTTTTGATACAATGATGGATAAAAACAGATCCCGGTGGTGTGTTTTAACTTTTGAACTTCCAGAAAACAACTTACTGAACTGTTGGAATCTAAAGTGAAGTAAACTATGAAAAAAGGGTTTCCTCGAGAACTTTGGATGCCTAATGATTCTAGCTTTCCAAATGGGTTCTTTGAGGAACCTTTTGTGGAAAAGAAACTCTTTAGTAGCACTACACTTTCGGGTGCTAGATGGCACGTTAAGGTACATGCTAAATGGACTTTATAGGCTGAACAGAAGACAACATATACTAGCACGCTAGTACCTCAGCTAAATGAACGGAATGGGGTGTGTACTTGCAGATGACCCCCCGAAGGAAGAGGAATTAGTGGTATCTAACTGTGGCACTTTTGGAAACATACATAATTCACAGCTCATAATCTGGTCTGTCATGGAGAGTGATCAATAATGTCAATAATGTGGCATAATCCGATATTAGCTGGAGTTTTCACAGCTTGTTAGAGTTATTTATTTATAAAGGTTTTCAGGCACTCCATCTGCATTATCAGGTTAAACCTTTTTTATGAGAATGCCATGGCTCTCAGGCAAGACTAAGACTGCGATAGCCTTATATCAGACTAAAGGATTTACCTCACAGGTTTTGGTGAATACAGGTTAGTCAGAGGGAATGATTCCCTTTTAAAGTTATTAAAAGGAGATCCGAAAAAGGTCATGTAGGACGCAATCTAATTCATTTGGGGGGAAAAACCCAGGATTCAATCTGCACCCTTTTTAATAAAACAATGACTAGACAGCATTCGGTCTAGAAAAGATGATTCGGACAACGATTGCCTTCTATCGCCAAGCCTCAAATGTAGCTTTGATGAATGATTGAGCAGGATGTGCATGACTTAATGCTAAATCTCAAGAAACGCAGCTGGGAGGACTTTATCACAGTACGCCGTCTGTAAGTCCGTGCCATCTGTGTTGACATTTTTATCATGAATGGGTCGGTTTATGCGCTCTGCGGGACGCGTAAAGTTGCTCTGGGAAACCATCAAAGGAGCCGCGAAAGAAGAAATATAGACGCAGTCAGCTCCCGTAACTGACTTAGAGGAAGTACGGCTCACGTGTTAAAGTCACAGATATATATCCAGGAAAGAAAAAAAAAATCAACAACATCTCGATGAGAACTTCTTACGAATGAGCAATGACCAATGATTAGCATTTAAATATCTGAAGTGAATTCAAGCATGTGAAATCTAGTAACCGCTGTAGAACTCAGACTTTCTGTCGCTCCAGTCCTTATTTTAATGAACATTTGCATATAAATGAAGTTTATGGCCATGCTTAATGGGAAGATCCAGCCTGACATCCACAGAGGTTATGACCCTCTTAGATTGTGTTGTGAAAAATGATGGGCCTTCATAGACTGAGGAAGAATAGGAGATGCAAATGGGCCGATTCACACGGAAATGACCATGAGGCTGTAGCTGTCCTCATAACAAAAAAAAAAAAAAAAAAAGGTAGCCATAATGGATACTGGTGTCTGGACGCCTGCTAAAGAAGATTGGTGTTTAGCAATGTTGGTTGTAGTCGAATGCTAGGTGATTAAAACAGAATGCACTCTACTCGGGCTTTCAGTGTGCATGCTGCACAATCGCTCATAGACGAGGCTACACACTACGCAATCTTTCACCTGTTCAGATCCCCATAAAGTCAGCCTGATCTCCACGTCAAGAAAATTAGATGCCCGCTCGTAAAAGTGAGAGCTGTCCATCAGGTGACTTTGCTGCTATTTTGTATGAAAACAACAAGCTGGAGGAAATATTGTCTGTTCTGCAAAGAGAACTGGAGGTATAGTGTAAAAAAAGTAGGCTAGTTACTTTTATACCATGCCCTGGCAAGGTGGGGGGGGGGGGTATGACATGGCCGATAATTTCTTAAATATTATTGTGCTTACATTTTGCTGTCATCCTCACACACCCTTTCCTCCCTAAAACCAAATAAAACTACATAACAATAACATTTTGAGAGTCGGATTCATCCAGTCCCAGACCTAACACCCATGAACCCATGTTTGTCTGAGACAAGCAAAATTCCATCCTCTTATGGCAACTTTCAAGCACCGTGCTGTAAATTTCGGCCGCCGGGGACAGCTGGAAGCCCTGTGAGGGTGTCTCGGTAAGTTAACACCTTCGGGGCCAGGGGTTAACCGCTGAAGATAAAAGGTATAAATAAAACAACCACCGAGAAAGTCTCAGTCCCATAAAACAAGAGGGTCTGTGTATCTGTGTAATTTGCGAGCCACAGGATATGCTAAAACGGTTCTTTTATTCACCCTAAAGTGAGATTGAACTAACTTTCTGGCCCATTAAAATCTCTCTTCAGCCTAAAGCCTGGAATTTTCACACGCTGTGAAGAGCTCTTAACTTCCCAGTGATTGACTGTTCTCAGACGTGCACCCTTTCACTTAGAACACTAACAAAGGTCCGAACAGTTTTCAAAAATAGCTTTCGAATAAATAAAAACTACACGGCTACAATTTTTTATTTTAATCACTGAAACCAAGCCAGATTTGCCTCTAAGCTGTGTTCCTCAGAACGGTTTCGAAAAGAGCTGCGCTCTATATAATCAAATATAAATCCCGCCCACTTTGTGCCAGCCAATGAGAGCCGTGGTCGTTAGATTTTACTTGGTTTTTACAGTGCGGAAAATGTAAGGGTAAAGAAAGCACACCATATAAAAGAAGAATTGCAGATTTATGTGTTTTTAAGAGCACAATGAACTGTTAACTTTCAAACAAAGACTTAATGGATGGAACGCTTTCCATTTCATAAATATAATAAAATATACAAAATGTGTAGTGTTTCCAAAGTGGGTGAGGTCTGTAACATTTTAAATAGCTTTATTAGTACCAAACTACTCCTTCTAGAAAAGACAGCTGAAGTAATTCCATCACTTCTCCAGCCCTAGAAATGAAAATACCACAACGCTCTCCTTCATGGGCAGGTGCGATATCTACTTGTCAGTCATTCCCTTTATTAAAACAAATAGAGCTGCATTTATCGCTCATTTCAACAGCCTTGTGATTTACAAGAAGATTTGTTTCAAACAACGTTGCTTTTGTAAGACGTCCCTAGAGGACTGGCTCTCTGTGGATTCTCTCTGAATCAGAAACAGCAATCGAGGGTTAACGATCACGCCTAAAGGCACTTTGCTACGGTGCTACTGCATCATTATTCAGGACCACCAACTCACATTAGCGTTCGTTTCGTTTCGATGCCCTGCAGATCTATCGACCCGGCAGCATCCAACAGCGTGGGTTAAACATCGCATAAGCCATTACATATTAAATAAAACAGATCGATAAAAAGACTAGTAACCCAATCGCATTGTTTTTGGTAGAGGTATGATTTTCAGTACGACGCAATGGAAAATGTCCTGATTATAATGTATTTGGTTACTTGGCTTAGAAGGCAGTGATAGGACACAGAGTCTATGAATATTTTACGGTCCAAATAGAAATCATACGAAGACACTCTATTGAGAAATGTTGAGAAGTGACCAGTCGCACTGATGGTGAAGGTCTTGATGTTGCCAATGGTGTGAACAAAACTTGTAGCAGCTGTTGTGTGGTTTGGCCCATTTTGGTCTCGGGTTTTATCATGGGGGCAGTCGTGGCTTGGCGGTTAAGGCTCTGGGTTACTGATCGGCAGGTCAGGGGTCAAGCTGCCACTGTTGGGCCCTTGAGCAAGGCCCATAACCCTCTCTGCTCCAGAGGCGCTGTATCATGGCTGACCCTGCGCTCTGACCCCAGCTTTTTAACATGCTGGGGTATGCGAAGAAAATAATTTCACTGTGCTGTCATGTATACGTGATCAATAAAGACTCATTATCATTATTATGCAAATTTGTTCAGCACTATTCAGACAAGATGCGTTTTCTGGAGAACGTCTCTAGTAACTAGGATATGATGAGCTGACTGTCTTCACATGGTCACCGCACCATAAAGTCCCATGTGTACTAAATACTTACGTACTATAAAAGGATGCTTTAAAAAAAGCTATAAGCTTTTGTTATAGGGCTTGTAGCTGTGCAAGATGGACTTGATCAATAAAAGGGAACATGACATAACATGTGTGTAGGCTGTAACTGAACCAGGAGCATAACAGCTTACCTAAAACCCCCAACAAGCTCTTTTAAACATTGGCTGTGTTTTATTCGTCCTGAGTTTCGACCAGTAAATTGCACGGTTTGGTTTCGGTGGGAGATGAAAGAAAAGAGCTAGTGCATCCTGTAGTGTTGATAAAAAAAGTGTTGGATAGGATAGATATATATATATATATAGATATATATATATATATATATATATATATATATATATATATATAATCTGGATTATTGTTATATCTGCTTTTCATTTTGTGATACGCAAAAGATTGCATAACCTTTCAGGCATGGGAACGCACTGTCCGTAAAAATGACTAAAATACGACTGGATTGTCACGCACGGCAGTCTCTATAATACAGGACGCTGTGAAAAACCAAAAACAACCAGTGAGTGACAAGTCTGCAGCAAGGTAGAAACGCCTTGTTGATAAGAGAGGCCAGAGGCGATTGGTTCGAGCTCACAGGAAATACAACGGTAATTCAATTAACTACTCTGTACAACCGTGGTGAGCAGAAAAGTATCTCAGAACATGTCGAACCTTGAGGTGGATGGGCTACAACAGCAGAAGACCATAACTGGGTTGCACTCCTATCAGCCAAGAACAGGAATCTGAGGCTACAGCAAGCACAAGTTGTGACTCAAACTAAAATTGGACAGCTGACGATTGGAAATTTTTTCCCATAATTATTGAATGCTTTGTAACACACAAGTATATGTTTATATCTGCACTAGCCACCAGGCAGCACAGTTTGGGCTTGTTGTTTTTTTTTTTCTATTCGTGGCTTGGCTACTGATTGTACACACCCAAGACTGCAAGAAAAGCTGGGTTTTTCCTCTGGCTGTACGTGTCCCTACACAAAGGTTTAGACTGGCTAGTTTGGGTATCCCTACAGACATTACACATTAGTAGTATCTACGTAGATTGATACCATTTTTAAATGATATTACTCCTTGGCACCTATCTTCTGCACTACCTGTTATATCAGACACGTCCACATTCCTATTGTCCTGTTTTAGTAGTTACCGTACTGTCCTGTGTTTTTAGCACACGTCTGCACGTGCACTTTGTGTAGAATGTTCGTAGATCTTATTTAGTTCGGTGTCGTCTCATGTGGTTAGTGTGCTGTTTTATGGTCCTAGAGGAACATTTCACTGTGTACTGTACCAACTGTATAAGGTTGAAATGACAATTAAAAAAAAAAAATAATGATAGCAGAAAAAGTCCTAGCAAAACAAATATGCTTTATTTTTTTTTTGTTGTTGACTTGGAAAGCTGTGCTAAACAAACCATCGTTCCAGACGTAATTATTCAGTTGTCAGTGGTTGAACTAAAGAACAAAGGAAGCGAATTCCTGCAACAGCAGTCGGTGGTCTGTGTGGGGGAACACACATGAATATGCATGGGCATATGTAACCTCATCTTTACGTTCTGGATGCGCCATTACAAGCTCATTGTGCTTGATTATGAGATCTACAGGGAGCCTGTGAGGGAGTGGAGAGACGGATGGTGGTGGCAGGATGTTGGCACCGTGCCGAAGTGCCGATGAGGGCTGCTAGAGGTTTGTTGTGGGTTCTCTTACAAGGAAAACTAAAACGCCCACCATGCCAAGACCAAATGCTAATGTTACTTATAACGAATAAAATCACGGTTTTAGCTGTGAATATCCAAAACACTTTAAATGTACGTTACACTCCAAGAAAAAAAGGTTCTCGCAAAGGTTCTTTGCTTCACAACTCTCTCTGAAAGGGGAACGCTCAGTTATAGGCTTCAACATAGAACCTTCCCAGCTAATAGTTTTAAGTTAACCGAACATTTCGGGAACCTTACGTTGCTATCTCTCAAGTTCATTCATTGAAAACATCAGCCAAAGTCTTCTTGATCAAGGTGCTTCATCACCAGAGACATTTCTAGGAGAGGATAAAGACTGCATAAAGTTGTCACACGCAGGGATTCAAGTACTTGCTTATTTTCCATTGCCCAGTGGGCTAGCTAATCACTTTATAATTTGTCTATCCGGGTATGTCCTCAATCGACTGAAACCGAACATTCAAATTCATCTCACGAGATCAGCATGACCGGTATGTTACTTCAGACAAACGTGTCCAGCTACAAATGTTCATACCTTGTATTCAATGGAAGCTAATCACATTTAAATGTTTAGATGATTGATTGCCATGATGATGGCAGTGGACTCTGGTCCAACATCAGATTAGGACTTTCCCTGTTGGTAGGAAACCATGCCATGTTTTTTTTCTTTTTTTCTTTTAGGATGAGCGGCAACATGCATACTAAGTAGCCACACACTTTGAACTTGTGAAGGCTTGCTCTGGCTTTCAGGCCGCACTCTTCTAAAGGCCAACCTCAAACATGATAAGCACCAAAGAGAGAAGGGCAGCCTGTTTATGTGGTTGGGGATGACATTTAGTAATTTGACATTTTAGAGAAAGCAAATGCTGTGTTTATTTGAGAGGCTGGTTTTGCAGAGAGGCAACAAGTGCCTGTCCAATATTAACTCGACTGTATAAACTCTCTCTCAAGTCTCTGGAGTAAAAGAATCAAAGTGTTGGAGAAAATGGATTGTGCGTTTTTGAAGATTTAGAAAGATCGATTTAGAAGCAGGGTTGGACAAATCAGTAGACCGGGTGCCCTGGAGAAGCAAATTTCAAGTCCAAGGGATTCGTTTTTTATTTGTAGTTGCCTGTGGGACAAGTAGGTTCAACAAGACAAAAAAACAAAAAACCTACTTCATATTGACGTTCACAAAACCAATGTTTTCATTTGGTGTGCACGTTCAAATGTAACGCACTTCCACTCGAGCTTTTACTTGGCCTGAGAGTTAGATAATAGATTTATGATTTGTCCACCACTGAGAGGCATATTTACGTTCTGTTTTTGGAACACGTCTTCACAGGGGAAGAAATCATAGCTGCGGTAAGTAAGTCGAGACAGGGTGAAAGGAGCAGGTCACAGGATTAGACCATCTGAGAGGACAAAGGGAGAGGGACCATATGAGAGGTCATGTTCTGCACTATTGTTGCCTGAGGTGACTAGAGAGGGACCTAAAAGTCACATGTTGACAGATTCTTTGTTGCAAAAGGCCACTTAAAATGGAGACAGGGTTCCATGAGTATGTCATGCATTGTGCATTGAATTTCAAAAACCACTGAAATCCATCCCATGCGTTTCAAAGGCATAATGAGACGTGTGCGCGGTCGCATGTGTGCACATCGACACACTTCAGAGGGCTCTGTGGTTAGTGTAACTGGAATAGTTGCTCAAATCTCAAAGATTAGCATAAAAGTTGTATGAATTATTGAGCAGCAGTCACTATACTCTGGTTACAATAAAGAGAAGTAGAAATATATAATATATATATATATATATTTTTACATTTTTATTTACACAAAGGGCTCAAAGCTTCGTGCCCCCTCAGAGTGGCAGGACGAGCTCCCTGCCATGTGCTGAGTGGAAATCTGTGGGGGGGGGTTCGGGCACAAGCGAGTGAGCCAGAACTGTGAAACTCTGGAGGATGGGGACTCGGGTGATGAAAACGTAGGCGTGTATGATTTCTGTAACCTGAGGGATGTTCTCCTACACCCACTCGCACTTGCACAGAATCAAAACCACCTACATGTGACTGGAGCAGCTCAGACACCAGGTGTGTGCAGCTGTTAAGAAGGAAGAAAGAAAGTACGGGCAACAGCAAAGATGGTATTGAAGATTTATAGGGGGATGGGGGTACTGGAGTAGACTACACTGGGGGTGATTAAAAAAAAAAAAAAAAAATCCCCAGACAACTCTGGGATTTCTGCCAGATCCCAGATCAGCCTCCTGCCAGAGACAGACATGACAACATGGTCCAGATGGAGCCTTCAAAAACTGATTGGCCATTTAATACTGCATATTAAAAAAACAAAAACAAAAAAAAAAAAGAGTTAAGCTGATTAGAACCGTGGCAAATAATAACGAGATATACCTAAAAGCATCACTAGGGACATAACCTGCTAATTAAAGCCTTTTATCGCTATGTTTGGCTTTTCCTTTTCATTCAAATTCGCCGCCTAACATCTTTGTATGGCGGAAATAAAGTCGTCCATACTGCACCTTGAATAGCAATATAACTACTCAACTATGAATTCTAATTTCCAATATTGGATTAGTCCGAGACGTCCAGCGAGGCAATAATAAACACAGGATGTTCCGGTGTTATAAATCCAATTTCATTTCCCTTTCACACCTTTCAGAGGTTCAAAGGGGAGGCTATGAGAGAATGTAGCTCATGTTTTCTCTGTTCTGTTTCAATTATACAGTGAAAGAGCGAACTGGCGTGCGTCCACGGCGAATTCTTCACCCCCTTGTGCTCTAATGCCCAATTACCGCGGTTAGTCTCCACGGCTGACTTTAATAAACAAGCAATCGCTGAACCTTGATCCAACATTTGGCTGAAACCTCTCTGTTGTCCTCTTTAACCCGAAATGAGCTGGAATTGTGGTTCCGTCAACTGTTGTGGTGAGTTTTTGCTCAACAATGGTCATATCCAAGGACTTTTCAAAGAGACGAAACCCACGTTGCATATCCGTAGCCAACGCTAATTCCAACACGCATCCCAGTCCATAATTTGAATCAGAAAATTACCCTGTCTACCAAATCCACAGCCAAAGGAAATGCATCCAAGCTTTTCTACTAAGCTAAGCTAGATCCTGTCCCGACAAGGATTGACTCACATCGTACTTTCCTGTCTTCCTGAGAAAATCCTAACTGATTGTTGTGCCTCTGGAATGATCTCAACAGCGAGGAACTTTTTTCCTTAGTGTTCGATTAAGCAGGCCTGATAAGACCGAGCTTGTGCAGATAAAGATCTCAACCCTCTTCCAAACCTTCCAAACCAGTCCCTCAGAAAGGAGCTCCTAGCATCATCGTCCCTTCATTATGCTCTTTCAAAAGAGCCATGGTGGCGCTCGGCTCAGGAATCCCAGTCCTTTTGTCTTGGCTGCGCTCTGAAGCGGTTGATTTGAAGGAACGGGAAGCATGGCTGCCGTCTAGTCGCTGTCTCGCCTCATCAAGGCTTAGAGGGCTGGGCACAGCAAGCCTCGGGCTCGGGACGTGATCAAACAGCCTGCTGAATGAGGGCTGGCATGGCTGACTGGGCCTGAGTAGAGCACATACTGTCTTCTGAATGGTATTTATGATCAAAGGATATAATAATGGCTAATAATAATAATAATAACAACAAAGTGTCATTATAAACATATTATTCAGTAACATTTGAATATATGTACTTCACATTTCATTCAATAGTAGGTCTTTTCACACCTGGCCGCACATTATGGGCCAATGTTGTGCAGTTTTTTGTTGTGCACTGTGGCTGCCAAGGCTCCAATCATGTTTGATTGTCTGTGTAGTGTGAGTCCCTCTGTAACTAGTATCAAGAGCAGTGGTGAGAAAGAGCCAATGAGACTCCGAGAGGAAATCAAATATCTGTCAACTCAAATGAAATCAAATCTGCTGTCATGCGCAGCAGATCTCTGAATCCAGTCGATCATCCATTGATTTGTGTGGGAACAGACAAAATGGAAGCACAATAGTATTGCTTCTATAATAAATTATTTAGCATGTCATACCCAAATGCAGAACGTGATTCCTGGTGGTGCACAGTATATATATATATATATGCTTTTCTTATATATATATATATATATATATATATATATATATATATATATATATACATACCTTTCTTCGCATTATTCCTCCAGCGCTCTTTGCAGAACATACAATCCTTGCTGCCCATGTCTTCCCTGTCAATCTTTCCTCCACATTTTCTTTTATTTCTCTTTTTTCCATACAAAATAGGCTAGTGCAGAAACAGAAAGATCGTGTAGTTTGTCCACAAAGCTCCCAAGTGATTATAACAGATCATAATAGTAGTCTAAACAGAACTGCGATTCTGAAATTTTGAAAGTCAGGTACTGCCCAGTTGGCACAAGTCAATTGGTCATACTATATAACAGAGAAATTCTGAAGTTATGCCATAATGGAAATGCACACAACTCAGATTCAAGTGAACAAAAGGTCTTGTGTATGACAGACATGGCCTCCATTAGACCTGGTTTTACTTAAATATGGCTGTCATTTAGTTTAATGCAGAAATATGATGTGGACGAAGCGACACAGCTGCAAAGTCTGCACTGGCACAAGGAAACCCCCCCCGCACAGCTGCCTGTCCAGGACCTGGAGCCAAGAACTGAAACTCAAGACTACAACATCAATTTAACTTCAAGGTTAACATTTAATGCAGTATAAAAACATTGCTGAATCCAATAAAGAGGCCACTCTTTACACAGAATATTTACACTGTCATAATTATTACAGCTTTTATCTATGAACTCATTCATTTTCTGTACCGCATATCCTACACAGGGTCATGGGGGAGCCTGGAGCCTATCCCAGGGAACTCGATGCCCAAGGTTGGGGACACCCTGGACGGGCCATCACAGGGCATAATCGCAACACCATTCACACACTATGGACAATTTGTTAATGCCAATCAGCCTACAACACATGTCTTTGGACTGGGGGAGGAAATTGGAGTACCTGGAGGAAACTCCTGAAGCACAGGGAGAACATGCAAGTTCCACGCACACAGGGCAGAGGTGGTATTCGAACCCCCAAGCCCAGAGGTGTGAGGCAAACGTGCCAACCACTAAACCACTGTGACCCACATTCATGAACCATTTGGTCAATAGTTGTAATTAAGTTGTAATTGAGTTGTACAAGTAACACTTAGTGGAGCTGTAACTTTTACTATACAAAAATCATAGAATTCACAGATAAACCAATAATAAAACCAATACTTTACATAATACTGAACATACTCCCAAAAATAAAGGTACCAAACTGTACTTGTCTTTGTTGTTGGGGTGGTTCCACCAAGTTTACATCTGTTACTTTTTAAAATCATTTTAAAGGTGCAAAATTAGACCTTAAAGGTATACCACATGCACCTTAACAATAAAGGCACACACAATAAAGGAACAAAAGATTGATTCCCTTGATGATACCACCGGAACAACTATGAAAAGGACAGTTTGGAACATTTTTAGAGAGTGTGGACCCTCACTTTACATGATATTTAGTTAGAATACTGTACCAGTTGAATCACCAATGAACTCATAACTTAACAGGACACACCCGAGGATGTAACCTGTCTACTTCTAAATGCCATGTGAGAGAAAAAAACATCAACAAACCTTTGTGTTGTGTCTTTACAGCGTCGTCCTGACTCCAATCAGATGGCATATGGCAACATATTCTTCTCCTCTACACTGTGATCAACATCACTGTAGATAAGTGAGTCATCTGATCCAGCTCTATGTCATCCTCTGAATTCCAGAGCTCTCTAAACACACATGCTTATAGAAGTCTCTTTTCAATGTTGGATGCAAAAGTGGCTAATGCAGTAATCGGTCTGGAATTTTTTAATACTTATGTTATGCGATTCTGAAGTTGACAAATGACATAAACAAATTATAAGGCAAAAGTATAGGGAGTAAACAAGAGTGTCTGAAAATGGCATTCCTTCTGCAGACACCTCTAGCTCCGTTATCTGTTCGGGCAAAAATTCTCAAACGTGCTCCAACAATAATACAATAAAGAACAGAAGACCTTTTAACCTTACCAAGACTGCGGGACCACATCGGGAACTGAACAGAAGGTTGTGGATACAGCCACATGGTTGGTGTCTCTATGACTACGTTTACATGGACAGACATAATCTAATTATTGACCTTAATCAGAATAAGACAATATTCTGATTAAGGTGTTTACATGAGTTGCTTTTAGAATATTCCTTTCATGCTCCCGTTTTACGTGTTATAGAACGTAGATGGACTAACGGCACACGTCATTACGTCCGCACGCCACGCTGTCCGATGTTCCTTCCAGAATTTCACGTATCGACATACAGTTCGTCTTCGTTATGGTACCATGTATAGTTTTGGGTGTTTCATTTTACGAAAGCTTTAAGTGCAGTTAATTATTCGTCGTGCTATACGTGCAAACAGATGACTGCTTGAAGCCGTGGGCTGCGTCCCAAACCGCATATTTACCGAAATACATGTATTTCACCTACTATATAGTAGGTAAGTACGTGGTTTCGGACGCAGCCGTGCTCTCTTGTTTGCCGTCAAATGGTTGAGCACTGCTGTGTGTGTACGTGTCCTGTCGCAAAATGCGGTGAAAACTCCCAGGTGACGTTAATAGTGTGATTAAGGTGTGTACATGTCTGTAATACACGTCGATAATGCGACTAAAACAGGAATACACCACATGTCTTAATTCGATTTAGGATTATGACTTTAGTCGGATTAAGGTAATCAATAATCGCTGTTTACGTGCTAGTTTCTTAATCAGTGTATCGTCTTAATCGGGTTAATATCGGAACATTGTTGTCCATGTAAACATACTGTATAAATGAGAAAGCAGGAGGTCTGAATGTGGAGCATCTCCATGCACAGGAAACAGGAGTCTGAACTGATATGTTGCCAACCAAAGGTTTCACAACTTTTAAGCACATTTCCCAGATGGGGAAAAAAAAAAGGCATTGTGAAAATACCCTAGAACACACCCTCTCTATCATCATCATTTATTCAAAGAATAAGTCTCTATCATCCTCTGGCCATGCTCCTATTCAAGGCATAGTGTGCTGATAGACTTCTGATATATCACCATGTATGACTGTAATGAGTCCTCGGATCTGAATTCACATTTCAATTTTACATTGCACTCCTGGCTCCTCTCCCGCACCCACATGTTTCTCATCCACTGCCAGTAATAGCTGTGAAACCAGCAAAAGCTCTGTGTCTGGCAATTTTTCACCATGTTTGAGATGAAGACTTGTGTTGCTGCTTCAAATATAAGTGACTGCCTGGCAAATATGATGTCTTTTGTTGCTAAAGACGCATGCAGATCATGTGTGGGACAGCAAATTCATTCACTTCAGTCAAGCGTACACGTTTTTGCAATAACCGTGCGTTTTTATTTTCAGATTTATTCTCAAAGTCAAATAAAATACTGGATTGCACTATCAAGAAGAGTGGAGTCAGAAACCAGGGATAATAAAAAAAAAGTCTTATTTTAGCTGAAGACTGTATTTTTCCCCATTCGTTTTAATGTACACCTATTAATTATCCAATTTCATCCATGGCTGCTCCCTGATATGGACCGAGAGACCCTTTTGCCCACACTGTCCTCAGTTAAGGCAGTCAGTATTTAACTCCATCCTGCTGCTTTCACTGCAACCCCTTACAACAATTAAAATGGAACTGAACTCAGATACATTTATATTGGACAGGTGTCAGGTTTTGATTTAAAAAAAAAAGAAGAAGAAGAAGACTAATTCAACCGTTGGGTTCTGCACATTTTTTTCCCCGTCCCTCATGAAAACCCTTGCCAGAGACATAATTCAGTCTCCAGTCTCAACCCAATTAAGAAACCCTGTTATGATGCACTGTCTGATATCATTTACAAGGATGACAGTGTCTCTGTCAACTTGTGAATGAAAAACAGCCCTCGCTGGCAAAGTGTGCAAGGTGACCCTCTTCATCATAAAGACCCCCTACCTAGGGGGCTGGACTTCATGACGGTCCACTCAATAATCACAAAACAGACGACTGTCCTGTATATGAGGGGTTTGAGCTTGAAGGAGGGAGGGGAAGGGGGGGGGGGGTCTAATTAATCCAAGATGACCAGAAGGGAATAACAGGAACTTGTTAAATGCCTACGGAGAGATCAGTGTTAGGGAACATCCAGTATGGAAAGGAGGGGTGTGAGAGGGGTAAGAAGGGGGAGAGAGAGTGAGAGAGAGAAAGAGAGAGAGAGAAAGAAAGAGAAGTGGGTAGGGCAAGACTCTGGGAGGGGTCCGCTGGGTAAAATGGTGAGATAGAGGGTGAAGAGAAGTGGAACTTGGATTAGGAGTCCTGTTTTGTCTCTGTACTCTAATCTTGTGCCCTCAGGACAGTGTTGGTTGAGTTGCAAAATTAACAGTCAGAAATAATTTTAATTCTAATTTAATTTTAATAAACAATTCTAAGTGGCTTTTGATAAAACCAACAGCCAAATGAATAGATGAGCACCGTAAAGTGTAATGTGCACTTATCCTTCGTCCAATGTACAGTAATTATGTAAAACAGTCCCATATTAGCCATGACTTCAGTGGAAACCCTGTATCTGAGTAAATCTGTACAATATAAACATGCCAAACAATCTATACACAACTGTACTTTTAGTTAACACAATAAAACAAAGGCTGGCCAAGTCATGGAAAAAATATAAGTAGAATAGATAGATAGATAGATATTACTAAGACTGACACCTGATGATACAGTATCATGGTTTTTATATATCACGATACTAATACACTGTTATATTGCTCAGCCCTAAAAGTGTGAATTATATTTGAGGTTGGATTAAATACAAACCTTCCAGGCACATGTCTGTTAAATAACGTTGTCAGCGGATGTCTGCCGTAATTATGATATTGATAAGTGATGACTGTGTTAATCAGAGAGATGGAAGCGTCTACACAATAGAGTGTCTGGAGACGTCGCATTCCTTATCTGAGGAATGTCCTTTTTGTTTTATTGTTCTACATTTGAAACTCAGACGAAACTTGGTTTCATTTTGGGTTGGGCAGGAGACGAGAGAAGAGACCGCTTCACTTCCTGGAGACTCTTTATTCTAGAGAAAAAGTGCAAAACCTCTTCTCCTAACCAACAGCATTCATATGGGATATTTGAATCTTCCCAGGTGTATGTATGAATGCACATTCTGTAAAAATCTTTTCCTTTTTTTAAATAAATAAATAAATAAATAAATAAATAAATAAATCACAGGACAGGACAAAAATCCCAGAGATATACCACTCCCCCATGTAGAACCAATCCCATCTGAATAGAGCTTTAATACCAATACAAAATGCTTTGCCATGAGTTACAGTACAGTACTAATATAGCATACTACACATAATTAGTTAATTTAAAATGTATAACGAAGATTTTGACCAAATCTTTCAAGTATAAGCAGTCTGAGGTATCTGAGACCACAAAACTGCAATATAATTTCAGCCCAGGCTGAAAAACAATAAAAACTGTGCCAACACATTTGCCACATCAATGCACCCAATAACTCAGTAACATGCTGGGCTAATAAAAAACAGCGTTTTAGTCTCGTTTGGATAACCCTCCAGTCAATCTCTGTCAAAATTCAGCTTTAATGTTGTCTTATTTTTGTTGTTGTTTTTGTTTTGTGTTTAAAAAGCAAGACAACATCATGACATTAACTTGGAAACGTGTTTTGTTCCAGTTAAGAGTCAGAAGCGAAAAAGACCAACAAAAATAACCCCCGATAAACTTAATGAGCGGTTAAGAACGACGAGTTTTTAAAAAGTTTAAGCATTTTGTTTTTACCTCAGGTAAAATCTAAATTAAGAAAAAAAAAAAAACACACGCGCGCGACGAGATGCAGTGTCACTCCCCTCAGGAGGCTCTCGCGCATCCCTGTTGAAACGCGCGCGGTCTGTTCTGGCAAAGTTTTCCTCACAATAAATAAACACGCATACACACACAGAGGGGGGAAAAAACAGCACAAAAACAAAACAACCACACTTACCTTCCTGAGTGAAGTAACATATAAACAGGGTGAGGAGTAAAACCGAGCTCTTTGGCACCATTTTCTCCCTTCAGTTAACCAGCACTTTGGAGAGAAGAAAAAAACAAAGTGTGCACGCTTTCCAATCTGAGCACGCGACTGTGCAGTGTACTCTGGGCTGTGAGTGTGTGAGGCAGTGTGTGTGTGTGTGTGTGTGTGTGAGAGAGAGAGAGAGAGAGAGAGAGAGAGAGAGAGAGAGAGCCGAGAGAGGGAGGGCTCCAGTTGCACAAAAATGCTCTCTTGGCTATAATTTTGTGCTTATTATACACCACTTGCGTGAAAAGTAAGAAGAAAAATGAGTATTTTCTTTTTTTTGTCTTTCCAGCTCAAAATATTTCCAGACCAAAAAAAAAACAAAAAAACATGGGCGTGGTTATAAGGGTGGTACAGGGTGAGGTAAACCTTGCCACCCTGATGGCCACCCCAGTACTAATTCTTTCCAGTCAATCAGATAAATTGCTCACCAATACTATATGAGCCAGCTCTTTCTTTCTCTCTCTTTTCTTTCTCAAGCGTGTATTATATTACGGTATTATGATCGTTCGTCTTTCTGTAAAATTGTTCAAGGAAATCTTACTCTATCATCTAACAATATGTCTCCAGCTTCTAATCAGCAAACGAATATTATTTAGTAATTCGTTCAACTTAAGTAAGTGCTTTATCTTCGTCAGGGTGGCGGTAGATCCGAAACCGTTTGCTGTATGTGGACCCTAATTTCTCCATCTGGGTGGGATAGCACCATGCACACACATTCACCTACCAGCACGTTTCTGGGAGGTGGGTGGAAACCAGAGAACCTGGAGGAAACCTATACAGACATGGAGAAAATCATGCATTTACATTCAACGTTTTTTGGTTGTTGTTGCAAATAGTTGTTGCGTAAAAATTGTGAAATTTTCCAATATGCATTACAATTTAAGTTATGTGGAGGGGCTTATTAAATGTCCTCAGTCTTGGAGAGACTGATGTATTTACACTTGTATAACATGACTACAAGACCTCTTGAAGTGTTTATTATTTTCTCACAGCTGATAGGAAATTAGTGAGAGCGCAGACACTGGAAAGTTGTGTGTTTTCATAGAACGTGTTGTTCTTGAGTATGAAACAGAACTGGAGATTGTCCAAACAACTGCCTCAGCTCGCAGGTTGTTTGCAACCCCTGCTGTTTTTTCCCCACTCCACTGTCACCTTTGCAAACAGCTGCGGGGCTGTGGATATGTGTGTGTGTGTGTGTGTGTTTGTGAGAGAGAAAGAGAGAGAGAGAGAGAGAGAAAGAGAGAGAGAGAGAGTTGAGTTGAGGGGGGTCACTCCAGCTGTCCGGCCAGCCCTCACACCATACATCACTCCCCTGTTCCTAAACCAACACTGAGACACATTGTCCTACAGCCAAAAAGGAGGGAAACTCACAGCTTGGTTTACTTCATTACATATTTGTTTGTTTGTTTATTTTCACTTACAATGTGTGCTTCAATACATTTCACAGCATTCCTAAGAGTACGACTAACCAATAACCACTTTTTTGGTGGTAAAGTACAGCGTTCAATTTCGCCGCCGTCTTGCTACTATACACTTGCAATGTGTTTTTAATCAATTTCACTCTGAAGCATATTTTAAGCCTTTGAGTCGCTTTGCCAACCATAAAATGCACCAGATGAACACAGTGCATTAGGCACCCAAGATGTTCCCTCCATCTGTCAGCACTTCCGCTGCGTTTGTCCACCTGCAGTTAACGCAGCCCCTTAACTAACACACCAATGAGGAAATTAGAGCAAGGTACTGACAGCGCTTCTGAAGTCAGGTCACAATGAGAAAGGCTCCTCTTGTGAACCCTTAAGGTTGGTAAGCATAGGGAGGCAGATGAGGGAAACTGTATATCTCCAGAGAGAATATAAAAGGAGCCAGGCTTTGAAGTTGACTTCAGACCCCCGAGTACATCTGCTCTGATGAAAAGAGAAGCAAAACCCTCTGTAGTAACCTGCTTGTTTCCACTCCAATTTTTTTAAATCCTGTTACATTTTCACATCTTCACTGTGTCTGTCTTCCCATCTCTCTGTCTTCTCATTATGCAAACCCACTTATACTTGTCCTCTGTCTCTTCCTGTATCTTATTTGGTCATCTGCGTGTCTCATTGTGGTGTTTGGTCAGGGCAAGCACAGGAGACAGGGTTGATAGGAGGTGAAAACAATAAGGATTTACAAAGTAAACACTATTAACAACTAACAATAGCCCCCCTAGAGGTCAGGGTGCCGATAGTCCATACACACAAGAGTTTTGTAAACTGGCTTTACCTGAGGCAATTCCAAATACACACAGGTAGCACTTTATTTTACATTACAGCATGTATTTATTATTTAATATCCAGGACAGAACATGACATGGCATGTTATAAAAAAATAATAAACAACTACATGGTTGATTATTTTCCAATAACTGCACATCCCATTTTATTTTATTCCATTCACTTTATAGAAATTTGACAGCAATTATATGTTTGTATTACTGAAAGTACTTTTGATCTATCTACAATTACATTTATTAATGTGGAACATCCAAGCATCCACTAGTTCGTGTTATCACTTACATTACAGCAGCTATACAGTCATTCAGTCACCAGTCTTTCTATGTTTCTCTCTTGAAGTTAATAAGCCAAAACAATTCATGTCAGTGAGAAACCATAAAATTCCATAAACTTCCTCTGTCGTGAAGCCTTTCCCACAGAGGAACACCTTTATTCGGACTGTTTAGTGCCAAAACTGATGCTAAAAATCTTCTCACAGAAAACGACACTATATCAACAATTCCAACTCTGTTTATATGGAGTGTTCCCCCAGACAAGGGAATGGAGTGTGACTGTACAAATGAGAATGTATTAAAACAAGTTCCTTACATTTGGATTACAGCCTAAACTACTCTCTGAGCCATGCAGTCATAGAAAATTAATTGAAAACTCAACAGTCCTGTGGTATAGGGGAAAGTAATTATTAACACTGTGGTGTGACATGGCCCAACATGAAGAGGAGTTCTGTTACCTCAGTGAAATGTGTTCTGATCATCATTAGCATAATCACGGTAGCATAAGTTTCAAAATTGCTAACATCAAGCTAAGCTAAATAAAGTCTTAGGGCTTTACAGCATTTTCTATTTAAAACAAATCATATACACTTATTAAATAGGGCATTTAATTTCATTTCTACACATTGTCAGTTATCTATTTCTCTTTTACCATCTCCCAGTTGTGAGCATGTCTCGCATCGAAAAAAGGTAAACACACAAAGACAAATCCTAAAGGAGTGAACTAAGGTGCATCTGAGCTACACTGCTTTCTTTTCTGTGCCAGATCTATCTGGTTATCAGCATTTACATCTAAACCCAGCCAGGCTCAGCTGGAAAAGCATCAATGGTTGTTGACTAAGACCCCCGATGATATGATCTCATGGTTTTGGTACGGTAAGTGCGTATATGTGTGTTTGTGTGTGTGTGTGTGTGTGTTCTTTTTCCTCACAAAGCCAGTCTTCTTGCCCAAAGCCACCTTAGATCCCACCTGCGTCTGGTCACCTTATACCGTTGCTGTAGGCTAGCCATATTCACTTCTATTCTTACACTCATGACTCAAAGTCAAAAATATGCTCTTTTTTTCCCCTCTCAGTTGTTCCCATGTTTCTAGCTGGTTCTTGTCTCTGTTATCCATCTTGCCAAAAACGCAACACTACCTGAACCCTCGAACAAAAAAAGCAACTCAGGAGAACATTCTCACCCTCCAGCTTGAGCATAGAAAAACAAATCCCCCAAATCACTACTGTAGAACAAATTAGACCCAGATTTTGCTTCGACCCTGCGATCATCAAAAAGGGTAAGGTAGGGCCATAATATTATTAGCGCAGTGCACATTTACTTTGATTATCTAATGATAGTACATGTTCTATAATCCACTGTGAAGCTGTAACGTGATTACTTCGGTTATTTTCTTCCTTGTAGCCCACAGCAAGTCAGAAAGTCCTTCAGCCTGCTCTTGTTTCACAGACCAAGGAGCAATGTGTGTCACAACAGGGGTGTCAGACTCACCAGACTTACCAAAGCGAATGTTAAGCTGAAATGTGAGAGTTCAACCAAAAAAAAAAGAACAACGCTGAAAGGGTTTTGGTACGGATGTAATGATTAATTTGATGTTTTATGAATAGACTGATTTCTCAGGGCTCTTGTCACAACATGCTTTGGACACAGACAACATGTGGGGGGAAAATCTGACTTATTGTCAGGTTCATTTTCACACAAAAAAACAGCTTTATCCACTCAGTCATTCAAGGAACGCCTTACATATTTTGCTTCCCCTACTAACACAGGATGATGACTTAATTACTTTGTAAACGTCTACAAGACAGGACAACAGCCTTGACGTGTGTGAACTAATTCTCCACAAAAGAAAACCTCACCAAAGGCATCATCCAAACACAAATGGTAGCTGGTTCGCCAGCACTCACAAAAAACCCTCATAAAACTTCATCGATCACAGCAGAATCTGTTTTTTTCTTTTCTTTTCTTTTCTTTTTTGTTTTTTTGCTGCTGGTTACATCGTTATGTCTTCTCTCCATCCACGACCAGCACGAAGGCTGAAATTCGCTCTCTCTTGGGTGTCATTTTCCAGTCCATTGTCCTCTGGATTCCTCATTGACAACGTAAGGGCCATTATCTACAGTGATTGGCCAGGGACACCACAATGGCTGAATGGGAATTGTTTGCGCTAGGAGAAGGGTGGTCTCTGAGGAGGTGTGGACATCTTTCCCTTAGGGCACTCAGACATTTCAAGTGACCTTCAGTCATTGGGGTGCCAATAATTAGCTAATGAATCACTTGAGAACACCAAACTGACATCTGATTGGATGGGTGCAAAGATCCCACTGGTGCTGATGTTTGGATGGATGGATTGGATGAAGGAAGGGATTTGTTAGCAATGCTGAAGGGTTTTTTTGAGGGACCCAGGTGGCCACTTGGGCAGCAATATGAAGCATTCAGGCAAGATCATGGCACGTTTTTAATCATTATTCAAACAAGGGGCAGATTCACGTCCATAAAATGAGACTCACCATTTAATGAGGTCTTGACATCTCATAATAGTCACATGTTAAGGTGGAAAATGGTTAAACAACTATCTGGGTGGGATCCATGCCACGTCTTTATGTTCAGCTGTACAACAAAAGGAGGTGTATATTGTAAATGACAAAAAAAAAACGTGCCTGGATAAATTCTTATAGTAGCCATGCAATTGAGTTTAAACGTTTGCACACCGTTTTCAAAGGTTAAGAAGACAAATAAATAATCATAATCATCATAATTATTATCATACACTGCTCTTCTTTAATTCTACATGGATAGTTAGGAGTTCTTGACTTCCTAAAGGGGTTTTACTTGCGGTAGGCTTCTACATAGAACCTTTAACGGTTCCCCCAGAGGGACAAACAAATTTTATACCAGGTGATTTAATCAGTTTTTTTTTATGATTATTATTTGTCACACTGTACAAGATGAGCCCAATAAAATCTATAGCAGAATGTGTGATGACGTATGTCCTCCGTTTCAGATTATACGACGAAGATCCACTCGATCTCCACTCACAATCAATGAATTCTTTTACGATGACCAATTTTTGTCCGCAGTGACAGTGTAAGCCTGGATTTACGTGGTCTAGATTGAACCTTTTTTCAAAAATTGTAGAGGAAATGAAAGGAAATCTTCTTTAACATCTTTAACAACTTATATGTTATAGTTGGTTATAACAATTCATAGATTGTAGTTAAAGATCCACAACTGCGTATACTTATTCTCCAGTGCCCTGTAGTGCTCTTGCCTTAACACATTAGGGAATAAAACAAATCGCCCAGTACTCCTGGGTCAGACTGTGGGCTTCTTCATGGCCCCAGACATGTGGCTTCCAACATTCTCATGAGTCAAGAGTGTCCAACTCAGCAGAATTATCCCTGGAGTGCCTTCTGAGCAGTGAGCGAAGAAAGCAATTATAGCTCAGCTGTTTTGGGGACAGGGCGTGTCAAAGAAACGCTGCAGGATGCTGGAGAATTGCATCCACCTCCCAGTGCCTTGCTCAAATTGAATGAATTGTGTGCAAGACCCCGAAATCAGCCAGCGAAAAAGGGTGATATTTAAGATGGCGAGCTACAGCTGTGCTCACAGTAAGCTGTACATGGACCCTAAGGCAATTCGATTCTGCACAGTAGGTCTTTAGTAGGCCAAAGTAAGACTGCAGAGTGCAGATGGATGACTTGGTGGGAGATTCAGAAGTTGGTTATGAAAGTCAATCAAATAGCCTAGTTGTTCGGCACAAAAATGGTATTCATAATAAATTCCTACTCTGACTTTAAAGAGTACAAAAATGGAAAGAAAGAAAAAAAAGATCTGTGTTGTCTTTATATGTATTTCCTTATATATTTTATATGACTAGTTAAAAAAAAAATCAAACATAAGTGATATAATTTTCACAATGAATGTTACACTGTTACAAAACGATGCAATGCAGGTTGAACACCGATTTCAATTCGAGCGCCATTTTTATTTCCAAGCTTTTGTTTTAATGCTAAACATACAGTGCGATACAGAATGGCATTGCTGGGAGGGTTAAGGGCGGCATGTGGAACATTAAGTGCCGAGACGAGTGTGTGCAGCGGGCAGGCGTTGTTTTGTCAGAAAACAGCAGGCCGACTTCGCAGACAGTTGATGCCAGTTTCACATGGCGGACAGAGCGCAGGGGGAGCAGCTGCTCCAGGGTGGGGATGGGACAGAGCAGGGAAGCAAAAGAAAGAAAGAGTGGGCGAGAGCAGCTGTCAATAGAGGACTGATCCAGGAGAGAAAGAAGAATAATGGTTTCCATAAATCAGGCAAAATCTAAAAAGCTAATTGTGTGTGGAAGAGGACAATCATCTCATCTCATAATCATCATCATCATCATTATTATTATTATTATTATTATTATTATATACTATTATAATAAAGGTAATAAATAGTCATTATTGTTAATGTGGTGCTGTGAAGCGGAGTTACTGTTACCACCACAACATTAATTATTTTCCTATAACAGCACTTCCCAATGTGTTTTATTCGTCTTATACCACAGCAATTTGCCAATGATTACAGTTTTTAAACGATTAATGAAAGAAAGGTCACACTTTTATCCGTTTTATGTTGTGGAACATTTGCGAAACAAGTTAGTTTCTGTTATCACTTACATTGTAGCAGCTGTAAAATGTAAGTCCTCAGTCCTGAAGACTATCTTCAGATTCCTTCCATAAACGTCTCCTTACAGAGAACTTCATCATAGCAATGATTATACTTTCTTCTTTCTTAAATAACACACACACACACACATATATATATATTTATATATTCTGGTTATTATTGGTGTTAGATTAGATTATGTGGCCCGACCACCATTCAAGTCCCTGTGTAATTTGTTGCTATAGAAACGCTAATGTATTCTGACCAATCAGATGAAAACGTTCAACAATAACACGCATAACCAATTTTGTATAATTGAGAACTAGCGAGTACAATTTGGCTTTGCCTTTAGAGAGACGTGACCCACGGGTAACGGTGACACAATGATTCTTACCACCAGGAGACGGATATAAGCACATCACGTGATCAAGGCGCAGCCAGGCAACTACACATTTGGCCTGTGCGCTGATTTGATAAGCGCTTTGGCTAAGTCAGAAATGACATTTTGTGAGAGGGGGGGACATAATCACATAAAAGGTAGCTTCGGGCATTAGATGTGCCTTCGGCAAAGCTCGGCAGTGAGATAAATCACAAATGAACAGTGTTACGGTCGAAGGGTTTTTAGATTATTAACACGATACGAGACATGCATTAGCAAAAAGCATGCTGTGGTCCTCACACATATAAAGATAAGGATTCTTTGATATTTACATAGCATACACATAGCTTTTGACTTGACTTGACTTTTCTTTCTAGTCGATTTTGAGAATTTAAATTGGGCAGGTGATGAAATAAGGGCATTAACAGGCCTCCTGGAAGGCAATTTCTTTTTGGGCCCCTCTAGGTGTATTCCTAATGGGAAACAATTTGCATTTGAATGCCGTCAACAAGCTTGGAGCATTCGTGTATCGATCGTTATTCAACTACCCTGTTTTTCACCTGCCAAAAAAAATTTGGCTCCTAGAGGAAAGTATCTTTTAGTGCCATTTTTGGACAAAAAGTGGGTTCTTAATTATGGGGAAATATAGGAAGCGAGTAATAACTGGCTCAGCTATATTAACAATCAGTGATATAGACTATATATATATTTAGTCTACAGACGAGGAGGTGAGAGAGCTGGACAGACTAAAGGTCTAAAGTGTTGCTGTATCACTGAATGAAGCGACGGCTAAATCCTGCTGTAGCACTATGCCTGGAAAACGGTGAGTGAGAAAAGAAGCTCTTGCTGTTTTAGGAGCGAACAAGGAAATCGGACCATTACCCTTGATGTCTGCGATGGTTGCAATTCTTTCTCCAATTAAATGCCATTGGATCAGTGCTGGCATGAAAAATGTCCTCCTGGCAATCAACCAGCACCAAAATCATCAGAAACATTTCAGTAGGAACATATTTACTTGGTTCCAGGGTGGAATTTCCCTTTAAAAGGATGTAAACAATAATGACAATAAATGCTATATGATGCATCGAACATTAGCACGAATATAAACGTTATCATATCTGTCATGTTACGCCATTAACTATTAGTTAACCAGCTGTTTATCAAATATGTCCGACTCGGGTGCATGTCTATGTGTGATGCAGATCCAACAATTACCACAAGCCTGAAGCACATCTTGGTAGCACATTTCTTGAAATGGATAGGATCATTAGACCCAAAATTCAGCGGTTCAGCACCACAGATGGCGTCGTCCCCTGAGGCATTGCAGCACTGACAGTTCTCCCTTTTTTTTCGATTTGATTCACTAGCATAAATCAAAATGACGGGTATGTTTTGAACCATGACCATTACATTTATGCAATATCGGTTCTAACAACCACTGTGGTGAAAAAACGACAGGGGCGATTTATTATGTACGTATTCACTCTATTGAATCTATGTTTCATTTGTCAACATGTCCTCCTGGTACTGATGAGGATAATTATGTCATTTCTATAATCTTGTCTTCTTGTATCTGACTGGAATATATATATATATATATATATATATATATATATATATATATATATATATATATATATATATATATATATATAATTAGATTTTATTTTGTATTCACACAGTGTCGTGTTTGGATACTTCTTCCACGCGTACCATGTCAAATTAATTAAGATCATCAATCTATACAATTCAGATGGGTTTCTTTGTCATAAGCCAGACCCAAACATTAAAAAAAAAAAAAAGTCTCTGGAATAAATTAATGTAGTTTTCCATTTTAAAGTCAGCAGATCTCTGTGATTAAATGTAATACCATATCCCTTGAAGTGTTGAAAACCCGGAATTGCCAAAGTGCAAAGTAAATCTAAAAAAAAAAAAAGTTAATTATACAAAAAGTGTGTCACCTGAGGCCTTCTTGGATTTTTCCTTAGTGTGCATTTCAATTAACTTACAATTACCTTAGCTGAGTAGCATAACCAAAATTTTGTTTGAATTTTTTTTTTTAAACAAACTAACCTAGAATTAAACAGTAATAGTTAGGAGACCATTTCAAATCAGAAACAGCCCCTGGACATTAAAAATCTCCCTTGCTTTCCACCATTCATTACTAATTTCTTTCATTCTAGTTAAGTGCTTACACAAAGGTAAGAAACCTTTTAGAGCAGACATTTTGTGAAGGGCCCTGTCTTCCTCCTTGTAGTTTAATGTAGCCTTTTATTCAGAACAGCACCAACAGTGCTGCCACTAAAGGGCCTTTGTTACCTCACAAGTAGGGGTCTACTTGGGCAGTGGGACGTGGGTCTGGACTATCCACGGTGAATGATGAGTGGAGAAAGAGGTTGCTGCTAGTGACAGCTGCTTTATTGTTGAGGAAGGGTAGAGGTGTGCTTATAGAGGATGAAAACGACAGAAGTGGAAGCCAAAAGATTTTAAAAAATATATATTTTCTAGAAATGATTTTCAAAGCAATGTACATTTATGGCCATTATGTACAGTGGTGCTTGAAAGTTTGTGAACTCTTTAGAATTGTCTATATTTCTGCATAAATATGACCTAAAACGTCATCAGATTTTCACACACGTTCTCAAAGTAGATAAAGAGAACCCAAATAATCAAATGAGATAAAAATATTGTACTTGGTCATTTTATTTGTTGAGGAAAATTATCCAATATTACATATCTGTGAGTGGCAAAAGTATTGCTTTCAGTATCTGGTGTGACCCCCTTGTGCAGCAATAAGTGCAACCAAATGTTTCCCGGTAACCGTTTATCAGTCCTGCACATCGGCTTGGAGGAATTTTATCCCGTTCATCGGTACAGAACAGCTTCAACTCTGGGATGTTGGTGGGTTTCCTCACATGAACTGCTTGCGTCAGGTCCTTCCACAACATTTCTATTGGATTAAGGTCAGGACTTTGACTCGGCCATTCTAAAACTTTCTGTTGAGATTCAGTTCACAGACAGATGTCCTGACGTTTTCCTTTAGAGTTCGCTGGTATCATTCAGAATTCATTGTTCCATCAATGATGGCAGTCCTGGCCCAGATGCAGCAAAACAGGCCCAAACCATGATACTACCACCAGCATGTTTCAAAGATGGGATAAGGTTCTTATGCTGGAATGCTTTCCTTTCTCCAAACATAACCCTTCTCATTTAAACTAAAAAGTTCTATTTTCTTCTCATCCATCCACAAAACATTTTCCATTGACCTTCTGACTCATCCATGTGATCGTTAGCAAACTGCAGAATGTTCTTTTTGCAAAGCAGTAACTTTCTCCTTGCAACCCTACCATGCACACCATTGTTGTTCAGGGTTCTCCTGGTGGTGGATTCATGAACATTAACCAAGGTGAGAGAGGCCTTTAGTTGCTTAGAATTTCCCCTGTGTTTCATTGTGACCTCACAGACTATTACACGTCTTGTTCTTGCGAGTGATCTCTGTTGGTCAAAAACTCCCGGGGACGGTAACAAAGGTCTTGAATTTCCTTCATTTGTAAACAATCTGTCTGCTTGTGGATTGGCGGAGTCCAAACTCTTTAGAGATGGTTTTGTAACCTTTTCCAGCCTGATGAGCACCAACAACTCTTTTTCACAGGTCCTCAGAAATCTCCTTTGCTCGTGCCATGATACACTTCCACAAACATGTGTTGTGAAGATCAGACTCCCCAAAGTTGATTCTTTTCCTTTAACATTGTATTCTGACATATTTTATTCCTCATATACCACAGCAATTACATATAACAATTTTGATTGGTTAAAGAATGGCACTGTACCTTTTATCCATTTATAGTTACATTTAATGTTGTGGAACATCTACTAAACAAGTTAGTTTCTATCACTTATGCTATAGCAAACATAAACAGTCTATCTGTTTTTTCTATCTCTTTCTTGAAGATAATAAGACAAAAAAAATGCTTGTCACATTACAGAGAAACCTCAATATACATACCTCAAGATCATCTTCTTTTGGCTGCTCCTGTTAGGGGTCATCAGTGGATCATCCATCTCCATTATGGAAATCCGGTTTATGAGCCTGCATATTTGATTTGGCACAGTTGTTACACCGGATGCCCTTCCTGACACAACCCTCCGTTTTATCCAGGCTCGGGACTGGCGCTGAGAGAGCACTAGTTTGTGTAATCCCAGTGGCTGGGTTTTGGTGCCCAGCGTGGGGCTCAAACCCACAATCCTGAGATTAAAGCTCTCATGCTCTACCAACTGAGCTAGCCAGGCACCCCGATATATGTATCTCAATATAAACATACTACATCATGTGCTACAGTACAGCTTATTTTCCTTTAAGAATATATCAAAAAGGTCATGAGGTATAATCTCAGTGCTGTGAATACTTGATGAACACCCTTAATCCTTAACATTATAATTCCTTAAATGTTCATCTTAGGTTGTATACTGCCTCACTTTGGCAACATTACCTGCCAACTGTTTTGTGTATCCTTTTACAAGATCTTTCTATGGAGCTTACCTTGCCTATGATGATAACAGCTTTTCATACAGTACATCAAATCAGTTTGCAGTAAATGAACTGACACCCAAACCTATAAACTGGGCCAAAACCCAGACATCCATTGTATAAAATTCCCTGACCAGGCAACATGGCACAGAGGCCCATGGGCAGCTGAAAAGCATTCATAACATGATTCATTCGTTAAATGATTCAGTCATTTAAGAATAGATTCCACAGTCTGGGATTTTTTTATTTGGTTCATTTTCAGACAATACAACTCTTTGAAACACTACTAAAGTTCACAGTAGATATACCACATATCTCTACTGTATCATCATCATAACTATCATTATATCAGAGTTATAGCAGGGTCACCATTTTGTGACCTCCAATTATGCCTTTTGTTCTGGCAAAAATGACTGTAACTGGTATGAGTTCTATTAGCTTTTACTAGAGATGATATTCTTTGGTGTTTTCTATGTTTTTGCATTTCCGTTGAATTAAGATCAGATTAATATGCTGATGACAAGTAGCAGCAATATTATATTTTCATAGTAATTATATTTATCAGATATCCTCTTTATCTGCTGTTCCCCATGCATGCTAGTGCTATTTGATCTACACTCTGATGGTATACACATATAATCAAACCTAGATCTAAATGAATATAACGCTTTTCCAAAAATGGTAAAATGTCAATGCCAAGCGGCTTCTATTTCTAACCCACTGCCGTCGGCACACAAAGAAATCAGAGGTTCTCCAAAAGCTTTGGCTAAAGAGAAGGTGACCTCCTCCTGGTTGTGCTGGGCTTCTTTCCCAAAGAAGAACAAACAGTCTGTCACCAGCTGTCCACCAACGCCATGCCAAGCTTTATGTCCCCTCCCCCAAAGATTTCTTCTTGCCTAGGTTTAAAGGACCAGGGGATGGGCACATAGCACGAATGTTCATATCGTCTCATCTGCATTCCGTGATTTACATTAATAAAACTGCTTTGAGTGCCTGGAATGTTTCCGAATAACAATTGTCAACTTGGTGATGGAAATGGTCAGGCTGTTTAAGGGGAAAGTACATTTCAAGGACTCAAGGAATTTCCCAAGGAATTTGTCGGTGTGTGTGGTATGTACAAGTGAATTATACAGTAAATGGATTTTTAAAAAACTGCAATTAAAATGTTACCAAACTAATGGACAAACCAACAGTCTCACATTGCTGTCTTTCCCTTTATTATTATTATTATTATTATTATTATTATTAATGCCTTGAAGGAAAGCTATTGGTCAAACATTCATTCGTTCAACCTCAGTACACACTTCATCCTAGTCAAGAGTATCCAGAGCCTATCCAAGGAACACTGGATGTAAGGCGGGAATACACCCTGGATGGGACGTCAGTCCATCCACAGCCTATCCCTTTAATACAGGACACAAGAGGAATATATCCTTGATGGGATGCCAGTCCATGGCAGGCTACCACCCATGCACAGTCCCACACTCGTTCACACCTAGAGGCAGTTTAGCATAGCCAATCCATGTTTCCAATACCAGCATGGAAGGAAACCGGGGAACCCAAAGGAAACTCAAACAGATACAGGGAGAATATACAAAACTCTGTTTTTCTCAGGCAGGGGACCCTAGAGTAGCATGGGTACACCTTTTGACACATAACTTGGTTCAGATGGTAATTCATATCAAATCATAAAGTAAGCACTGACTCATATGGTTCCTTAAGGTTCTTTCAGATCCACCTTGCTCTTGCTCCTCCACCTTGCTTTCTTTCCCAGTTACAGCTTGCAGCATGTGATAGAAAAGGGGTCCTGCAGGTCAATCAAAACTCACAGCTTGAACAAGTGCTATTGAACAAAGGCCTCTGACTTGGCAAACCCAAAAAAAAAAAAAAAGGATCTCCAGCAAGTCACCATGTGGGGTCTGATTAGTGAAAAGGAAACGTGAATTTAGCTCAGGCAATTGAACAGGTTGACATCTTACTCAAAATCGATAACGTAAAAAACAAAAAAAACAAAGATAAAACAAATATACTTGCATCCTTGTTCTGTGCTCTCAAGGCTGCACAGCTGTTCACCAATAGGTAAAGTCTGTGAGAAAGAAAAAAAATAAAAAAGTGGAGGGAAAGGGAATTCAGTTGGAAGACTTGTAATTTGAACAGAACGTTTTAGCAGGACAAATCTGCATTACGATCAACAAGTTAATCCCGACCTGACTTCAAATAAAATAAATAAATAAAAATCAATACGCATAATTGACAAGTCTGGCTACAAGGTGCTGCTATAGATTAGCAGCACGACGCTTTAAAAATGATGTATTGATTATACGTGTCCTATTTATGAATGCCGTGTGACATTCTGAACTTCCCATATTTGATTCACAGAAGGAAACTGCAACTTTCAGTGATAAACGAGTGGAATACCAATCTCTAATGCTATGGCTCCAGCACAGAGAATAAAAAATGCCTGAAGGCTTTGAACTAATGTCTTACACTCTCAGATGGTCTTTCGCAGACAGAGCGTGTGGATTTCAAGTCACATCATATTTTATTTATCAACCCCAGCGTTTGGTTTGGGAAAATACTTAACGCAAATGATTTCCAGAAGCATCACTACGAATCTATTTCTCTTGGGCGCCTCTACGATACTCTGAATTTCATGCATAATAGTGGCATGTAGCCATAACCTCCAAGATGTAGACCACTTCAATACATGACCTCAGCATAATGTTAGTGCTTTTTTATTTTAATATTGCATTCATGGCTTGCTGTCCAAGGTCATTCCGGCCTAGGGGAAATTTCATATGCTCGCAAGACCGCAGTAATGCGTCTGACGCCAATTAAACTCACATTTTAAGCTCAACGCAACCCTTTCATCATAGCCGCTAGTGAGATTTAGTAGTTGATGTAGAAGATAAGGACTCTTTATTAGCATACCCAATAATGTGTTCAGGTGAGGTGTT
Source organism: Ictalurus furcatus (assembly GCF_023375685.1). Classification (NCBI taxonomy): domain Eukaryota; kingdom Metazoa; phylum Chordata; class Actinopteri; order Siluriformes; family Ictaluridae; genus Ictalurus; species Ictalurus furcatus. Next base: position 4,038,490 of record NC_071282.1, read on the forward strand.
TCCAGTTCACAGTTTTGCAGTAAAGGCCACAGTTCATGTCTAGTTAGTATTTTATATTATGGCTTTTTAGGCATTTTTAAGAATCATCCTGAATGCAGTGGGTTGCATTGGCATCTTACAGCTCCAGGGTCTCCGGTCTGATCCTGAGCTCGGGTTACTATCTGTATGAAGTTTTGCATTTTCCCCACTTATCTGCTTGGGATACCTCAGGTTTCCTTCCACCTCCTAAAAACATGCCATTAGCAGCCTTGGTTCATCACAAATACAATGCAGTACAGTGAAATTATCCTGTTCACATTTCCCAGCTTGTTAGGAAGCTGGAGTCAGAGCATAGGGTCAGAATGATATGGTGCTGGTGGGTAGCAGGTGGGGTTAAGGACCCCAATGGTGGACGCCTGAGGGCTTTAACCCCCACCCCTTCTGATCAGTAACCCGATTCCTGAACCATTGAGCCACCACTGAAACGGGGTGCTTTGGCACTACCATTTTCTAAAGCATTGGACTGGCTATGAGCAATTGCCCCTAGGTGTGAATGAGCGTGTGAATTTGTACATGCATGCTGCCTTGCGATGGACTGCCATCACATCCAGGGTGTATTCTCACCTCACAACCGGTATTCCCAGGATAGGCTCCAAATCCAACCTTGGCCCTGATCACGATAAAGCACTGAAAAGTACGCGTGCACGAACACAAGGCATCCAAGTCATTCTCAAGAACGCTTTTCTTATTTCTTAGTTTTTCCCCAACATCAATTAATTACCTTTTAAGAACCCATAGCAAACGTTAGCATTTGCGACACGCTCCATAAGTGTGTGTGGGTTTGGCAGCCTTCCTGATCTGATTCACCTCCATCCTGCTAAACTGGTAGCGAGCAGACTCCTGCTGTTCCGGCTTAGGTCTTAATGAGAGAGATGAAAGAGGAAAAAAATTCATCCAGGCTGCTAACTCGGGGTTGTGTGGTTCGCTCCACACGACCCCTTACTGCGCCCATCCCGTCTTTCCCTCGGCTCTGCCTACAACAAAGCCGTCGTACTCTTTCAGTCAGGAGTATTATTTATTTCGATTTTTTCCTGGCCTTGATGTAAAAACATACTGGCTTTAAATTTCTTCTTGTATTTATCTATACTTCCCGAGCTTCATTTAATCAAACGGTGTGTGAGCAAATTTACTTGTAGATCGCTGGTATGAACATGTACAAAAGAAGTGTGGCATTCGAGAGAATACATTTATTTCAGAAAAACATTCATATTATACGAGAACGCCGGAGTTTGTATAAATTTCGTATAAGGAGACTCTTTATCTGTATCTTGCTGAGCCAATTCCAATGTCATAATTGGTCAGGAGTTTTATATACGAATCACGCCAAATTAAAATAAATGAATAAAATCGCTTATTTTTTCAATTCAAACACACTAGTAAAAATGAACATGAACTTTTATTGTGTTTACAACATGACAAACATGGGAATTTATTTATTAAATTTAGATTTTGCTCAGAGCTAAAGTGCCAGTTATTAACAAACAAAAAATAAAAAAAAATCACTGAATAACAGTGTCTACCATCATGGAACTGCCCCTTGTTTGGGTCTACAGGCCTCCTGCTGTGAAGAAGGAGGAAAGCACAGAGGTTTGGGATTATAGGAAATTCAGTTTGATCTCATTGCACTGAAGATAAAAGGAGAGAATCCACATGAATCTGGCCTTAGAGTAGTATAGACAGTGGATTTGGTTGAAAAAGGTGGGGATTTTGGGTGACTGCATTTCATTTGTCAAAGAAGGAAGGCCAGACATACAAGCCTGACGCCTTCGCTGAGAAGAACACATTGGACGTTTCGACAAGATGGCATAATCGGACTGCGCGCTGCTGCCCCCTTGTGGATGGACCGTTTTGCACAGCCAATTACCACTAGTATGCAACTGAAAGTCATTGAAGAAGGCACAGGAAAAAAGAGGTATCACACTTCACCTAAGGATTTGCTCTTCTTCCGGATCGTCTCCATCTCACCCTGCAGTTGGTTCACAGTCTCAATCATATTCTGGAAGCTGTCTCGGATATTTCCCATTCCCTCCTTCCTCCAGGATAAACGCAGCTCGTCGATCCACTGCAGCACCTCGTCCAGCTGCTCCTGCGTTTCCTTCTGCTCCGCGAGCTCGGCCAGGAGAGCTCGTTTCGCACACATCTCTGCCTCGTAAGACTTTTGCAGCTCTGCGGTCGAAGCCTCCAGCTTTAAAAGCTCTTCGTTGCTCTCCGGGTTTTTCCGGTGAGACTCGTCTTCAGGCAGAAGGACGTTTTCGGGCACCGAAAGGACACTGCTCACCAGCAGAGCCTCCATGCGAGCCGACAGCTTCCTGAAGCGTTCCTGCAGGAACTGCAGCAGTTTCTGCGTGCACTCTCGAGTCTTTACGCGAAGCTCTTCGGGCGGATCTTTGCCCTGGGACAGTTTTCGGACAAACACTGACTCGACGACTACGAGCATCTCGTACAGACAGTCCTGGAAGGCGCTGTTCATCCTCATCATGCAGGTCTGAGGGGTGAAGCCGAAGAACTGCGCCTCGTACAGCTTGAGGGAATCCGAGGACACGGATCCCACTGCGAAACATATGCCGACTCGTTAGATCACATCTACATCAGTAAACAATGATTTGTTTTTTTTTTTAAATATATATTTTTTTAAAATCAACAGACACAGAAACGAACATTTCTAGCAATTTCACATGACATGAAAGAGACAGGAATTGATCAGTCCTAAGTGCACACTGTAACTCAATCACAGGTTTGGGTTGTACCAACATTTTATTGCTAATTCAGCTGATTCAAAAGGAAGTATACGGAGGACACGCTCCATAATCTATGCCTTAAGCTATAATAAACCGGTTTAACAAAGGAAAAACATCTAATGGATAATACGGTGAAATGTTCTGTAAGAAACATTTATTCAACATGTCTGATGGAGGACTTTCCAATCTCTCACTAACATGATGAACTGCATTTTTAAAAACACCCAATTAACTTCAAGAGACAGGGAAAAATAAGACTGGCTGGTGGGGGAACTACTGTCATAATCATAAGACTGCTACGATCTAAGTGATAACAAGAACTAACTTGTTTTGCGAATGTTACAAATATGTTTGGAAACTGGACAGGAAAATAAAACTTCTTAGTTTCACTTAACTATCCTCATCAAGGATTTTTAAACACGCTAGTTTTCACAAATCTTGCAGCTTAATTGGTCAACGTATCATATGGGATTTAACAAATTCAGGGCATTGATTTTTCTTTGGAAATCTGTTACTTATTGGTATATACTTTTACGTTTTTGCCTTTAGCTACAGCTAGCATAAAAGTCATTATTTTATTTTTCAGGAAGGTGACCAACAGAATTTTTTAAATCTCTCAACACAAAACCAAATTATTGGAAAACCTATTTCCTGACACATAACGTTATATTATAGTTCATATTCTGACATCTTGTTAGACGATGTTTCGAGCCAGAAGACAAATTGTTTACGCAACAGTCTTTTCTCTCAATGACCCATTTCCATTTAAATGACTTTTAATCTATCAAACTATACAAAAATACACACGTCATTCTAGTGTTTAAAAAAATAAAAATAAATAAATAAAAACACACACACCATATGAATATAGTACAAGACAAATTTCTTAAATACGTTGTGAAAATCTGACCACTGAGTGTTATCACAATATAACTAAAACGTTAGAAACACATTTACTCAAAGATTGGTTTGTGATATGCAAATCATTGCATTTAATATTCTAATATTTTATTTGCATATTGAATTAGATTACAGGAAATTACTGTTATATGGATTAAAAAAAATCGCATTTTGAAATGTGTAAAGGAAAATTATAAGCATCCTATTTTGTGGTGCTTGGCTTTAAGGTGAAATAATGAAAAGTTGAAAAGTTATTAAATTTGAAATATATTATATATATAAAACACATTGTATACCGTTTTGTTTGTTTAATACTTCTATCACACCACAAACAAGCACGCGCGCGCTATATATTCACACAAAAAGCGCTTTAAAACGTGACTATACAGAAGATTGAGAACTTCCTAATGGACAAACACATTAAGAAAGAAAGAAAGGGGGGAAAAAAGAGAAAAAATTAAAAACATATTAAAGTCTCTCACTGTTTGTTTCACGGTCCTCCGCCATTTCCAAAGCCCGCGCGCCAAACGGTTTTTCTTCGCGGCTTTGAAGATGACGCAATGACGTCAGTGCTCTGCCCTCTAGTGGTCAGGATGTATTCATTTCCTGTTTCTCGACTAGTTTCGAAACAATTTATAAATATATGTATGCGCCATGACAATACAAAAAAAACCCCAACGATTTCCACTAGATCAGAACACCAACACCACGAAAATGTCACACTTCAGTAACCAGGACGAATCAGAAAGTGACACTTAAACGTTTAAACACGAGGCAGCGGGAGACTGATTGAATCCCAAATGCATCCAATTTGATTGTTTAGGGCACTACATAGGGTGTATCACGACTTATTCCACCCCTTTTTTTGTAGGCAACATATATAGAAACTAGCGAGCTATTTGAGATATAGCCGAAAACGTTTCCGAGCAATCGGAAGCTCCGCTGAGCGACCAATCACATTGCTGCGCGTGCCCCTGAGGTATCTCTCAGTAGCCAATAAGAGATGTATATCTCAAACTCCGCCCTCTTTATTTGTTTCTCTATGTAACGACGTGTCAAGAGATACCGGAAGTGTAACAGTCGTCAAGCCAAAAAAAAAAAATAATAAAAATGGCTTACCAGACATTCCAGCAGGAATATTTACAGATTCCAGTGGTTACAAGGACGTACACAACGGCCTGTGTGCTCACTACAGCGGCTGTTGTAAGTAAAATTCATAAATCATGTCATATTTTAAGATTCAGGGACGGTTAGGCAGTAGTGAGTGACGTTTTCGAAGAGTTGGCTAGTTTGCTAGCTAGCTAGTTAGCGGTTTGCTAACAGCTGGGAGTTTTAACTTGATCACAGACATGGCGCCGTGTGTGAGCTGGTTATATGACAGCTGTAGACCCATGGAAAGGAAGTGAGTTTGTAACAAAGCGATTGATTTCCAGCGCGTTATGAGCCGTGATGCCCTGATGACATTAGGGTCGAGAGTGAAAAAGTTCACCTGCCTCTCAGTACAAGTCAGCTCGATCATCCACTGTAACTCCTGTTAAAGTACAGATGTCAGAACAGATGTTACTGCATCATCCTGGTGTTTCTTTAATGTTTAAAAGAAAAATTGCTTAACATGAATAGTTCACTAACGACAGCAGGGTTTATCTATTCCAGATGACTGCATATAGAATCTCTTGTCTTTCACTTTCACACAAGGTGATGAATAAGGAATAACCCACTTCAGGACACGCTGATCTAGAAAAATAATCAATGACAGGGTGGTGTGATGCGATATAGTGTTACTGTTTCCACCCTGAAGTGTTTTATTGCTCTTGTACCCCAGCAAACGTTTTAATAAATTAAAGAACGACTTTTCTTTAATCCACAAGGGAGAAAATACTTTTTTTTTTTTTTTATCCATTTACAGATACATAAAACATTGTAGAACATCACGACACAAGTTAGTTGTTATGTTGAGTTGCCGAATACAAAGAGCCGGAATTTCCTCACGTTGCTGTTTAGTTATCTAAATCAGTATGTTGGTTATGTTTAACATGCATCTCTCTCTCTCTCACATTTCCTCCCCACAGCAATTAGAGCTCATTACACCTTTCCAGCTGTACTTCAACCCTGATTTGATATTAAAGCAATACCAGGTGAGTGCGTCGCGCTTCGTCAGTACTCCGTTTCACGCTTTCAGAAGTCACCGTTAAATAACGTGAGACACGCCGTCCTTTGCAGGTATGGCGGCTCGTGACCAACTTTCTGTTCTTCGGCCCCGTCGGCTTCAACTTCTTGTTCAACATGATCTTTTTGTATCCTTCATGGCGCGATCACGTTTGCGACTGGGAACGTGTACGCCGGAGGAACGCTGTCAGTTTCTCATTCGCAAAAAAAAAAAAAAGGCCTTAACCTGATCGCTACAGATACCGCTACTGTCGAATGCTGGAGGAGGGCTCGTTCCGGGGCAGAACTGCTGACTTTGTCTTCATGTTCCTGTTTGGCGGTCTACTCATGACCGTATCCTTAACGTTAGTTTTGGCAAATTCCACTTTGGGACGTGCTGTTATAGAGAAAGGAAAAGCTTCAGATTAACTCCGCTTTGGATTGATCATTGATAATTTTTCCTATAACAGCATGTCGTGGAGTGTTTTATTCTGAAAAAGTATTTTTCTGTGCCATGAAAGAGCGAAGCCGGAATTATTTCCGAAGCTCTAGGTTGCCCCGGATTCGTTTTTCCCACCCTTAATTACGCATGTAGATATTTGGCATGTTTGTGAGTCTTGTGTTCCTGGGCCAGGCGTTCACTATCATGCTCGTGTACGTGTGGAGCAGACGGAACCCCAACGTGCGAATGAACTTCTTCGGCCTGCTCAACTTCCAAGCCCCTTTCCTGCCGTGGGTCCTCATGGGATTCTCCCTGCTCCTGGGCAACTCCATCATCGTAGACCTTTTAGGTACATATTCAGATTAGGCCACTACTTCAGGCTTATTAGTGTTGTTAATGTAGACTTGTTTGTACTGGTAGCGCTCAAATAATATCCACCTCTGGTTATGCCTCGATATGAGGAGTAGGAATTGGCGATTGTTTCCGATATGCCTTTTTTTATTCTTCTTCTGTGCAGGCATTGCGGTCGGGCATGTGTATTTCTTCCTGGAGGATGTATTTCCCAACCAACCCGGTGGAAGCAGATGGCTAAGAACCCCTTCTTTTCTGTGGGTTCACGAGCGTTTTATTCCTCTTATATGACATGTTTTTTAAATATGAACGAACGATGCGTCATACCTCTTAAAAAAAATGTTACAAAAATGCTGACGCTGGAGACTCCTTCCATTCGCGTACAGCTCTACGCAAAAATATAAACGATTGCGCATGTATGTGAATTCTGTTTATGCGGAGTCCCCATGTAAGTTGTCGCCATAGAAACGATAACACGTTAGAACCAGTGCATTAATGTAATCCTGTGATCTGACTTGCAGCTGGAACTCCTGTCAGCATTGCTAGTATTAAAATAAATAAAGAAATAAACACCCTCTGACCAATCAGAATCGAGAATGCATCAGTTCTGTCGTATAATGGGATATGGGTTATGCATCTCTGACTCTTATTCTTTCCGCAGTAAAATGCTGTTTGACACACCAGAGGAAGATCCCAACTACAACCCCCTCCCAGAGGATCGCCCAGGAGGGTTTCCCTGGGGCGAGGGCCAACGTCTAGGGGGTTAAACTTCAGCGCCACCGCTCCGAGCACACATCCATGGACTCCTTCTCATATTCTCTTGTGCTGTAAGAAAAGACTGGGACTCGGTCCGCTCGTCCTGAGCGAGGCCTGCAGTGTGCGTGCGGGTACTTTTTGTTCCCCCTCCAAGCTGCTTGTAAGACCCAGACTGACACTCGGACTGCGTGTGTGGGTTTGAGACCGAACTGGAAGTTTCAGCGCTGTTGCTCTTGCAGTTTGTTTGTTTTCTTTTGTTTTTTTTTTTCCCGTCGTGTCGTGCAACAGTGATCACTAATGTGGAGCTACTGCAAACAAAATAACGCTGGATTGACTGAAGCCAGAGCAATTGTAATTTTACTTCTTTCTTTTTTTTTTTTTTTTACAAAAATAAATGTATATGACACATGCAGTTATCTTTAACTGTTGGCTGAATGTTCTTTCTGTCTGGATGTCAAGAATCTTCTGATCTTTGTTTAAAAAAAATAGGGGTGAACAATACTGCAAGCAAATAATTAAAATTAATAATAATAATAATAATTAGGAAAGATTAGTTTACAAACAAGATTCATATTGTTATGTATTTGGCCTCATACATATGAATAAAATCAATAAAAGGTTGTTTAAATAGCAGCAGGTGGTTCATTATACAGTGAAACTACAGTTTCAGTTCTTTTCTAGACCAGAGTAATCATCACGCTGGCTCGCTCTGATTGGCTGCCTGCAGCGAGAGATCACATTATGCGGCTGAAACTATCAACAGAATCACGTTTTTCATAAATAACCTTGAGAAAACAAATTCAGCGGTGCTACGGGTGAACATCTGTATTTGCATCCAGCTGTACATTTTTTATATTAACAAAATATTGAAGGGTTGTAATAATTTAAATGGAATCATGATGGTTGAAAGGTTCAAAGTGGGTTTTTTTTTCCATGTGTGAGTCACTGATACGTTTACAGGGTTTTCATACATACTTGAAAGACTTAATTTTTGTATCATTTTAAATAGAGGACTAGAGCATGTTGGGTTTTTTTTTCTCTCTTAATTTTCTCATTGTAAGTAGAGCTAATAATATCTGGTATTAAAAAAAAAAAAAAAAGTTTTTATAGTTTCAGAATTTCAGAACTAGTTTTCATTCAAAGAACAGGTTGAAGGATCAACGTGATTCTACCACCACTGTGCAGATAGTATTTCTCAGGGTGATGAGCAGTATTGGGTTTCCACCAAACCTAACTCTCTATGCTAAGGCCAATGTATTTTTTTATTTATTTTGGTTCTGGTTTGGTCTGATCAGACCGGAGAACCTTTTCCCACATGTTTGCTGAGTCTCCAAAAAAGCCTTTTGGCAAACTCCAACCAGGATTTAATAAGTCTCATCACGCTACTATAATGTCCAAGATTTGTGGAGTCTCCAGCCTATGGTAGTCCTGTGAACAGCTTCTCCCATCTGAGCTGTCGATCTCCCAAGTTCCTTCAGAGTCACCCTTTGGCCTTTTGCCCGGTTCTCTGACTAACGCCCTCCTTACTCCACTTTTGGGGCCTCACTTGTCCTACATTTTTCAAATCTTGGATTTAATAGTGGTATGTAAGGCACTGTACCTGCTTGCTAACATCATGTCATTATTCCACTTAAACATGAAAGCTACAGGCTATGCTCAAGTTAAATATTATATATATTATAAAACGGATTAACATTTCCTAGAACTTTACAGTTAGCTATTGTCGTAACTTTTCTTATTCATAAAAATAACTTGAATAGGTTAACTTACCAACAACAAAAAGTTACTAATTATAGCAAGCGGTTCATGTGAGCCTTTGTTTCATTATGTTGTCTCGTCATTGAATGTCCTGTTCATTAGGCAACATACTGCTAACTAGGTGTACAAAAACATTTTAGGTCACTTGTAATTAAACAGCACATGAACATATGGTATTTGGAGCAAATAAACAAAATTATGAACTGACTGCAATGACGAGTGTATTTTTTCATGACGCAAACTTGTTCACACAGCAAAGAACACGAGAACGCCAGGTTAAATTTATTCTCACCAAAGCCATGTGACGTGTGAGTCCAGAAAATTCAGAAATTTTTCTTTAAAAAAAAAAAAAGCCTTTTAAATACGTTTCCATGTTACATGATTGAAACAAACGCAGCATTAACTTACAGGCAGATAGTGAGTGTTGGACTTGGTTGCCACTGGGGGAGTTGTGCAGGAAAGTAAATGCAAGCTGTGTAGAAAAGAAGTAGATTGCACTGATCAGCTATAACATTAGAGCCACCTGCCTAATATTGTGTAGGCCCCCCTTGTGTTATCTTGCTGAAAGAGGCCACTGCCATTAGGGAATATGAAGGGAATTTTGCCATGAAGGGGTGTACATGGTCTCCAACAACGCTCCAACGATGTCTCCAACATCCACATGAATGCTAGGACCCAAGGTATCCCTGCAGAACATTTCCCAGAGCACCATACGTGATTCATCAGACCAGGCCACCTTCTTCTATTGCTCCATGGTCCAGTTCTGATGCCCACCTGCCCATTGTAGGTGCTTTCAGCGGTGGACAGGCGTCAGCATGGGCACTCTGACCGGTCTATGGCTACGCAGCCCCATACGTAGCAAGCTGCAATGCACTGTGTGTTCTGACACCGTTCTATCATAGCCAGCATTAACTTGACCAGCAATCTGTCAAACTGGAATCCGACCAGACGGTCTAGCCTTCACACCCCACGTGCATCAGTGAGCTTAGGGCACCCATGACCCCGTCATCGGTTCACCGGTTATCCTTCCTTGGACCACTTTTGGTAGGTACTAACCACTGCATACTGGGAACACCCGACAAGACCTGCCATTTTGGAGATGCTCTGATCCAGTCATCTAACCATCACAATCTGGCCCTTGTCAAAGTCACTCAGATCCTTACGCTTGCCCATTTTCCCTGCTTCCAACACAACAACTTTGAGAACTGACTGTTCACTAGCTGCCTAATATACCCCACCCGTTCACAAGAGCCACTGTAACGAGATAATCGATGTTGTTCACTTCACCTGTCAGTGGTTTTAATGTTATGGCTGATATTTGTATATGACATCTGTGACAAGCAGCTGATTAGATGTTTACAACCTTCTATATATAATTATCCTAAAAAAAAAAAAAAATTCTAAACAATTACAGTTTTGTCAGCTAGGATTTGCAGTTTGCATGAAGGAAATAGTAGTATTGTTAAATGATTCGGAATCTTTGATCAGGGATTTCTCCAAAAGAAAAAAAGTCTGAGATATTCACATGATGCTCCTTCATATTATCCAATGCACTGGTTTAGTTTATATTCACATTATCTAGACAGCAGCTACTGTGCTGTGTGTGGTATTTAAAACATAAAATAGTGATTTTTAAAAAATATATATATTTAAATAATTAACCTGAGCACATCCCTGGGAAATACTTGGAAAATTACAAAAGTCTAATAGGTTCTAGAAAAAAAAGAAGAAAAAAAAAAAGAATATATAAAATTACACTACATATCTCTTTGCAAAAGAGACATCAACATCCTCATGAAACAAAGTGCTAAGTTCGAAGGAGGTCCAAAGTTCTGTGCAGAACCTCTGGAAGAAGTTTTGTACTTCTTGGAATTCTCTGTTGTCTTTTCCTTATGAACGTGTGGAAAGATTCGTCTTTTATGCCACATCATCATAGTCCTCATTGTCGGAGTGGAGCTGACCCACATCGTCGTAGTTTTCTGACCCAGTGTCTGACACGTCCCGGAGCGGAGGCGGATCCAGGTCCAGGTAATCTGGCAACGATGGGATGTCTTCGTAGCTGTATCGCTCTGCGAAAAAAAGAAAAGCGTGTGAATAAACACGAACTCAGATCAGATCACCCGTTATCAGATGAAGTCTATTTTCTACGGTGAAGAGTCCACGTATGAACAAAATGCAATCACACCAATGAAAAACTCTACTGCTTTTCCATTAGTGACATGCTGAAAAAAAACATACTATACTGAAAAGCAAAACCTTTATTCCATTTCTCTTAAGTCGTCTGATCTCTTTAATGAAAAACAATCAGCAAGGGATTGCATTTTAATAATTAAACAATGAATCTGTGTCAGAGGTGTTGCATTGTGTTTCACTTTTATCAGTCTGTTGCATTCGTGCCATACTGAAATGCAATCACTGCCCAAGCTAAACCGTACTCCGGGAGAAGGGCCTGAAAGTGGTATTTTCCGGGAGGGATAGCCATTTGTGTATCGCATTACAAATGTTCTCACCGTTGTGCTTGCTTTTCACTATGGCACTGAATCTTCTCCATAATTTTCAACCTCCATTTGTCATGCTAAAGAACATCTACTCTACGTACGTACACTATATAGGCAAAAGTTTGTGGATATCTGGCCATCACACCAGTATGTGTTTTTGAACATCCCGTTCGAGATTTAGTCCACCTTCACTGTTATAATAACTTCCACTCTTCTGGGAAGGCTTTCTACTTGATTTTGGAGCATGGCTGTGTGGAGTTGTGCTCATTAGCAACAAGAGCATTACTGAGGTCAGGCGACGTTGGATGAGAAGTTCCAATTCATCCCGGAGGTGTTCAGTGGGGTTGAGGTCAGGGCTCTGTGCAGGACACTCGAGGACTTCATGCCGGAAAAGGGTTGGGCCTCTTAGTCGCGGCGAAGGCAAAGTGTAATGCAACAAGACATCCTATACAATTGTGTGCTCCCAACTTTGTAGCAACTTTGCAAGGGAAGGGTTGCATATGGATGTGATGGTCAGGTGTCCACAAGCTTTTGGCCATGTAGTGTATTAAGGAGGTATGCTGCGTCCACCTTGAGCGCTCTGAGCAGGAGAAAACACTGAATGCTGCTACCTATGGTGATATAAACTGAAAACCTGAGTCGCTTAGTGTAGAGCTGAGCTTTGTAATCATGACAATTCTCTACTCCTTCTGAATGCTATACCTTTCACACTGAAAATGGAAAATGGAAAGCTGAACCCAGTATATAACAAGTTAATGATGAACAAACGAAGTAGCCCAAGCTCAAAAATAAATAAATAAATAAATAAATAAATACAATAAAGGAAGGTCACTGCACTTCCGCCATTTTGATTTAGCTGCTGTATCTTACTTAGCATGATTTTGCAAAGTTACACACATAAACAAAATCGGAATAAACGAGCCAAGCGTTGTTAAAAGAAGTCGAGATCAAAACATACATCCTATATTAAAGATTATTTGATTCGGGACTGTTTTATTCTGCAATTTTATGCTGCAAGTTGCGATTACTAAATAGAATGTTTTGTGCGTTTACTTGACGCCGCCATTTTGTCCTTCAGCATAATCTGTCTGATTGTTTTCTTCAAAAAATAACTCTTTTGAAGGGTTTTACTTGAGTTACTTGTTACTTGAGTGTGGATCGACTCTAAAAATGAACACTTTAAAATCGACAGAAGGGGGCAGTATAGACCTAAAACCTCAACCATCAATAATCCATCATTAATTTCAGGAAGGGAACTGAGTGTATGAGGAAATGTCATAAAATGAAAGTTTTAACCTTGTGTGTGTGTGGGTGTGTGTGTGTGTGTGTGTGTGGCCAAAAAAAGTGCGGAACTCAGATTCACCAAGCTAAGCTGCAGACTTTTTAAATTTCCTTCGGGGAGGTAAAGGACTCCCTGAATATCCAATCAGTGGACTGGGGGTCAGCAAAATCATGTTCTTTTATAGTTTGTTTCTTTAATTATATAAAGACAAGAATATTGAAGGAATACTCCAGCTTTTTAAAGCCTAATTTCTCTCCAAACTTTAGCATATGTGGGTTTATCACAGAAAATAATTTTGACACAAAACCTGTCCGCTTAAAACTTCAGAATAGTCGAAGTCGAAGGGCAGGGGTTGAACACATTTTTAAAACACATGCTATTGTAGAAAGTCCCTGCTGAAAAACCCTCCAATAGAAACCTGTATAGAAGTTTTAATGGTTATAATGGGAATTATATTGGTTTTAATGGAAACTGTAATGGTGCCTGTGGGTCTATACTGGTAATCTGTTACCTTCTATTGGTGGCATGTTTTGTTTAGTGGACACCATTAAGGACCAGTAATGGTAATGATTTTAATGGTTAACAGCTGATGGTTTGTAATGGTATTTGTCGTGGAAACCATTAGAATTTCTGTGCTGGTATTTGTAGTGGAAACCATTAGAATTTGTTTGTTTTTTTTTGTTCAGCAGGGGTTTTTATTAATTCTTCAGCCAAAGATATAAATGAAGCTCAACATCTGTATTATTTATTAGAAGATTCACAAAAGTTTGTGCTTGTGCATTAACAGTGGGGCCTGATCACACATGGATACCACACAACCTTTGGGAATGTCTAAGTAACTGGAACTACATTACACTGTACAACTCCATGTTTGGTAATGATTCTCATATGGTCTGTCTCATCCTAGGTCCTCTGTGGTTAGATTGCATTGGTTGTGGTGTTGAATTTGTTTAAATGTTTATTGCAGTGCTCAACAACTGCCCTTGGAATTATGTTAAAAGTGAGTTTCGAGGAAACAGGTTTTCTGTTTAGGTTTTCTCAGTACAGGGAAAAATATCAAAATCCTTGGCTGTAGTAATCACAGATATGCTGCATTGGTAGAGACTGGGGCATTCCTTTACGCTTGCTACCAAAGACAAGAGCGTCACAGCGACCCTCCTTCCCGTGTACTGCAAGTGGCCAGGCATGATATAATTGATGCACACTTCTGGTTGCATTTGAAAAACACCATTTAAGCATAAGATACTTGTTGGATTAAAAAAAAACAACAACAACAACCCAAAGATCATTTTGCAAATGTCATTCAATCTCACCACTCTGAGGTCTGTCCACATCATCGTAACTCTCTGAGACACTGTTGTTGTCCTGAAAGTTGATGTGGGTCTCAGGAGGATTGCTGATAACAGGTTTCTGTAAAGAGGAAGTTTCATCTTCTACCATAGGGTTTTCAGCCACCTCCTCATAACTGTTGGTCACTGGCAAATAACACAGCATTGGACAATTTTTCATCATTATTATTTCTGAATACGGAATACTAACGAATATTATTTCATCTCTACTTTATAGATTGGTTTTGTTTTCAAATGCAGTCTAAGAACCATGCATGAGGAACACAGGAATGAGAGAATGAACAAAAAGGAACATTAAAAAAAAGAAGTGATACTAAAACAGGGTAGTAAAGAAAGCTCTATCTGTTAGCGACAGGAATGACGGAAACATATGTTCGATTTACTCAAATGCAAATATACAGAAGTATCTTTTTAGTATTTTTTTTACATGTGACTGATCAACTTTTAAGTCAACAAAATCCTTTAGATTTTTTTTTTAAACCAAAAAACGAGATCCTTCACATGTCGGTCATAAACCTCCTCATAAACCTTACCATTACGTGTAAGCTTTGGAGATCCAGTGCAAAAATAATGAAGTGAAATTTGCTCATCATATATATATTTATTTATTACTTATGTTTTTCTTCCCCTTCTCCTCCCTTTTTTAGGGTGAGTAGGACCTTGGTCTTGGTAGGCTGACCACTTTAATAGGAATACCAGTACCCATGATCATTCATGCAATTATCCAATTAGTACGTGGTAGCAGCCCATTGCATACAACCATGCAGATACAGGTCCAGAGCTTCCCATGGTCACATCAAACATCAGAATGAAGAAAAATTGTGAGCTCTGTGACTTGGATGTTGGTACCAAATGGGCTGCTTTGAGTAGTTCAGAAACTGCTGACGACCTGGGATTTTCACACACAACAGTTGCTAGAGTTTACACCGGTTCGAGTTAACAGGATCCTCAAATAATCACTCTTCACAATCTCGGTGAGCAGAAAAGCATCTCAGAATGCACATGTCGAACATTGAGGAGGATGGGCTACAACAGCAGAAGACCACATCGGGTTCCACTTCTGTCAGGTAAAACAGGAATGTGAGGCTATCACAGATTCAAAGAAAATGGACAGCTGAAGATTGGAAAAAGACCAGGTGATGTTTTCCCTTCAGCTGCCTAGTTCCGGTGAGCCTGTGCCCACTGTGGAACTCAGAAGTTCCTTCGGCAACTTGACATTTTCTCTCGCAAAAAAAAAAAAGAACTGCATAATAATTAATAATAATAAAATGATAACTTTTCATGTTTAAAGGTTAGCTAAAGCATGTGTTAGTCCCTAAGCAGCGTTAGTCTCTTAGTCACAGTCTTCTATGTTGTGTATTTTGTTACTGTAAAAGATTTCTTGCCCTCAATGCAACTTAACTGAACAAAATAAAATAAACAAAAATAAATAAATAAATAAATAAATAAACAAGATGCTAATCCTTACTGGACTCTGTGTCAAATTGGCTTCTTGGAGGCAGTGGAGGTCTCACATCTTCCTGACCATTATGCTTAAAAGTGCTGGCCCTGCAATGGAAATATGTCGTAGATCTTACGTATCTTCATCACTTTTTAAGAGTATCGAGGTAGTTCGTAAGGTTTACAGCATACTTGACAACATAAAGATTTGTACTTACATTTGAAAACTTGACTGAGCGTCATTTTTAGATGTTGCAGCATATTTTGCAACTGAAAGAAGAAAACAACAATCAAGTTGTGTCAGGTCTCTGATACATAAAGTGGATATAAAAAGTCTACATACCCCTGTTAAAATGTTTTGTTTTTGTTTTGTTTTTTGTGATGAAAAAGATAAATCAGGTGGAAATTACAACGTATAAAAATGAAGTGAAGAACAATCAGGTAAAAACTATTTAGGTGCAAATAGGAAAAAAGAAGAAAAAAAAAAAGTCACAATACCCTGGTTGTATATGTGTGCAAACACGTTTATAACTGGAGATGTGGCTGTGTTCAGAATAAACCGATCCCATTCAATCTCATGTTCCAAAGTAATTGTCACGCAGCTCTCATCGATGAAGTTATTCTGATTAACCCCAAATAAAGATCAGCTGTTTCTGTAGGATTTTCTTGACAACTTCTTGGTTTCATTTGACACACAGCCATGGTGTGTAAAGAACTGATAAAACCTGTACAGGGTCTCACTGTCTAAAGGAATCAATCAGGAGAGGTGTATAAAAGAAATTCCAAAACATTAGATGTACCATGGAACACCGTGAAGGCCATCATCAACAAGTGGAGAAAATGAAGCACTACGTGACACTAAGGGACATTACCAGGAACAGGACGTCCATCCAAAATTTACAAAAGGACAAGATAAAAAAAAAATACTGATTACTCTCTGTATGTGACAACAATCTCTTGTATTCATCACATGTCTGGGCTATAGGGTAGGGTGGAAGCCATTTCTCACAGAAAACATCCAAGCCCAACTAAATCACCCCAAACTATGTGGCAAAATATGTTATGGTCTGATTAGAACAATTCCAACAGGCATAATAATCCAAAAGGTATGTTTGGTGCAAGAAAAAAAAAAAAAGCACATCACCAAAAGAACACCATGCCCATGGTGAAGCATGGTGGTGGCAGCATCATGCTTTAGGGCTGCTTTACTTCAGCCAGAACTGGAGCTTTTATCGAAGTGGAGGGAATCATGAATAGCTACAAATACCAGTCAATTTTAGTGCAGAACCTAGTGCAAAAAAAAAAAAAAACTGAACATGAAAAGAAATATCCCCTGACCACTTGACCCAAAGCATACATCCAAATTAACAAAGGAACGGCTTAACCAAAAGATGATCTTTTTTTTTTGAATGACCTAGCCAGAACCCAGACCTGAATCCAACTACAAATCTGTGGCGTGACCTGAAGCGGGCTGTGCACAGGAGATGCCTTCACTATCTGACGCCTCTAGAATGTTTTTGGATGAAAGAATGGGAAAAGTCAAGACGTGCCACGCTGATATAAAGATGAGTGGTGTAATAAAATCAAAAGGTGCGCCAACAAAGTATTAGTTTAGGGGTGTGCACACTTATGCAACTCGGTTATTGTACGTTTTTTCTTCTTTTTTTTTTCTCCCTATACAAATTTCTGATTGTTTTTCAGTTGATTTGTACATGTTGCAATTTCACATTAAAGGTGTGAAATGATCTGATCTGATTTATCTTATTTTAACAGGGGTTTGTAGATTATAAAGATATTTATCTACACACTATATTAGCCACCGCATCTCACCTGACCCTGTCACATGACTGTCTGCACCTGTTCTCAAGTTCACGCTCATTACTATGCACCTATATATAGCCTCATTCTGTCACTGCATCCCTGCAAAGTTTTTCTATTCTAGTTTTTGTATTGTGGTTTCTCTATGATATCCTGTCTGCTGACCGCCTGACTCTTTGGCCTGCCTTGACTCTGAACTTGCCTTACGTACTGGATTTGTTTGCTGAACTTCGTATATTAAAACGGCTTAAACTACAGTTGCATCCGCCTCCGTTGTGACAGAATGTGACACAACCTTGGTAAATATGAGCAAGGAAGGCTGTGAAAAATTGTCTTTATTGTTTAACCTTTTGATCTTTCGTTATAAAAAAAAAATTCACAGAAATACTCTGCTCTCATGGATATCAAAGCATTGCAAACACAACACAGGTTTATTAAAAAAAAAAAAAGTTACATTTAGGTGTGCAACTTTATTGGCACCCCTATTAATTCATATGAGAAAAATATATATTTGAAGTATATTCCCCATTGATATCTTACTTTTATTTATTTATTTATTTTTTAAGCACACCTGGGTGACTAGGAACAGAGAATTGTTTAACCATGACTTCCTGTTTCATAAGCGTATAAATATGAGGTAACACTACCTTCCCAAATTCCTTTAGTCATTCATAACAATGGGTAAGACCAAGGAATGTAGCTGTGATGTGCAGCAAAAGGTTGTTGAGCTTCACAAAATGGGAAGTGGATATAAGGAAATAGCACAAGCGTTGAAAATTAGCATTTCCACCATCAGGGCAATAATTAAAAAGTTCCAGTCAACTGGAAATGTTACGAATCAACCTGGAATTGGACGTGTGACTATATCGTCTCAACACACTGTGAAGGACCTGGACATTTTGTTAGGATACATGGCATCATGGACTCTATCAAATATCAACAGATATTAAATGAAAACCTGACTGCCTCTGTCAGAAAGGTTAAAATGGGCCGTGGTTGGATCTTCCAGCAGGATGATGATCCGAAACATACATCAAAATCAACACAAAAATGGTTTACTGACCACAAAATCAAGGTTCTGCCATGACCATCCCAGTCTCCTGACCTGAACCCCATAGAAAACCTGTGGAGTCAACTGAACAGGAGAGTCCACCAGCGTGGACCTTGAAATGTGAAGGATCTGGAGAGATTCTGTATGGAGGAACGGTCTCAGATCCCTCACCATGTATTCTCCAACCTCATCAGGCGTTATAGGAGAAGACTCAGAGCTGTTATCTTGGCAAAGGGAGGCAGCACAAAGTATTCACTAAAAGGGTGCCAATAATTGTTGCACACCTATATTTAACAAAGCTAAAAAAATTTGATAAACCTGTGTTTTGTTTGCAATTGTTTAATATCCATGAAAAGAATTATTATTAATTTAATAAGTCACATTTGATCAATTAATTCTCCAGACTGAAATGTGTTTTATCTTTTAAGCAGAACATACAATTTTCATTAATTTAGAGATTGTACAAAGCAATTCTAAATGCTGTTATAGAAAAACATTAGAAAAATAAATGATGTTGAGGTGTGATTATTTTCCTATAACAGCAAGCATTTTCCTCTTACACCGCGGCAAATGGACAATTATTCATTTATTTTATTCATTTGAAAAACAACCCAAACTTACTGATCCATTTTCTCTACCGCGTATCCTACACAGGGTTGCGGGGCAACCTGTAGCCCATCCCAGTTGGGGGACACCCTGGACAGGGTGCCAACCCATCGCAGGGCATAATCGTACACATATACACATGCCCATTCAGACAATTTGGAAATGCCAGTCAGCCTAAAGTGCATGTCTTTGGACTGGGGGGAAAAACCAGAGTACTCGGAGGAAACCCCCAAAGCACGATGAGAACATGCGAACTCTGTGTAGACATGGGGGTGGCGGAAAACGTGCTAACAACTAAGCCACCATGCCCGAGGAAACTCCTTCCATAAATGTTAAAACATATCTCTATTTACATCTCTATATCACAGATTATACTTTGCTTTTTTTTGTTAAATAACAACACTCTCGCATTTACCTTTCCTTCCTATGCACATGTTGATGATGATGAATAGAATGACTATCACCAAGCTTGATGCAAAGACACCTCCTATTATTAGCAAGAGAAATTTCTGAAATTCCATCCTGGTGATAAAAAAAAAAACACACACAGACACACACACACAAAAATCGATAATGTATCTTCGATGGTGTTTAGGCTCAAACAGTGCAACACACAATGACTATCATTACTGCAATCTTTCAAATGCAGTCAGCTATTATGTGGTGTGTATATATAGTACGTATGCCTGTTAATGCTGTCATATCAGTTTGTATTAGTTCCTCTTTCTGCGGCTGACCACAAAAGCACATGCTTTGCTGAGGCTCAACCGAGCTGATGTTTCCTGAGAGGAAAACCATCACACTCGTCTTTTCTAAATAGCTTCTCTGTCTTTAAAGTTGAAGCGTTTCATACAGCTCCAGTAGACGTGGAGAGGCTTAAATCTCGCCACTTGATCTTTGCTTCTAAGCCCCCCAAAAACGCCGTGTCATACTTTATCCATAACACACAACATCCTGTCCGACACAGCAGGGAAAAGAAGTTATTTTCATCGTATGATTATTTGAATGAACTTATTTGAAACAGTCCTTCTTAACAGAAATAGATTGAACTAAAAAAGGTTGCTCTGCAGAACCTGAGAGTGGATGAAGTAAATAATAAAAACAAATCCACGTTCACAAAGAAATGCACATGCTCTTATTTCACGTCATTGCGCGGTTTCAAGATTACATTTAAGACGATTTAAACAAAAAAAAAAAAAAAGAAGATGGTAACTTTTGATTAGAACGTTTTATGCTCTTTTTAAAGACCTAGTATTGAATATAAATCTATAACTCGTTCAGGTTTCCATTTTAATTGCGACATTAGAATACAGTTCACTGCAATCTACTGCATTGTACATGGCTACACTATTACAAACAAACTTTAAGGGTTCTTCAGCTGTCCCTCTGAAGAATATTTGCAAGGTTTAACCCTTTACCTTCCCAGTAGAACACTTTTGGGAAGCTAAGAACCGTTAACTAACGCACAAGCCCTTCTTCTTTTTACTAAGTGTGTCATGAGTGTATAAAACTACACCAGAAAAAAGAAAAAAAACAACAAAACAACAACAATAAAAAACTAGGCCTGTGTGTTTAGCAAAAGTACTATTTTAAGGAATATATTTTACATCAGTTACCTTTATCTTCTTGGATCATAAATCTCCATGACCATTTAAACGACTGAGATAGAGCGGCTGATTGAAGAGTGTGTGACAACAGTGACTTAAGTTCTCAAAAAAAAAAAAAAAAGAAGCTTCCTGTTGATCTTCCCGAACACCCATCATCCCTCCCACAAGAGCTGACTGGTGTGTTACTTGGAAGATATTTCAGTAGTAGGATTGCAAAGTGAAGTGTGTGTCTATGAAATCAAATAAATAAATAAATAAATAAATAAATAATGATAATAATAATGAGAATGAAAGAGTCATTAGATGTTCTATTGCAAGGCGTAATATTAGTACTTAATATACAATAATATATAAAATCCCTTACTACTAAAACTGATTAGATGCCTACCTGCAACTGATTTTTGATTTTTATAATCAGGAAAATTGAAAATGGTGCAGTATATACACGCTGACTATTTCACGTACAGTAGTGTGGACTATTATCTTTATGATGCACAGTATGTGTCTGTAGCTTATGTCTGTGTCTGACCTCAGGCTTGCTGTTAGCCAGATCTTTTTTTTTTATATATACCACAGCATTGTTGAAGTCTGATTGGTCAGATTTAATTAGCCTTCTCTAACCGGGTTTGAGAATAGAAATCGAAATCACAAGTTTATATTTAATGTACTCGTTGTGATACATTCTTGTTTCTAAGAACTTACACACGGGACTTGTATAGAGAACAATCCATTACCTAAAACTAATAATAAACAGATTAAAAATATGTTGTGTAATAAAAAAAAAAAAAAACAACCTTTAATTATTTATTTATTTATTTATTTATGTAGTTAGTTTTTGTAAATATGGCGACTTTTTCTGGAGATGTTTATTTAACATTTATGGAAGGAGTCTCCAGTGTCAGCTCTTTGTAATGGTCTGTAATTTTCAGTCTTGATAAAGGAGGAAGGAGTTTGCACTTTTTTTGTTTGTTTGTTTTTCTTTGTCTTGGTAACTTCGAGAGAGAGAGAGAGGAAAAAAAGGAGGCTGGTAATGTTATAAGTGATAACAGGAACTAACTTGCCTTTGCAAGTATTAAACAACATTGAATGTAACTTCAGTGCTGTGAAAAAGTATTTGCCCTTGTATTTGCCTTCTGTTTTTTTTTTGTGTATATCTCATGCTGAATAGTTTTATATCTTCAAACGAAATACGATATAAAACAAAGGCAACCTGAGTAAACACACAATACAGTTTTTATTTATTCTTTTTTTTAAGCAGAAAAAATAATTATCCAACGCCTATCACCAATTTGGAAAACTAATGTGCCAGCTTTAGAAGCATTATCCTAACTGTAACCAAACACTTCTGATAACTGGAGATCAGTCTTTAACTTACTTCTAGGACTAGGACTTATTGGATCATTGTCTTGTTGCATAATCCAATTGCACTTGAGTTTACGGACCGAAGACCGGACATTCTCCTTTAGGATTTTCTGGTAGAGAGCAGAATTCACGTTTCCCTCAATTATTGCAAGTTGCCCAGGTCCTAAAGCAGCAAAGCATCCCCACAGCATCACACTTCCACCACCATGCTTGACTGTAAGTATGATGTTCTTTTTGTGGAATTCAGTGTTCGGTTTGCGCCAGATGTAACGGGACCCCCGTCTTCCAAACAGTTCCACTTTTGACTCATCAATCCACAGGACATTCTCCCAAAAGGTTTGAGGATCATCAAGGTGTTTTTTGGAAAAATACAGACAAGCCTTAATGTTCTTCTGTGTAAGCAGTGGTTTTCACCTCTCCACTCTTCCACGGATGCCATTTTTGCCCAGTGTCTTTCTGATAGTGGAGTCATGAACAGTGACCTTTGTTGATGTAAGAAAGTCCTGTAGGTCCTTCGATGTTGTCCTTGGGTCTTTTGTGACTTGCTGGATGAATCATTGCTGTGCTCTTGGAGGAATTTTGGAAGATCGGCCACTTCTGGGAAGGTTCACTACTGTGCCGAGTTTTTCCATTTGGAGATCACGGCTCTCGCTGTGGTTCTTCGGAGTCCCAGAGCCTTTGAAATAGCATTGTAACCCTTCCCAGACTGATGTATTCCAATCACCTTCTTCATCATTTCTGGAATTTCTTTTAACTTTGGCATAGTGTGTTACTCCGTAAGACCTTTTAACCAACTTCAGGTTTGCAGTAATCAGGCCTGGTTACATCTAGTCCAGCTGAACCCCGTTATGAATGCAGTTTCCTAGATTTAGGGAATTATTAACTATGGGAGCAAACACAATTTCACACAGGCCCGGTTGGTATTGGACAACTTTTTGTGCTTCAATAAATAACATTATCATGTAAAAGCTGTATTTTGTGTTTACACAGCTTGCCTTTGGTTTTTTTAGCTTAGATTTTGTTTTCATTTCTGAAACAATTTAGTATGAGATATACACAAAACCAGAAGAAATCATGACTGTACAAATGGTTAAAAGTACTACAATGTGTAACTCATTAACCCTTTAATCCATCAATTATTTTAAAATATATCTAGATCATGTCTTTTTCTTTAAAAAAAAAAAATCTTTTAAAAAACAACAACAAAGAACTAGTTTTAAAAGCTAAGGCATTCATTGGAATCTGGCACAAAAATAATTTCTTTTACTTTTCATTCAGGATTTTGTTTAGAATTGAGAATTGAGAACTGAGAATGTCCAAATAGTCCAGAAATCAGGATAATGAATTATGTTAAATTCCAGCATTGCTCTGATTTGAGATTTTTCTAAAATACCAACCTTAAATTGACTGTCGAGTTTATGGACGTATGCAGGAAAGGGTTATCCATCCATCCATCCATCCATCTTCAACCGCTTACTCCTTTTCAGGGTCACGGGGAACCTGGAGTCTATCCCAGGCAGCATCGGGCACAAGGCGGGGTACACCCTGGACAGGGTGCCAGTCCATCGCAGGGCACACAATCACACACACATTCATACACTACGGACACTTTAGACACGCCAATCAGCCTACCATGCATGTCTTTGGACTGGGTGAGGAAACCGGAGTACCCGGAGGAAACCCCCGCAGCACGGGGAGAACATGCAAACTCCGCACACACAGGGCCGCGGGAGGAAAGGGTTAATAAATATAAAAACGTAACCAATATAAGATGAATAAAGCACTTCAAAATGTGCTGTTATTGGAAAATAATCTACATTGTAGTAGTAACGGTGAATCCACTTCACGCCAGGCTGCATCACACCACCTTGTCACTGATCATTTTCTTATAACAGCACACTCTACTGTATTTTAATCCTTACTTGGTGCACAATGAGGTGTTTGAAAAGCCTAGTAATGCTGCAGTGCCTGATACACTCCCACCACCGCAGCGCTCACTAACATGCCACCCCAACATTAGTATCAATGCTGTTCTGAGATCTAATATAAAGACGCCTTTATTTATCGCATATACATTACAGGACAGTGAAACTCTTTTCTTCACATACCCCAGGTTATTATGAGGCTGGAGTCAGCCATGATGCAGTACCCCTGGAGCAGAGAGGGTTAAGGGTCTTACTCAAGGGCCCAGCTGACATGACAGTAAGTCTTTTGTATACCTCCAAAGTGCACCATAATGGTAGGTTTACTCGATAAACTGGATAGAATAAACTGTTAGTGTATAGAATGTAGTTCTGGATTCAGTGAATATAAATACTGAAGCTGGATAGTTTTCGAGAGAAAAATGCAAAGATTTAAAAACAAAAAAACAACAACAACAGTAACATGACCCATCTCCTCCCATTAGCCTCGCGCATGCGCATGCGCAGTACGCCTCGATTCTACAATGACGTTGCCTAGTCTATGGTCGCTTGTTTTGTTTGGCACTCCCTAGTTTTGTTTCTTCGAGCCGGCGTTTAAAA
This sequence comes from Ictalurus furcatus, assembly GCF_023375685.1. Lineage (NCBI taxonomy): Eukaryota > Metazoa > Chordata > Actinopteri > Siluriformes > Ictaluridae > Ictalurus > Ictalurus furcatus. Next base: position 4,063,154 of record NC_071282.1, read on the forward strand.
GTCTGCCCCGGAGAAGCCATGGCCGAAGAGGCCTCGGGAGCCGCCCGCCCGCCCGAGCACGACGGTAAGACCCGTGGGACGCTAAATGTTCTAGTTTGCGGCTTCTTTTCGGTTGAATCCCTCCATGTAGGCCTGCAGGCCTGTGCGCGTCCCCGGACTCGGCGGCGCGCAGTAAGCCGGTGACGCGCTCGCGCTTATCGGATAGAATTTCAGCCTCAGTTCTATGTCATCAAAGTGTTGTTGTTGTTGTTGTTGCTTTTTGCAGCAGTAGCAGCATGTTCAAATATGTCATTAGTCTGTTTACATCTGAGCTTCCGAGCATTAGCCGGCATGCTAGCACTTGCAGGCGCGAAGGCGAGCTGTCAGTCTGCTGGTGAACTTTGACAGCATCGATTCCATGCAGAGACCTGGTGATGCGAGGTCTGTGCACGCTGATAAACACCTGATCACTGTGTCAGCTTGATGGATTTCAGATGAAACCACAGGATGTGGGTGTATTTTAGGGATTGCACATGTCATGATCCTGTACGTTGGTCTGTTTCGTGGAGCTCATAAGCTCAAATGATCCTGACCCTGAGTCTTTACTGATAACACACTGGTGCACGTGCTTGGTTGTCACACTGTGCATCATATGAAACCCATTAAAGGAGTGGCTCATGACATTTACACACATTCATTCTTTTTTTTTTTTGTGTATTTATTTATAGATATATGGCTGAGAGTGCAGAGCAGTGAGCATTAAACATTTTTTTTTTTTGGTTGTCAATTGGAGTGTTCACACCCAGGCGTAAAACGCATGGCGTCAAAGCATCAATTTTGTGTTTTAACGTCAATGGGTTCGTTTTCGACCAACTGGCCAAACCAATAAGATTTGCACTTTTGTTGACGTGCCCGGAGCCGCTGAAGTTACGTAAAAGTACGACTTTGTACTCGAGTACGAAACTGTCTTGCCGCCGAAGAAGAAGCCAAAGGAGAAGATGCAAGCAAGTAGCAAGATGGAAGTTGAGCTACTGGTGTCTTTGGTGTCTGAACGCCGAGAACTTAATGATCAGTGCCACCGCGACTACAAGAACATTGATAAGTGGGAGTTGTTGTGGCAAGGAATATTATATATAATACATAGATATATATATGTGTGTATAATTGCATGTAACTTTAATGAATGAATAGCAGATGAGAACTTCATGACTCATTTATGATGCGTTGGCTATTTTTTGGACGACACTGAAATGCAAGCATATATTCTACATAATCCTACACTAGATCACACTTCCTACACGAAATAGCATCGTTTCTTTATTTGTCTCTTCCCTGCAGATGATAATCCACTGATTGACAGTCCATTGTATTTATTTTGCACCTGGCATATTTATATCTTATATATGTGTATATATATAAGTATTCTTGACCTCTAAAATAGCCAAGTGCCCCATTATTGAGTCGTTGTAAGCTCATATTGACCACAAAAAAGACTATTCATTGTCAGCACTTCATCAGTCTGCAGAAACATTAACATTTTTGGGCACAACAATAGTTGCCTTATACCCACCCCCCCCCCCCCCCCTCCCAAAAAAAATCCAGGTCTTCCCATAAGTATGTGAATGCTATTGCTGTGACTTTGAATGCATTCGAATCATTATTTATTTAAAAAGAGTATATTGTTTAAAATGAGAGCTTCAAGGATTTAGCTTTAAATAAGTATTTATTGCAGTGGCCAAAAAACCAAGGACCTTACGTTTCGATAGAACATGTTCGATCAGAATTGCTGTAGTGAGTGCTGGTGCTTACAGAGATTATGAATTAATCTCATTTAGCCAGTTCGCAAAACGTGTGTGAACTGCTTTTTGCAAAGACGTAAATACCGGCTCTCTTCTTCTTCTTCTTCTCAGTGATGAGCGGGTGTCAGAAACGGAAAGTTGTGCGGCGCCACCTCGTGTACCGGGGGTGTACTTTCATTCAGCGCGTCGCCCGCGTTTAACGCCTGAGTGTGAAAGCAAAAACACGCTGCGGGATAAACGTACCGTTTAACGCGCTGCGAAAAACGTACCGGTGTGAACAGGCCTTAAAACGCTGCCATCGTCGCACACAACTTTATCTCGCATGCACGGTTGACCGAAGGCTTGGAAAGCAGCCAATCGTAGTGCGAACCGTAACTGTTGTAACGTAGGTGTAGATGCATTCGGGTAGTTGTGTTTATACAACTGTTCACGAGCTTCGATCGGGTCACTCGCACCGGTGCGCCTAAACGTCTTTTCATACAGTCGTTTTCGGTCGCAAACGAGACTGAAATGCTCACACTGTAGAGCCCTGCCCAAACAGGCTAGCACTCTGACGCCTTGTTTCAGAAGGAAACGCGTAAACATGCAGCGTCGATTTGGGGACTTAAAGAGATGGAAGCCACTGACCACCCTTGGGTATTCTTCAGACTAATGTGGTTTCCTATGTCACAAGTTGATAAGTAGTCTTGAATAGACTGACAAACCTGCTTTCGGACAGTGATTTAATGGTATTACTTTAAAAAAACTTATCCGAAGTGTGTTGCAGAGGTGTTAACCGTAATGGGTACACTGCTCGGTTTGATGTAGGCGTGCACATTCTTAACATTTTATCACTTGGGGAAACATTGCTGAAGAACATTGGAGGCAACGAATGCGATTTGAGCAAAGAGTTCGCATGTTGCTAAATGGTACTAATAAGCGTCCATTAGATAAATTAGCCATAATAATGATAACACAGGCTATGTGCGACATTAGTAGCCCGTTATTGATGGTACATTGTTCACACGGCGTGTCGATGTGATCGAATCGAACACTGACAGAAGTGAAGCTCTTTAAGCAAGCTGTGATCTGTGAAACTTTAACATATATACATACACATACCTGGGCATCTGATATTTCTTTTATAATCTCATGCCGCCTTACAAAATGGGGGCTATTTTTATCTTGCAAGCACAACAGTGTCCAAAAAAAGCGACTTGCTCGATCCAAAATGGAGCACCGAATGATGTAACAGTTGCCTGTGGTACAGTATGATGTGCATCAAATAGAGGTGGTTCTATGATTTTTATATATATATATATATATTATATTATATATATTTTCATGGGGAGCCAAGGGGGGATTTAAAAAAAAAACATTACCCAGCTGAGGATATACATGTGATGGACCCCTTCAGATTCCTACATCTTTTCCTGCAATGTATTTTGGGGCTTTTGGTCGCACGTGATGATCCTGAATATTTCTCTGTAAACGTACATTTTCACACTCGGCCCAAATATTTGATTCCACACCCAGGACCAGTTCTGGGTTCATTTGAGAGAGGGGCTCATAATCATGTTAAAGAATTCCTTCTGAACTGTTGCTCAGTTACACTATATGATTAAAGGTTTGTGGACACCTGACCATCACAACTATATGTGGGACTTCCCCCAGACTTTTGTCATAAATTTGTACAGGATGCCTTTGTATGCTGTAGCATTATAATTTCCTCTTCACTGGAACGAAGAAGTCGAGCCCAGACCTGTTAAAGCATGACAATGTCCCGGTGCACAATGTGAGGTCTATGAAGACATAATTTGCCAAGGTTGGAGTGAAAGAACTTGAGTGGCCTGAACAGACCCCTGAACACCCCTCCACCCCACTGAACACCTTTGGGATGAACCGGAACGCCAGGCCTCCTTGCCGGACATCACTAACGCTCTTGTGGCTGAATGAGCACAAATCCATACAGCTCCACTCCAAAATGTCGTGGAAAGCCTTCCCCAGAAGAATGGAAGTTATTATAGCAACAAAGAGGGGAAATAAATCTGGATGTTCAGAAAGCACATATCAGTGTAATCGTAAGGTGTTCACAAACTTTTGGCCATATAGTATATTTGACTTTTGGTAGTAAAATGACAAGTTGAACCAGTCACATTACTCTGCTCACAGTACCGACTTAAGATAGCACCAGGGTTCAATCGGAGCAAGCCGCAGACCACCATTTTCAAGAGTACGTCAACAAATGTACCCCACAGACACATGTGTGATGGGATTTTCACTGAAGGCTGTATAGATATATCTTGCTCACAATAAACGAAATGTGGAGAATTTGAGTTAGCACACTGTTATTGTGCTGATTGACCCCAATGGTAAACAATGTTCTACTGCTGTGGCAGGGCTTCTCCAGCAGCGTATCGAGGATCTGGAGCAGGAGCGGGCCGAGTTCCTCAAGCTCAAACAGCAGCTGGAGATGGAGTTCAACCAGAAGCGTGCCAAGTTCAAGGAGCTCTATTTGTCTAAAGAAGGTGAGCATCAAATACTGTTACATGCCAAAAGTTTGCGGCTACTTAAAAGAGAGAATGTGATCCAGTCGATGGCAAGATACTGCAAGATACCTTGCAGTCTTAAATGTCTTGTTATTTAGCTGAATGCTGGGTCACTGGTGCTCCTGGGCTTCAAACTCACTACCTTCCAATCCTAATGTCACAGTCTTAACCAATAGGATACCAGACACTCTATCTCTCTCCATTACCCGTTCATAACTGGATTACTAAGAGCTAAGAGACGCCAGGCAGTAAAGCAACGGTCCATTTAATGGAAAACTCAATCCATCCGTGTAACAGCTGCGAACACAAACGATACCGATTAAAAATTCATATTCGGGTAAGCGCAACCCGTGTTAGAATTCACCTTTAAAAAAATAAAAATAATTTAAAAATTCCATCGCTCTTTTTCTACCTCATCATCCTCGCTAGACTGACTTTTCCACCTCAGCCACATTTTTTTTTAAAAATGAAGTGGATGGATGTCCTAATGGTCCAGTGCACATTAGAGATGATGTTTGCCTTCAAACATAGCACTCGGACAGATTCACACGTTATGTTTTGAGTGCAGTGACATTCTCCTGAAAGCCCACTTTAACATTTACTCTCGTTCAAAAGGCGTGGGCTGCCTGCCATCTAAATTCACTTGATGGTTCCATTAAATACTGTAACGTGCCAAAGGTTTGTGGCTACTTAAAAGAGAGAATTTGACCCGGTTGATGGCAAGATACAATCTTGCAGTCTTAAATGTCTTGTTATTTACCAGCTGAATGCTGGTTCTGTGGTGCTCCTGGGCTTCAAACTCACAACCTTCCAATCCTAATCTCATAGTCTTGACCAGTAAGATACCCGACACTCTATCTCTCTCCATTACCTGTTCATAACGCCATGACACAAAGAGTGGGCTTCCCCTTTTTCTCATGACACATTTTAGCTTATGTGTCACGGTTAAACTCGGATATGCAAATCAATACGCTGTCGACGCTGGAAGGGTTATTTCCTGCAGGCCAGGATGCCGATCTTTCAAATGTTTCAGATCCAAAAATTTGAATGAACCGCCAGAGCAAAGTGTGAAAACCTTTGCGATATTTTTTCTTGTCTGTGCGTGTAGACTTGCATAAAAACCAAACGGATGGAAACCCTAATAGTGGTGTAACTGTCACTTTTCACTACTGCACCTTAAACAAGCACCTAAAACGTTTACGTTTACATCCACACACGCCTTCATTGTGGACATGGTCAAGCGAGGAAGTTCGGAAAGAAATCTGTGTCTGAACTGCTCTGCCACGTTTGCGCTGATTAGCTGGTATCTGGTGTAGAAACTGGTGGGACACCTGCTTGAAATGAGCTGCCAGTCAAATACAAAAGCCTCAAATGATAAAATTATAGCCCATAAATTCCCGTTAGATGAACCTTTTGTTAAAACTCTCAAACTCCTTGCGGTCTACAGCCCACTGTTTTTTGTTTAATGGACAGCTAGTATTCTCGTACGGTTCTGGAAGATGATGAAAACTCAACGCTCTGTTTTGTTTTTTTTTTTTGCTTCCTCGGTGTACCTCTCAGTGGAGCTGAAGCGTCAGGCGGCATCTCTGGAGAGCGCCCAGGCAGAGCTGAGCCACCTGCAGACCCAGCTGGCCAAGGCTACAGCCGAGATGGAGAACATCAAAGCCGTGGCCACCGTCTCGGAGAGCACCAAGCAGGAGGCCATCGACCAGGTCAAGCAGCAGTGGCAGGAGGAAGTGGCGTCCTTACAGGCCATCATGAAAGGTAAGCGTGCGCTGAAATCCACGAGCGGTTCAGGTTTAGCCCAGGTGGAGCTAAGGAGACGGAAAATCTCATCAGAGCCCTGAAATGTTTTTTTTTTTTTTTTTAAATGTGGTTTTTCCTAAGGTATTGTGTTATTTCCTAAACTGTCTTTGGAATTTGGTGACTCGTTCAGCTTGAGAAACTACAGCTTTAAAGATTTTCGAGGGAAAGTGCTTCTAACGCATCTCCGTTACGGAGGTGGCAACTCCTACAGTTTAGTCGTGTTTACGATTACTCAGCTGTTGTTAAAGCGATACAGGAACCAGCTGAAATAGACTCCAGACTATGCACCGATAAACTCTGATTGCTGGAAAGGTTAATTTAGGACATGGAACGTGGAAAGCGCATTTGCGGTTACGTTCACATTAGCTCTGCGAGCTTTGTGGTGAATTCTCAGACCTCATTCTTGCAAAGCTGCAGGTTAAAATGTCCTCCGAGTCGCCATTTCATATTTCTTTGAGTATGTCACTGGCCTACTTCATAATTAGCTTTATTTATTATGTACTGAGCTATTTTGTGTTCCTTGGGCAGACAAGGTATTGTTTTTATTTTGATTATTTTTTAAATAAATACATACTAATATTATACACTTTTATACGTTATTATTATTATTATTATTATTATTAAGTGCAGTGTAAGATGGACATGGACCAGACTGCTAGGTTTTTGCTAGGCAATGTTGGCGCCTCTGTAGTCGTCACTTCAGCGTGAATGTTTTCGTTGCCGTGACAACTTCTTGTTTTTAAAAATAAATTCAAGCGTGTGAGTTCTTTCTCACGTATTATGCTTGTAGCAGGTGCACGTCTACAGTTACACCGACCATGTTAACCATGTTACGCTTGGACTAATGCAGAAGTTATAACACAGTAAACACGGTCTGGAACTTAGGCTAAATAAAAATCCCCCTGCTACCTCAGAGCAGTTCCTGATTTAAATACCGTCCTGAACGGTATCTATGCTGTATCTGACCCGTGTTCAGACACGTTGCGGGACTACGAGGTGCAATTCCACCAACGACTGGAGCAGGAGCGAGCGCAGTGGGCGCAGTATCGCGAAGGGGTCGAGAGAGAGCTGGCCGAACTGCGGCGCCGCCTGTCTGAAGGCCAGGAGGAGGAGAACCTGGAGAACGAGATGAAGAAGGTCAGTAAAAATCACTAATATTTCCTGAAAACGTGAGGCTAATTTTGCTCGAGAAGAATCTGGTGTAATTTTGGTGCGCAGTAGTCATGTTTTCTCGGAACAACGGAAAAACAAACAGTGACTGAGCGGAAACCGGTTTTCCCCCAGGCCCAAGAGGATGCTGAGAAGCTTCGCTCTGTAGTGATGCCGATGGAGCATGAAATCGCTGCTCTCAAGGCCAAGCTGACGAGCGCAGAGGAGCGGGTTAAGGAACTCGAGGCAGCTAAGGTCGGCTATGAGGAAGCGAGAGTCAGACTGCTTCTAATTATTAGAAATGCCTGATTTGACCTTTCTATTTAGTTTCTTGAGAAACTTTAGGGAAGGAAGTACAGCTTGTAAAAGTGTGACACTTTGAATATCTGTGCGTTATTGTTGCACAGGTGAAGGAGCTCAACCACGTTCTCGAGGCCGAGAAGTCGTGCCGGACCGATTTGGAGATGTACGTCGCTGTCCTCAATACCCAGAAATCTGTCCTCCAGGAGGACGCAGAGAAACTTCGGAAAGAGCTCCACGAAGGTGCGCGTTTAGTGTGCAGTGCTGATTCAAGGTCTCACTGTGTGTGTTTCCTTTAGTCAAAGTCAAGCAGCTGCACCAGTTCTAATAATAAACTTGTGCTTAGAATCATTTGCATTTCTTTAAATGGTGCCAAATGGCTTGGGGTCTTAACAACGATCCAAACTTCACGTCCTAATGTTCACAAACGACCAGAGAAACTGTCAAAAACGTGTACTTTACGTCATAGACGTCATTTAAAACATCGCTAGATGGACATCAGGTATAAAATATAAAACGTGTGTGTGTGTCCACGCAGTGTGTCACATGTTGGAACTCGAGCGGCAGCAGCACAACCAGTTGAAGCACACTTGGCAGCGCGCCAACGATCAGTTCCTGGAGTCGCAGCGGCTGCTGATGCGAGACATGCAACGCATAGAGAGCGTGCTGAGCTCTGAACAGCTGCGCCAGGTGGAGGAGATGAAAAGGAGGGACCAGGTACAAGAAGTTCCGCTTTGTCAAACATTAGACCTGTTTATGATGCATTATAATAGCGTCCTCTCTTTCTTTTCGCTTCGGATGCAAATCGAATTCTCACGCTGATGTATATGTTTTTTCTTCTTTCAGGAGGAGGACGAGAAGGAGCGGCTTAGTCAGGCCCAGGAAGCCGGCGAGGACGATGGCGCAGACCACACGGAGGCCGCAGAGGACTCTTTCCTCGGTATTTCCATAGAGGAGGTACCAAAACCACAGCATTAAAAGCATAGTACGACAAAGTCAAGGGCCGTACTTCGTATCGAGCGTCGACTGTTTGACCAGTCCGATATCAGACGCTTTTGCCGGGCTTGTTACCAAGACGACAAGTTCGTAAGCTCGAACTCGCTTAGGATGAGGCTTGTTTTAAGGTAAACAAGACTGGATTTGCACATTTAGAGGCATTTTATATTGAAACGTTTTGATTTCCGGACTCCGATCTAGTATAACCCCACCACACTAAACTAAACCGCGCGCGTATTACGACACTGTGAGCAGGAAGAAGAACAAAACAAACACTTTTCTTACCGTTTTAAATAGTCACTCGTTGACTCGCCGGTCGTAGTTTTGAGTCTTGATGCAGCTCCCCTCAATCTGGCCGGACGTATCCGGTTCTCAATCGATATCGGCGGTTTATTACGAATTATGACGAGTTGTAAATCTTGCATATGGAACTGGGCCCTGCTTTGTTAAACGTCCTCATTTTATTGTCGGCTAACGCCGTCGATACAAACACACCGTCCTGAATCGAAGCCATTCTCCTAAATTGTGTCTTCTGCGCCTTTTCACGTCAGTCCCACCTGAACCACAGCATCCACAGCTCTATACACTCGCTGGACGAGGACGGGCCGGACTCCTGCGATCCCTGTAGAGACGGCCTCCGCCGCGTCCAGTCCACAGACAGCCTGGGCTCGTCCGGAAACGCCCTGCAACCCCAAGGACTCAACCACAAAGCCAAATCAGCCAGCAAC